>NC_135306.1:16632380-16934354 GCF_048772815.1 Callospermophilus lateralis
TTCAAAGAGTCCTTGCAAGTTGTCATTATATATTTATTAATGAGTAACTCTAGAATGTTTGCCTTTCCTTCTATTCTGTTAGCTGTAAATTTATAAGCCATATTGTCTTGTTCAACACTCTATACCCAGTCCTTCTCAGTATTTTGTATACAAAAAGTTTTAATTAAATATTTGCTCAAAGAGGAAATGAATAATTGAATGAAGAATTATATACTGTACTGAACATACATGACATTATTGAATTTGACTTATTCATACTTGATTTATTCATAAATCAGAGTTTTAAAAAATGTGCACTTATTTCCTCTTTTCCCCTTGTGGCTCACAGGCAGGTAGAAACAATTAATTCATCATCTTGGTGTCTCCCACAGGTTCTGGAAGCTGAACTCTCAATACAAGGCTGATAGGAGCCAGAGGTCTACTTAATGGAGTATAGTCTTACCTCTTTGAGACTGTAAGCATAATAGTAAAGGTTTTAATCTCCAGGGCCTGGTGCATAGTAGTTCTTAAATGCTGGATTAATGGACACATGCACACATGTATATCTACCAGGATGTCAATAAGTCAACATCCTACCAATGAATTCAGAAATGCAAAAATAAGAATGGTATTTGACTTTTTTTTCCCTATTGACATTGTTTTTGGCATTGCTGGATCATTTTATTGCAGATGATTTCAAGTCATGAAAGTCTTTGATTGAGAGCACTGTGCTAGGTCTGGAGGTCAGAAAGCTAAGTAGGATCTAGGCAAACTTGAGTTGCCCACCCAAGTCTCTGATTTAAGTAACTCATGGTTTAGGAAGGTAGAGAGAAAATTAATACATATGGATGATACAGAGTGGGAGATGCTGTTTGGGGCCCACACAGATGCCTATCACAATCTGGATGCACCTAGGTCTAGCTGCTGTGAATACAACTGTTGAATTAAGTTTATAGGATACCCTTAGTCCCTTCATGGGAAAATTGCACTTGGATGCCCAGGGCCACTCACCTCCATTAAAGGGAAGCCCACAGCCAAATGGATACCAAAAGGTACCAAAGGTAGCCATTTTACTTCAACAGTGTGTCCTGCCCCTGTGGATCATGCTAAGAGTAGGCTATGCCTCAGATCATACCATTATGGTAGTTAATTCTTTCCCCTCCTTACTCTGCTTCACTCCATCCCTCTTAGAGTATATTACTGAAGCTCCTGACTTCTGTTAATCCCATGGAACCAAACCTCAGTCTCAAGGCTGAGCTTCTAGAGAATGCCACCTAAGCCTTCAGATCCTAGGTACTGTGGTAGGCAAGATCTGTGAGAGCAGGAGAGAGGTATCAGATGTGGTCAGAAATCCAGAGCCTGAGATGTCTCCTTGGGTGAGAGCCATCCTGAATAGAATCTTCTTTCTAGGCAGGGAGTATTTTAACTTTGGAGTAGGGAAAAGTAGAAGAGTAGCACAATATAATGAAATATGCCCCCTGACTAGATTTAACTAATGTCAACAATTTTTCATAAATGCTTCTCAACTTACACAGAATTAAAGATCACCAATATAATAGAAAACCTCTATGAGCAGTTTCAATTGTAAACTTCCTCTTTTATCATCAGAAGCATTTCTCATCCCGGTAATGTTGTGAGAAGCTTGCAATCATATATTTTTTAGTATTTTTACATTTCCACAAACCTCACATAGCATGATTTAATGCATTAGAAAAGGCAATATGTTAATACCATAGGGACACCCTGTGAACTTTCTCTTTTAGTCTGAATGTTATGTTTTGGTGATATGCTCACGTTAATGCCTGAAGATCTACACTTTCATTTACATTGCTAAATAGCAATCCATTAATGTGCCTTATCTTGATTTCATTTTGTCTTCTTTCTTGCCTTCTACTAGATTTATAGTGTTGTCTTTATTCCCTCTTTTTCATTGGAAATTATATGTTCCATTTGGATTAATTTAGAAAATACTCTTCAATTCAAACATGCATGCTATATTTAATATGATTTAAAATTAATCAATGTTTCTACTTTCTAGGTGAATACTGTGAGATGCATAGGATCCTTTCTTCTCCTCTCTTCCATGTTTATTGGCAAGTATTTTTAACATATCATTTTAGTGAATATGCATATGTATATATGGATACATATGGAGGCATATATTTGAAGTTTATACTTACCAGTATTTGCTGCATTAATTTTAGTGCTATATACTCAACATTGCTTCTTATATCCCACGCTGTCCATTTAGGTTCAGTTTCCTTCTTACTCTAGTTTTTCATCTGCTAGTTCTTTTGGAGAGGCCAGCGAGCAGACAACTAAGTCTTCTTCTCTTATTTTCTGAAAGTGCTTTCATTTTAATCTTCCTTCTAAGTGATAGATTAACCTGTGTATAAGATGTGTGGTTGCCAGTAGTCAGGTGAATAATCATCACTTTCTTATGGATCTCTCTGTCCTTTTTTGTAGCTTTTTTCAATTTGTCTAAGGTATGCTATCATACTGGTAGAAGGTATTTCAGGAATGGGCTCGTTTTTCATTGTCTTATCTAGGACTAGATATGTTGTTATATAGATAACGGAAATGATCCATTTCCATACAATTACCACTCTGACTTAGATTTAGGTTCTTACAGATATGTGCTAGATGTTCCTATTCTATTCTTTAGGTATAATTTCATTTTTTAATCTTGTATCAGTAATCTATATTCTGGGTGACTTTCTCAGAGCCTTAGTGAACTTCACTAATTTTCTTATCTTCTAGTCATCTGTAATATTCATTTGATAATTTTTAATGCCTGCAACCACATTTATTTTTTTATTTTTTTATTTTTGTACTGAAGATTGAATTCAGAACTCACATAACCACTGAACCACATTCCCAGCCTGTTTCTGGTTTTTTGGTTGTTTTTTTTTTGTTGTTGTTGTTGTTGTTTATTTGTTTGTTTTCTGTTTTGTTTTTGAGACAGGGTCTGGCTAAGTGGCTCAGGGCCTCACTAAGTGGCTGAATCTGGCTTTGAACTTACATTCTCCTGCCTCAGCCTCCAAAGTGGCTGGGAGAACAGGCATATACCACCATACTCAGCTTGCAACTATGTTTCTAGAAATTCTTTTTAAATATTTTAAAATCCTTCTTTCTATATATTCGTCTGTTCTTCCCTTATATATTCTACCTTCATTAGTCTCTTTTTGCCACTTCAAACATGCTTACTTGAAGTCTCTTTTACACTATACACTAGTCAAATTGATATAGCATGGATTCTTCCATTTGCTTCACATACTTCCTCCCCTCCATTGAAGTTTGTTTCCCTGTAAGTGCATACTAGGAAGTCATCTCATAAAGGTTTTTTATTGTTTTTTTACATTCTGTATTATAGAAACATCCCTATAGATCTAACAAATGTGAGGCCTACTCTTAATACCAATGCTTTACTTCTGATTTTAGCACTCCAAAGTTCTCGGACAGTTAAATCCCACAGGCCTATTAGAAACAGGCCAGGGAATCTGATTGCTCCCAGGTTACACTTATGCCCCTGGGAGTGGAGCTGGTACATAGTCCTCATTCCCTACATGGGGTGTTCTTTGAGGATACTGTCTTCGGCCATGACTCATATCCACAGATAACCTCTTTCTGGATTCTGTATTTGTTGTTCCAACTCAGGGTCCCCCCCTCAATGCTGGCTTTGCAGATTTCCCTTTCTATGAAAAACAGTGGCTGTGTGGTGCTTGCTTTTATTATATTTAATCTAGCATGATTATGTGTGTAGAGTAGGAGCTGAGATGAGTCATTTCACATATGCTCAGGCCTCTACTTTCTGGATGTGAGCTAGACCTTAAGACATGAGTGAGTTAATCAGGCCAAATGGGGAGGGAAGGCTATTTCAAGTAGAGAAAATTACATAAGGAAAGAAGTAAGAATTAGCCTTGTGGGCTCCTTCTTGTGGACTGTAGATACAGACTGCTCCCCAGAGCCAATGGAATGAGTCACCAGAAAGGGAGATATCTGAAGACCAATGTGAGAAAGAGACCAGACTGGGTCAGAGTCAGAAGCACTGTCAGCCATGGGACCAGGAATACTGAGGGGGGGGCAGGAAAGTTATTGTGGCAAAAAGGATGAGCCCATATCATGATTATCTCTTGGAAAGATGCTGGCTTAGGGAAGGCTAGATGGGCCTCTCTGACCAACACAGCTCCTGTGGTTGAGCAAAACACATACCCTGCACACGTGGATGAAACGTGTTCATGTACCTTGTTCAGGACAGGGTTAGAGGTGGGGAGAAATTTCTCCAGCAGAGCATAAGCTTTCTCTGTTATCCTCACGGCTGGACTTTCCTGATAGATGTGGGGCAGTATAAAACTTGGCTCTGGAACATGGGAGGATCTTGGTGCCAGTGTAGGAGAAGTTTGAACTTGGAGCACCTGGAGGACAAGGAGAAGGAAAGATGGGACCTGTGTAGGAGTAGCCACTGCCCTCACTATGCAGAGGACCTAATCCTGGAAAAAGGTGCCTTGGGTCCTTCCAATGCACTTGGCAGAGGGCAGAGGCAGAGCCCACTTGGAGGGGTGAGGTTTGGGCTGCTGGTTTCATATTGGCTCCCCGGAGCCTTAGGTTTTCAGCAGTACCTCGGGGGTTCCCTCTTTGGAATAAAAGCCAGGGAGAGCAAAGTAGGCTGAAATGAGCATCTTCCCAAGCCTGTGTGCAACAGAGATGTTTCTGCTTTATGTTTCTGCTTCTAACCAGAAAAACATACAAACAAACAAAAAACACACAGGAGGCTTTTTCTTTGTAGATTTTTATACATTTTTTAATTGACATAAAATTAGCATAAAAAATTCACCATTTTAATCATTAAAGCATAATGCCATCACTTTTAGCACATTTAGAATGCTGTACAATTATCGTCACTACTTACTTCCAGAGCATTTTCATCATTCCAATGAGAAATCCTGTACTGGTTTCCCATTCCCTCTTTCCTCTTGCTCTTGACAACCACTAATCTATTTTATCTCCATGGATTTGTCTATTATGGATGTTTTATATAAGTGGAGTCCTATAATATGAAGTCCTTTATGACTGGCTTCTTCCACTGAGGATACTGCATCTGTGTTGTAGCATATATCAGTACTTCATCCCATTCTGTGGCTGGATATTGTTTCATTGTATGGATATGCCACATTTTTTAAAAAATACATTTTTAGTTTGTAGATAAACATGATCTCTTTATTTTTTTCCCTCTGTGGTGTTGAAAATTGACCCCAGTGCCTTATACATGCTAGGCAAGCCCTCCACCACTGAACCACAATCCCAACCCCGATATGCCACATATTTTCAACTATTCAGGAGTTGATGGATATTTGGGTGGTTCTCACTTTGTAGCCATTGCAAGTAATGCTGCTATGTAAATTTGTACACAAGATTTTCTTTGAACATATTTCAACATTCTTGGGTTTAAAGAGTTTTAATTGAAAAAAATACCATGTCTTTTTTTTTTTTTTTACCCACCCAACCTCCCAAAATGATGCTTCATATCATAGATTCCAGATGTAATTAATGTTTCCTGTTCTTTAACTTTTAATTTTTATTGTTGTTAAAAAATTATGCTTCTTAAATGGAAATATGAATCCTTCTAGATGTTTGTGGTGATATGCTTGTGGGCACAGAAAACCAAAAGAGAAACACTGCTCAACTTTTTTTGTAGCAAAAATTATTTAAAATTGAAAGAAGAGGAAAAAATGGGTTTTTTATACGAAATACAGAAAATATCCAATCTTTCATTGATTCTGAGACAGTCATGTTTTAGCACCTCTGAAATTAGAATGCATTTTACAATCAATGCTATGCAACGGTTTAATTTGCAGTGTCTTTTTCTTGGTGACAAAATAACAATGCATTAAAACAAATACGTCTTAGATGGAATGGACTGAGGCATTATGGAGTACAAGCTACAATTCGTGTAAGATTTTAAGACAAAAATGGGGGACTTTGGAGCAGCCCATCAATGCCTATAATGTTTGCAGGGTTCCCCAACCTCTCCCTGCCTGTAAGGCTATGGGACACAGCAGAATAAGTTGTGCCTGGCACCATACGGTTCCCAAAGCCCTGTATAGGTGGCTTTGCCATGGCCCACTTCAGGGTCTTTACCTCCTCTTGAAGCCAGAATTAGGCAGTCAGTACAGTATAGATAGATACAAATCGAGTCAGGTCAGATCAAGGAGGCCAATTTTGAGTGAGTCTGGGAAGTTGGAGACTGTCGCCTGAGGGACTGAAGTGTTAATTCCTTCAGAACCTTTCCTTTACCCTTATCAAGAACCTGCCCCTCTCTAACCTGTTGCTAAGAATTGCCCCTCCCTACAGGGAGTTATAAAAGTTGCTAATTAAAGTGTCCTGGGCTGCTCCATCTTGCAGAAGGTGGGCAGAAGAGAAGAAGAATCTTCTGCCCACCTGTTTTCCACCTTTTGGCCATCCCCCCCAGCATTCCTGGGCCTAGTCACAGAGGCAGGAAGGAGAGGGATAAGGGGAAGAGGGCAGGAGAACAAAAGAAGCCTAAGGTCTATAAAAAGGCAGAACACCCTCACTTCTTGGGATACCAGGATACCAGCCATGGCCCTCTTCTCCCTCCAGGGAGCAGAACTGATAACAGCAGTGTCACTCTCTGACTTTGTGTGGCCACCTAGCCTCTAGGATCACAGCGCCCACTAACATCAACTCCAGCGTTGGATAATTCCCCCTCCCCCTTTTTTTGTGTGTGTATTTTCCCCCTACAGATATGAGACGGACATTGTTGACACGTATTTTATTTTTAAAAGCCATGGGAAAAGCAAAAGGAACAAAAGAAGGAAATGCAGACTCTACACAAACTGTCAAATTTTTAATATTATGTTTCTATTGTTACCATCCTTAAAAAAAAAAAAAACTTTTGGTAAGAGCTCAATTTTAGCAGAAGGCAAATAATGACCATAAGGAGGCCTTGGCTCATATTCCCACCCAGTGGGGGGTCAGCTGTGCCTGCCATTCAAGTTCTCCTCACCCAGGAATGAGTGCCTGGGCTTCCTAGCTTCTTGGATCCCTGCATGGCCAACTTCCTACAGCTTGGCTCTTTTGAAAAAAACTGTGGTCTGAACAAAATGCCTCGCCTTTTGTCCATAAAATGGCTTGGGAATGACTTGACTAGCTAGGAGAGTAAGGAGTCTTGCCAAAACTAGAGGAAAAAAAAAAATAAAAATAAAATCAGAAGCTCAGTGTTTTAGCTAAAAAAATGATAATAATAATTCTGCATTTTCAAAGTGCTATATTCACTGAGGGGGGGTTGTTGGGGATTGAGCAGTATAAGTTGGTGGAGCTCTGCTAAAGGATAATCATCTTATCTACAACCATTTAGGTTTTCTGTTTGTTTTCCAGAGCAATCTCTAGGAAGAGATAATTTCAAAACTAATGAATAAATTTTGGCAAATTTAATTTAAAACAAAAGAAAACAGCAACAATTTAGCACTAGATTTAAACCAAACATTCAATGTTGCAATAACCAGGGGAGTGTTTTTTAATCAGGTGAGGGGTACACAATGGCCAATCCCTCTCCATATGTGCTTCCTGATTTGGGGGTTTACACTTCTAATAAGAGTATGAGGGCTTCTCACTGGAAACAGATTATTTCTGACATCTGAGATCATCCTTTCTCAATGCCTCTTGCCTAATGAAAGAAGCACACGCAGCAGTATTCATTCTGGATAGCAACTCGGGGAAGGTAAACACAGGTTGAGCCATGTTTCTAAAATAAACTATTAAAATTGTTCGTGGAATCAAAACCCACATCTATGGAAAGCCTGAAGGAAATGGGATTATGTAACAGAAGAAGGAACACTCATGCATGCTGTGGGTGCTGTGGGTGGGAGGGCTAGAAAGGAAATGTCTGCAAATGCCTAAGACATTGTGTGAGAGCAAGATTCGGACTCCCTGCAACACAAAGGAGACAGCTGCTGGTGTGATGTGAAGTGGACAGGCTATGACTTTCTAATACTCAATTTGTCTCAAGAGATCAAGGTGAGCTTTAGGAAAAATCTCAGTTCTTCAAGAAAGGAGAGGTGCAAGCTAATGCTGCTCACTATCAGTCACTGGAACTCCTTCATTGAAGTTCGTCAGTTCAGTGAGAGAACTTCATGACCCTTAGCATCCCTTTAAACTTGAAGTTCTAATGTCCCTCAGCCTATGAGGAGGAAGTAGATCCTCAGCTGTCCACTGGCTAAGGAGGACCCTAGGCTTTCAGCATTCGGGGCTCTCTAATCCAAGTTGCAAAGCAACTCAACCCAGCAAGATCTTGGAGAACAACAATGAAAGCAAGTCCCACCTGTCCCTCTCTAGCAACCATTTAGTCATACAAATTAGGGTTCACAGGTCACTTCTTTTCAGCAGGTTTACATCTCCCTTCTGAATCCCCAGTCTCTCTGCAGGTTGTAGCTAGTCCATTGAAAACTCTGCACTGTTCCCCAGGCACTACTTGGGAGGAAATTGCTGGCCCTGGCACCAACAGCATTCAAACCAGCAGTGTCCTTTCCTGGTGCTGCAACTCAGGCAAAAATGTTATCTTTAAGATGGATGAGCCTCCTGCCAGCAATTGCTTGGATGGAGTGTTCATTCAAACACCCTGGGCTACTTACCAGCTCAGAACACGGAAATTGTGCAGGTAATTTCTACCCACCATCCAATCTGTTGCTTGCCCACCCTCACACCAGCTCCCATCCTATCCTTCCCAAGATAAATGTGACATTATAAACACCAGTTTAGGATCTCTGACACAGCAGGTGCAGTTAGAGACTTCCAAAACCATATTAATAAGAGTCCTAATGAAGAGCCAAAATAACCTACCTGTCACAGACGTTATGTCACCCCCTAGGAAAGTTAAAGTGGCAAGTCATACCACACGTGGCGAATTTTTCTTTTGTCTCCACTTCATTCTTTCTGCCTCTCCTCAACCCCCTCTTCTTTATGTGTCTTAGTTCTTGCAGGATGGTTTCAGTAGACCTGAGCCTAGTTGCAAACTGCCATTCATCTGCTGTGCCATTGTTGGGATGAGCACTGAAATGGGAAACAGAGGAGCTGAGGGGGAGTTCTCCAGCACTCCCTCCACCTCTCTGTCCAGCGGGAACCTGTCATTTTAGGAATCTACCCCCAGCCAAGAATAAATGATGCTGTTACAAGGATGGCAGATGTAGGCTTTAGCCAGAATGACCCTACCTACTCCTGCAGATTTAGAAATGAAGGGCAAGCTTCTGCCCTGAAGAATTTCATAGCCTAGTTGCAGGAGTCAGCAAACATTTTCTAGAAAGGACAGATAGTGAATACTTTGTGTTTTACAGGCCAGACACTCAGATTCACTGTTCAATTCAGCTGCTCTTACTGCAGAACAACCATAGACAATATTTAAACAAATGGCGATGGCTGTGTTTCAATAAAATTTGATTTAGGAAAACAGGTGGTGGGCCAGATTTGACCCACAGGATGTCATTTTTCAGCCCGGATACAGTGGGAGAGACAAACAAATAATACAGCTATTTCGGTTTTTGACAGTGAGTGATTGTCTAAGAGAGAAGCAGCAAAGATAGCAAGGGAAGGCTTCCTGGAAGAGGTGAGTTGGAGCCATCACTCGAAGGACAAAGAGCTTCCATAAACATGCTTGCCATTTTTTCCTCCTCCACCATCATCTTCCCCAGTAGATGGATTATCTGTGAGGTCAGACTTTGAGGTCCCTGTAAATTATAACTGCATCTTAGCCACCTCTGTAACTCCATGGTCATGTTTAAAGCTTATACGTATTCAGGATTCAATCAAAAGTTGAAGGGCATGTAACTTTCACCTCTGTTTTTACCACTGCTGATTTCCCTCCATTTCCCTGGAGGACGGAAATCCTGCTCCACTCTGTGCTACAGGCAGGGAGAAGTTTTGTGGCACTGCAAAAGGGTCTTAAGAGCTTGCTGGCTGTTAATCTCTATCCTAGAGCCCAACTGACATTAGCATCATGGTCTGCGTTGACTAGCTGTGCACCCTTGGACAGGTGACCTTTCTATGCCTCAGTTTTCCCTTCTGTCAAAAGAGCATAATTACAGTATTTACCTCAGAGAATGTTGCGAGGATTAAGTGAGTACAGTATTTCAAATGATTCCTGGCATAGAGCAACCATTCATTACGTGCTGGCTGTTATTAACATAGCAAAGCTAGGCCCCGTCTCTTCGTAATGATCTTGCACCTCTGTGGGGGGAGGGACAAAGAGGAGCTGCTGGTAGCTGGTGACATGCATTTGAAAATTCTAACCCACTTCTTCACTCTAGCCTTATTTGTTTGTTGTTTTAATCTCTCTGCCCTCGGCTGCTGCACAAGGAGAGGGGTTGATTGGCAGCTTAACTGTTTAAAATCAATATAAGAAGCACTTAGAGATTAAAGCAATTTAAGCAAGGTACTGGCTGAGGTTGGGAGCTAAAACCACTCTTGAAGAAACAAGGGAAGGAGATGAGGAAAGTGGGTCAGAAATGAACCAGCGCGGAACTGTGTGAGTGGAGGTGAGATTACAAGGGAGCAGCACGACGTTTTCTTCAAAGACCGTTTCTTTTTATAAAAATAAAATAAAATAGAAACCAAAGCCTAATCTCAAAATTGTTCCCACCTAGTACCGATTGTTCCAGGGACTTAAACACCTGTCTCCACCCTCTCCCTGCCCCCATGACCCCCACCCACACATGCACTCACCTTCCCCTGCTTTAATCTCTGTGGGAACCTCCTCTATAGGTAGAAATGGAGAGATTATTACATCTCAGCTTTGTTACTGATGCCACATAAGATTCAATCCTCCTGAGCCCAGGGACCAGGAGAAGGTGCAAGGGTGTCACCATGAACAATCACCTCTACACTGGGGCAGCCCCAATCAGGTATTGGATTTAGTTCACCCAGGCTGATCTGCCTTAGAAAGGGACTCTGTGGAGGGGAGGTGAATTTGTTTAATTTAGATACATTTAAAGAATTCTAAAGAACAACAGGAAGCCTCAGTATCTTTCTTTCCCATTTGTCTCTGGCATCCATTGGAACTTCCATTTTTTGCACATTCTCTTTAATACTTCTTTTCCTTCTTGCTGTGCTCAAGAAGTTAAACTTTATAGACTTGACAGTGTTTCATGAATCCCAGTAATTACAACTATTGCAACCTGGCCCCTAATAGTCCCTGCCCTATTTGCACCCTACATGGGTCTCTTACTGACTTAACCACATAACCTCCCCTAGCAATGAATCATGGGTACAGTTTACCAGAGTGTTTCCCTACCTTGATTCCTGGGTAGATTTCTCAAACTCCTCCTACAACACAGGTAAATTCCTCATGCAGGAGGAAGCCCACATCTGTGGTATTCACTCATATGAAGGTCTTAGAGGCTTGAGATCCATGGCAAAGACCACTTATAAAGAAAAGAATTCGACCAAATGAGGATTCATTTAATCAGGTTGGCGTTGATAGTATGGACTTCATCCCTATGCATTTTGGAGTTTTCTTCAAGTCAAAATAATACACACACACACACATACACAGACTCACACACACAAAAAAAATGCATGCACACAAACACATCTGAAAAAAAAAATAGTTCTTTATCGAACAATCTATGTCATGCAATTAAAGAAGGAATAATAAAAATAGAAAATGCCATTTTGCTACCATGAAAGAAATAATTTATTCAATAAGGGACCAGTAAGAGAAGTCAAAGCCTTAGGGTTTAAAGTTCTTGGATAACAGGATGTTCACTGAAATACAAACTATCATCTCACATGTCAGCTCTTAATTACAGGAGAAAAGAGATCTCTTATTATGTAGAAACCTGGTGGCCACCACTGTAACCAAGTGATGAATCATAACAACACCAGTAATGGGGAAAATTGGCATGACGAGCCTGCTGATGTCAATCAGTGCTAATTACACAATATCTTGCCAAAAGTACCTTGTGATGAGAGAAAACAAAACCCCCAAATTTGAGGACATTGTTAAATACAATTAGCTCAGACTCTCAAAAATTGCCAAAAACAAAATACAATAAATAGTTTGGAGATAGATACATAAGTCCACGAGCACATACACAGGTACATTACATATATGCATGAATGAATCAGATGGTGATTGTACATGTATTAAAAGAGAATGAAGAAATGCATAAATCAAATGCAATGAGAGCTCTATAATTGTATCCTCTATTTTTAAAGGAACTCTGAAGGACATTTGGAGAAGTCTCGGGCAATTTAAACGTGAATTACATGTTAGGTTGTCACCACATCTGTGTTGCATTTCTTGGGAGTGATAGTGGTAATACTGTTACATAGGACAAAGTTCTTAGGCTCTACAAATAAATCCTCAATATTTAGTGTTGAAATGTCATGGTGTCTGCTAACTTCAAATGGTTCCAAAAAAAGTCCATGTGTATGTGTGTGTGTTGTGTGCATGCACACACATGCAGATAAAGCAAATGTGGCAAATGCTAGCAACTGTCAATTTAGATGGAGGCTACAAATGCTTTCACTAGAGTTTTCCTTTAGTTTCCATAGTTTCTTCTGGTTTTTAGTCGGAAATTTTTCAGCTACAAACTAAATGAAATGGAAGAAACACCCAGCTCTTTTAAAATGTAGCTATTTCTTAAAGGGTATACCAAACTTGGGGGCAACAATCCTGAGTTTCCTCACCCTTTTTCTCTTCCTTAACCATTGCCCTCAGATTTCCTCCCCTCTTGACACATGTGTTCTTGAATCACAAGGAGGATTGATACTATGTGTGTGCGCATCACACTGATGAACTCGGATAGGGAAGGAAAGAGGATAAAATGTGTGGCTAAAGTGGAAAAAAGTGTGTGGAGGGACAGTGGGAAGAAAAAGCCCAGCTTATGCAGGTGAGGGGGCTAACAGAGTTAGGAGGACCAACCTGGCTTCCAAGTGACCCTTTCTCTTCCTTCTCTTCCTATTTAGCCTCACTCTTCTTGGCCTCCACCTGGCCTCCCACTATTCTCTTAACCATTCCTGTTGCCCTAGACGGCCAGATGCTCTCCATCCAGTGCCAACAACTGGATTAGAAGCTGCAATTATAGATGTCTTTGATGAAATATCCCCAGGTGTCATCAGGGATGGAGTCTGACTGTTCAGAGTCCTCTTTCTGATTCTGTCTTCAGAAACTCTGAAGACCACAGTATCCTCTTAGACCACTGTATCTGCCCTTCCTTCTACATTGCCTGCCTATTGAGCAGGGGATACAAACACCTAGGAAGCTGCCTCCCCCTCCACTGTCCAGCAGACTGTTTGCTCCAGGGACCTTTGCTCTGTTCATTTGCCTTTTGAAAGTCCCCTCTTAATGTTCTGTTTTCCAGAACAAGCCAGGGCTCTCGACTAGCCAGCTCCTGTTGTTGTTGCTATTGTCTTGCCCTTTAATTAAATCTGACGGCTGGGCAGGCATGTTTGAGCTGGAGGCAAACCAAGGCCAAGTGGAATCAGGGCAGGGTGTTCTACCTCTTGAAAGCTGGAGTCTCAGCACAAAGCCGAGAGTAGAGCAAAGAGAAATCAATAATTCTCAGCCAGACTCATTTTTAAATGTGAATGGTGTTTGCTATTAGCAAGGGAGGCGCATGGTGAGGAGTTTCTCTTGAGTTGTTTTTGTTGTATTCTTGGCTGTTGACTTATGGTCTTCACCTTGCAGTCCAATTCACCATTGTAATATCAGTTTTAAAGGTAGGTAGTGATTCACCCAGAAAAAATGACAGTTACCACATTAATGTGTGTGTGTGTGTGTGTGTGTGTGTGTGTGTGTTTTATGGGGATTGAACTCAAGGGTGCTCTACCACCAAGCTGTTTTTATTTTATTTTGAGGCAGCATCTAGTTAAGTTGCTCAGGCTAGCCTTGAACTTGAACTCTGCATCCTGAGTACCTGGGATTGCAGGCATAAGCCACCATACCTGCTTCACTGGGCAATTTTTGATAGCTTATGGAGTGCCCAGCAGTGTGGCAGGCCTATACTCATGGGAAGAGGGAAAAGAACATTTATCACATCACATCACATCACACGTACAGTTACCTATGATAAGATAAGCAGAAACCACTAAGGAAGATCTAATAGGAGAAGAAGCTAGTCAGGATAGGGACAGAGAAGATACTGGTGAGGAAGTGATGCAGAGCTGAGATATTCAAAATCACAGGAATTAACTAAGTAAAGTGTATTTGCACAAGTGTGCTGTGTATGGTCAGGTGTGTGCAGGCAATGTGGAGGAGTGCGGCTGGGAAGAGAGAACAGTGCTACAGATAAAGGGAATAGCTTAGGCACAAACACTGAACAGGGAGCTAGGGGGGTAGGTGCTACCATCACAGACTGGCTGCTAAAGGAGAAGGTGTGGAAACCAGTAGATGACAGTTATATGTGCTACTAATTGATAGCATCACTCTAGGATTTTGAGGATAAAAGGCTCAATTTCCCCAGAAATATATCCATTACCCAATATCAGTTGAACCTTAGATTCCACTACTAGCCAATATCATCTTTGCCTTCTTCTGACCCTTTATTTAACAGTGCAAAGCATAAGCCAGTTACTCATTGATGTTTCTTGCATCTAATATTGAGTGCCTACCAAGAGACAGGCAAGATTCCACTCCGAAAGTTTATAGCAATAAACCCCACAGAAACACCTCTCCTCACAGAGTTGTGCTTCTTCTTTTCTGCTGTGTAGAGTTCTGGATGCTTGGAACTGCTTCTAGGAGTCCAGGAAGCATGATCGTTCCTCTTTCAAGTAATGGCTTTGCCATTTAATTCCAGTGGCTGCTCTGATTAACAATGTACAATGCACTGGAAATGGATAGGCAAAGGGCCAACTTCACTACTCTACATTAAAAAATGGGAACGATTTTGAATTTGCTGGGAAATAAAGAAATAATAGGGATGAGGTATCAGGTAAAGAAAAAGGAGTGTGTGTGTGTGTGTGTGTGTGTGTGTGTGTGTGCTGTTTTTGTTGATGATGATAGAGTCTTGGGAGAGAAAGGAGTTCAGAGGCTTTTGCACCTAAGGAAGAGATGACCCATGAGAAAATACAGGGGCTTTGATTACATGGAGTGTTAAATTTACATAGAATTGGTTTCGCGGTTTGGGAGAGATGGTGAAATAGCAGCTACCTCTTCCCTACAGAGAAGCAAGCATAAAGCAGAAAAAATAAAGAGAAGAAGAAATGAACTTCCCCAATTAAAACATTTCACTGTCACATTCTATCTAAGTTAGCCATGATGTAATTCAACCTCTTTCTGAGTGGTATATTACTTCAGAAAAAAGATGCCTGCACCCAAAGGTTTCATGACAGGAAGAAAGGAAAAATTGCAAGCAATAAGATGAAAATGAAATAAGTAATTTTCATGCAAAGAATAATAAGAAGATTTGATAAGAAAAATGAAAGAACCGTGAAGCTAGGAGGCTGTTGATATTTTAGAGATCACCAAAGATGCATTTGATTCTTCCCATGGGGCGATGAGTGAATGTGGTAGAACTCCAAAGACGTGAAAAGAAAAATAGTTTCTTGAACAACATTTTTTTATATTTCCTCAATATTTCTGACAATAGAAGCAACCAGTTATAACTTTTCCTTTCTCATATGCAGCTCTGTAAATTAGACTTCCTCCTCTCTCTAGTAGAAATATTGTAGAGTAGGACAGGTTTTCCTCTTAATTAACAGAAAAATGACGAATAGTAAATATGAAATGCATCGTGTCTTTATGGGAAACAAAAGGCTGCAGAATGTCTCAATATTTATCTTCTACTTGTAGGATAACTTACATAAATTATCACCTGAGACTTGAAGGTCCTACACCTTGTATTCTCTGTTCTCCAGGTAAAAGTGTATCTAGTTGGTTCTTGACCTCAGATAGAGGAATGCTTGTAACTTTGAAAATTGCTTTCTGGGAAGGATTTTCCTAGAGTATCTGACACATTTAGTTACTTAATTTTTGTTACTAATTGGAGGGAAAAAAGTGAAAGCAGTATTCTTTAGCTCTTGAAGACCCTGAAACCCTTGTATTTGGCTAAGATTCATGCTTAATTAAAGAAAGCTGGTATTTCCTGCAACACAGGGCCACTAAAATAACAATGACCAACCCAGCAATGAAAAATGGCCAGGTGTGGATGGGAAAATTGTACCCTAGAAGCTCAGAGATCCTCATTTTCAATTGCTTGTCCATTTGTGTGTGTGAAATGTACTATGGGTATATAACAAATACATATGTGTGTATGTATATATATATATATATATATATATATATATATATATATATAGTTATAGTTATGCACCCATTGTAATTGGTATGTACACATAGTAATATTGAAGTAATATACCACTCACAAAGAGGTTGAATAACATATACAATATACTATGGGTATATAACAAATATATATAATAAATACATATATAATATATCCATAGTATATTGTATATGCATATACAATATATAGGTGTATATATAGTGTATTAATATGTGGGTATATGTGAAGTGTACGTAGAGTATATTACATATGTTTGTATATATGTGTAGGTAGATAGATAGTTGTGTTCATGTATTTCTAATTTTTGCATGATGACATATAAATGAGGCAAATTATCATTCACCTTAGAATGTTAAGTTCAACAATGGCACACTCCTCAATAGTCCTAGCTCAAGATTCTGACTGAACTCTGTAGCCCCTCTCTGATATACGCCGATTATCCTCAGGCAATATGGTGGTACTCACCATCAGGGGCCCCACAGCCTTGAAGGCAGTTGCCTCTCATGAACACTGGCAGATGCACATTTTTCTAGTTTTCTTGGAAACACAGAGTTTCTGGGCCCAGTCCTGGAATCACCTCATCTTTTCTCAGTATTAGAACCATGGTCTTCTATAACACCCCCACTGTTCCTTGAGCAAAAGCAGGTAGTTTCACAGAAGCCACAGTGAACAGGCCTCTCAGACTGAGAACTGATCTGGGAAAACAGAACCTTAAGTCCAGCAATGTACACCCCAAAAGTGTGGCTGCTTAGAGTAGTTACAAATTTAACACAATTGCTTGGAAGAATGAAAGTAAAATGATACTTCTGGGGGTCATGTCTAGACAATGTTACTTCCCAGCCAGATTTTACTTTTTTCACACCCAGTGGACATGTTGTAAATAAAATCATACCCCAGACATGAAAGCACAGTTTTTATCTAGCTCCCTCTTATTAACTCCCTAACTATTACCAATTTTTCTTCCTGTATGGACCTACAAATTGTATAGTATGACTCATTTTGAAACACTGCTTTCTGTTTTTCTAAGCCTATAAAACAGTTTTATTATCCCTGTGGTTATTTTGCCCAATTCACAATTTCAGTACGTGGGCACTGATGTCTTTTTGGAGAGTGTAGCCCATTATCCAGCAGCTAAATGCTTGTGAGACATGGCTACAAATTCCCATATCAACCCCTTCCCTCCAACCATGACCTCTGGAGCAGAGTTGAGGGGTTTTGTTTTTTGTTTTTCCCCCTTCAGGAATTCTGCAAGTCTACATGGTATCTTATTTCAGTTTAACGTGATTCTGTGTTACATAGAATTTTTAATGGTTGGAAGGCTTCAGAGCAATTTGGGTAAGTTTTATCTACCCCAAAGCCATCTAGGTTAATAGAGAGACTCACACACTCCATTCTTTCACCTCTTGTCCTTCACAGTTCTGCTTCCAAAAGGGATCAAAAGGTTGTGCCCTTCTCTTTGTGGGATTCCAATTATCTTGGATAGGTTCATTACCCCAGACAGAGGTAAAGAAAATGGCTTCTCAGAAGGCCTCTGCTGCTCAGAGTACCACTGAGCACTTGCTGAATATTCTTTCATGTTAATGGAGATATTGACTTTAAAAGTATATATCACTCATTATCCTCTTGGATACTCTTTAAAAATTACGTTCACACATCCATCAGCAAACGATTGCCCTGTGATTTCAGTTCAGTAATTATCATTCATACAATGATGAATCATTCATACCCACTGATTGCTTTCTCCATCTAATAAAATAGACAATATGACTTTGTGGTGGAGGGTTCCAGGGTTTCCCCATACCCAGTTCCACTCTCCTCTGGGGCACAATTTGATTTTCTACTTCCTCACTGCTTTGTAGTCAGTTAGGTAGGACCACAGATCTAGTTGTGACCAATGAAACAAGAGAGGACGTGATATAAGTTATTTTTGAAATGAAATTTACTTATGAGACTGATCTGTACTCCCATTGCCTTCCACATTGACCATGGAGGCCACACTTCTGGATGAAATGTCCTGGGTCACTGAGTCACCATATGGAAGATAGTTGCTTTGGATGGCCACTTGGAATTTTCATGAGTAAAAGTATACCTGAGGTTTGCTAAAGCATTGAAACCTTCTTTGGGTTTGCTATCATCACAGCATAATCTGTTCTTTCTTAAGCAATAAAGAATTCTGCCATAATTAGGCATAATATCATGTGGCCCAGAGTAAGGTCAGGGCCATTGTAAGATTTAGATTTTATGACTGGCCTCTGTTATACACACTGTCCAGTTTATGCCAAAGCAGCTACATGGGGTTCTACCAGAGATGCAGTAAACTGAATGGTTTCCTACAGTCCAGGGTCTACATATACAAGAGACTGTAGCAAATCCTGTGACGTGAATAACTTCACTCTGAACAATACTACTCATCATTAGAAGTGACAAGTTCATGGGTTGTATGATTTGAGCATGAGATGTCCCCCCAAAACTCCTGTGTTAATGCAAGGTAAAATCAGTGCCTTGTGAGATCTGCAACCTAATCAGTTCTTCCTAGTTTGAATGGATTAACTGAGTGGTAACTGTAGGCAATTGGGGCATAGTTGGAGGAGGAGGATCATGGCCCATCTTGCCTGTGGCCTCTCCCCTTTCTCTCTGCTTTTTGACCACCATGAGCTGAGTAGTGTTTTTCCATCACACCCCTCCACCTTGATGTTCTGCCTCATCTTGGGCTCAGACCAGGGGAATCAGCTGACCATGGACTGAACGTCTCTGAAACCATGAGGCAAAATAAACTTTTCTTCCTTAAGTTTTTCTTGCCAAATATTTTGGTCACAGTCATAAAAGCTGACTAATACATGGGGGCTGTAGTAATCAAATATTACTTTGATGACATTTCATAAAAATCTTAGTGGTTTCCACCGGAATCATTTATGTTCCTGATTCACTCATGAGTTATAGGTTGTCTACAAAGTTAGGGGAGGATATTCTTTGCTTCAGGTTGTCAAATTCATGTAAGTTTGTTGTTGTTTTTGTTTTTAAATTCTGGGTCCAGAGGCTATCTGAGGCATTTTTTTTTTTTTTTTTTTTTTTTTTTTGCCAGTGGAATGGAGGAAAAGAAATATACAGGAGGCCAACACAAATCAAGGAAATCAAGGAAGCATATTTAAATCCTCTATGCATGGCATGTCTGTAAAAAAAATTATGGACCAAAATAAGCCACATTGCCAACTCAAAGTGATTGGGGTGAGGTAGAGTAGGGAATTCATCTCTACCTGCTCTATTGAAGAAACATCGGAGGCACATGACAAAGGACATTGGTGTAGAATTCTATTAAAGGGAAGGGTAAGTATAAGAAAATAAAAGTCATTCTACCAAAGGAACCATACTCAAATAGAGAAAACTAGGTGAAGATTGTTTATTTGAAATGTTTGTGAAATTTTAAATTATCTTTCCTATCTTAGGGTTCTCTTCTAGAGGAAAAAAAACTATATATATATATATATATATATATATATATATATATATACACACACATTATATGTATGATTATACATATATATATATGTGTGTGTGCATGTATACATACACACATATATATTCTAAGTCATATATATATGATTATAAAATGAGATTTATAAGATTGACTTATACAACCAGAAGCTGGATAGTCCCACGATGGCCACCTGTGGGCTGGAGAGCTGGAGGAACCGGTAACATCACAGCCCAAGATGCTGAAGCCTCAGAACAAGAGAGATCAATGATATTACCCCCAGTTCAGGACCTGAGGCCTAGAAACTCCCTGGAGAATCACAGGAAGAGTGTTTGGAAGAGTGAAGGATCTGGAGCCTGATGTCTTCAGGCAATCACAACAATAATTAAGAACCCATTCAAGAAGAACCAGGCTTGCATCTGCTAAACATCTCAAAATTCCTCCCACCAATTCCAAAAAAGCTCCAAGAACTTACAAATCACATGGTCGGTTAGTCATAGCAATGACCCCACTTCTGGGTATCAATTTCTGTTTTAGTCAGCTTTTCACTGCTGTGACTAAAAGACCTGATGAGATCAGTTCTGAAGGAGGAAAAGTTTATTAAGGGCTCATGGTTTTAGAGGTCTCAGCCAAGAGACCTGCTTCATTCCTGGAGCCTAAGTTGTGGCAGAACATTATGGCTGAAGAGTGTGGTGGAGGGAAACGGCTCACATGGGGATCAGGAAGCAGAGCAAGATAAAGCCTCCACTCATCAGACACAAAATATATGTCCCAAAGTTACCCCCAGGGACCCACCTCCTCTAGCCACACCCTACCTGCCTTCAGTTACCATCCAGTTAATCCCATCAGGGCGATTAATTCACTGATTCAATTAAGGATCCCATAACCCAATCATTTCTGCTCTAACACTTCTTGCATTGTCTCACACATGAGCTTTTGGGGGACACCTCACATCTGAACCACATTTTCCCATCATCTCATTCAACTACACATTCACTGTTGCATGGTTCTGAGGCCTTGTCTATTGATATATTATGTGTTTGTTTGCCGTTTATTTATTGCTTTTTGTATTATGGTCACCTGATAACTAACACTTATCTTACCTCCTAATTTGAAAAAGAACATTTTCATTTTCTTTATTTTGATAAATTATCAAATTGTATATAACTCCTGATTTGATCAATTGATTTTCATAATGTTGCTCCCCTGGATTGTATAAACAAATGTACATAGTCAATGCTCAATGATTTTTTTTAATTTTCCAATTTAATGTTTTTGTTCCTGTTTCAACCAATACACCAGTTGAGTTATAAGCCATTTTTTATGCTTTCCATTGTCATCCCACAAAGAAAAATCCAGACACCTCTCTTGGTTTTCATCAGAATCATTCCTAGGATTCTGTTTCAGGGAATAGCCATCATGATACTCGTAGTCCACCTTTTTTTTAATCTATCTTTTAAATGTATTTCATGAATACAGGGACTTGGGTAGCCTATGATAGGAGATACAGTAGGAGAACCATAAATCTTCTGCTAAACTCCTAGCTACTGTGGTTTTGAACTGCAGCCTAGTGTGCTTTGCCTGGTTTTACTGTCCTTACCATTTGGGAGTAGGTCTGAGGCAGAAGAACCACTGATATTCAGACTCTGAGCCTGTTCTTAGAGCATATGTGCTGTGAAATGAGTTCTCTGATTCTAAGTCAAAGAACATGGGCTGAACACCTATGTGTTAGGCTCTGCTCTAAATTCTGGAAATACAGCCACAAACCAAACAGGAAAATCCCTGCCTTTATGAAACAGTTTTACTATAATTATTAACATATTAATTGTACAAATTAATGAGATGCACTGTGAGATTTCCATACCTAATACACTCGACATTCATTGATCATGCCTATCCACCCTTCTCTTACCCTCTCCTCCTTCCCCCAGCTTCCCTCCCCTTCCCATAAGAATTCCTCTTCTAGTGTCAGGGTCTTTTATTTGTCTTTTTTTTCTTTGTTTCTTTCATTTTATTTTGTTTAAATTTTCACCTATAAGAGAAAACATGCTCTCTGAGTCCAGCTTATCTTGCAGAGCCATTACTTTGATAATATCCTACGGAATCAGCAAATATATTTTTAATAATTTCAAAGTAAAACTCTTTTTTTTTAATCTTCCGTGGCTTCTTTTACTGGGAAAACAGCCTCATGATTAGACAAAGGGGAAAAATAAAGTTTTACTCCCCTTTCAACATACACTCCATTTTTTTTTTTTCAGTATTAGCAGCAAGGCTAGATAGAAATTCTTTGAGACATCTGGAAGGCTGCTATTGGATATACACAATGGCAGCAATGAGAATGCTTTGTTTTCCAGGTTCTCCTGGTTAGAAGAATGCACATCCCTAGGCTGTTCCTCCAGCCATGTACTCTCAACCTGCCTAGCTGAGCCCTGGAATCAGCATGATTTCCAATGGATGCCTCAGCGATTCTTATGATTAGCTATGGCTTGAGAATCAAGGAAATAGGAGGAATGAAAGCACAGGTCCAGGCCCTAAGCCCCATTTTCTTCCATCACAACAGCCCTGCAGTATAGATATCTTTGTCTTTCTTTTATAAACAACAGTCGTATTTACAAGATCACATGGTTAATAAGTGGCAGAACTAAAATTTGAACACAAAGTCCCAAGTTCATCTCCAAAGCTCACACTTTCTCTTTCACACCAGGCTTCCTCTTTATCTTCTTATCAGTTCTCCCATTCACTCATTCAACCTTTTCTTCAGGCGTTCATTTATGGAGTGTTAGGGATATATGACATGGGACGAAAGGGATGAAAAGTCCAGTAAAATTCAAAGAGCTCAAAGTTTACCAAGTAGACTTTGATTGAAGTCTTTATAACCTGTCATGGTAACTAGGTGGAGAGGAAGGTCAGCTGCAGCTGGGGAGAGCCTTCTGGAAGAAGAGGCCCTGCAGAATGTGCACAGTTAGGGCCAGAGGGCCAAGCATTCAAGGTAGCAGGAACAGCAAGAAGAGAGGCCAGGGCTCAGAAAACAGAGCTTAGAGGAAACTGCGAGACTAAAGAGGTAAAGTTTCCACAGCTACATACTAATGTTGGAACATTTGAAACAGTAGTTGAGATGGTCAGATTTCACATTTACATCTAGATTTCAGAATCTGTTTGAAAATGGGAAGATATTGCAAGGCAGGACCTACTTCCCCAAGACACAATCCACTGAAGCTAAGCAATAGCCTTTTCCCTCACTGATGGTCCTGAGCATCTGTACACATTCATGTTTTGTGCTCCACCACTGTGTACATTTGAGCTCACTGTTCTTGAGGAGATGTGGGGCAAGTGGCGAGAGATGGAACTAGAAAGATAGCTTGTGAGTTTGCATGTTTCATTCCCCAGGGGGCTAGCTAATGGAAGAGCCAATGGAAAGTATTAAGCCTGCCTAAGGTTAACATCTTAAATAAACTCTTAGCATCTCCTGCTAGGGGTGGATAGAGGCAGGACGCAGTGGTAACCCTGGACAAGTTCACTCCTGCCTAAAAATTTACAGTCTGCTAACTGATTAGGTATTCTATAGACAGAGAGTGGGCATATAGGCAGGGTATGGAGCTGTGGGGTAATGGACCTAGCTAACCAGCCTTTTCTTTCAAGGTAAATTAGGTGGTGATTGGTGACATCCTGATCATCCATTATTACATTGCAGTTTGTTCTGAGACTTAAATGTTTATTTAGCCAGTGAGAGAGACAGTAATGGCTCAGTAAAGGAGAAGACCCATGAATCTCTAAGATTATTTTGGCATTTTCTTAACTAGAGATAAATGCTGGAACATAGGGCATTGGGATAGGGCATTGGGAGACAGAGACAGAAAGATAGGGAGAGGAAGAAAGTAAGCCAAAGAGAGAGGGTTAGAACTACAAAAAGAAAAAAAAAATCAGCAAATATTTAATGAGCACCTACTATGTGCTAGAAACACTTCCTTTTGTCCAACCAAGGGCTAGACTTGTTTTGTTTCATTGTTGGTGTTTGCTTCTTTGTCTGTTGTAGAAGGTAAGTATTCTGCAAGTTATTTATCTGAATATAAAAATAGACCTATATGAAGCCGATGGGGTAGTTAAGCCAAGAGCAGATGGAAATTATTTGACAGGAAACATCCAGTTGTGTTCAGTTTAAACACCCTTAAAGATGGACTTGAATAAATAAGTAAAATACTGACTCAGCTCTGTGAAGTTGAGTAAGGGCAAGAACATGAGTTTTGAGTCACGAGTCGATGGCTAAAACACTGCTCTGCCACCGACAATCTCTGCAGTGACACACATTTCTTGGAGTCTCAATTTTCTGTTTTATAAATTGGAATCATAGCTCCTTTTTTATATTACAGAGTTAAGTGTGATTTAAAAGAGGTCTACATTTTCAGACACACAGTAGGCACTTTATAAATAAGGCATCATCTTTCCTCTTAGTCTTTCTTAAGAACATGGGCCAAGTCATTAGCAGTTCTGACTAGCTTTCTCCAATCTGGAAGATAGGAAACAAAATAAATTCAGGTCTCCCAACCTCTAAGTGAAAGCTCATGAAAAATAGATGTTCTCTTACATCCTTATTTGGCTGCCTGCAAATTATGTTTCCTGATGCATGCTGGTTCTTCTGCTATTCCATGACTTCAGACACTGAACTTTGAGTCTTTGTCACATCAACAGCACCAAGTAATTCCATACAGAAGTCTGACATTTCCAGTTGAAAAAAATAAATTGATTAAAATTCAACAGGCATGTAGTGTTCGGCATTTAAAGGTCGAGGAATCTGGGGAACTATCAACTGTAAGATAATTCAACATTTAACGTGGGTGGGGGCAACCAAGATGTGTTTCTTTGCTTCTCAGACCCAGCATTTGACTACTAGGAACATAATTGTGGCAAATTTAATTACAGCCCCAAGACAAGCCATTCATCTTGGAGGGGTCTTTGTGGCTGAGCTCCCCAAGAGTAAGGAAAGATCAATTTGACTTTCCTTGAATTACTTTTTCACCTCTTTGTTAGGCAAGAAAGCATCTTTTTCCTTGCCTGAGCTCTCTGGATCAACTATTCCTTTCCTTTTGGAATTCTCAGGATGACGGCAAGCCAATTGGTCATTTGCTTAAAGACCAAGAGGATATAGACATTCTGTAAATCCTGAACTCTGACATGACTTGTTATGCACCATGCTTGGCATCACATAGGCATTATGGATGTCTCCTGCTCCTGATTGTATAGCAAATTGGTAGCATCGGACTGGCATACTGTAGGTAAACCTGCAATAAACTCTTGTTGATTGAATGAATTAAAAGACCATATTTCAAATTTAGGCTCTTTTAGATAATATCAGGTTTTGAGCCAGTTATCTACTCTGAGCTTCAGGTTGCATCAGAAGCTTCAGGCATTACGGTAAGGCCTGCTCACAATTGTTGTGCTATCTACCAGCTGGGCTTTAAATTGATGGCTCCTCCAGCAGACCAGGAGCTGCTTTAATGAAGGATGGGTCTCGCCAGCTGTCCACACTGACAAGGGGTACTGGGTTCAAAGGAGCTGGCTGCAACATCAAACTAAGAAAACAGTAAAGAAATCATGCAACGCCTGGGCATGAGTTTCTCAGGTTGAGGATGGGACTGCTCTGTGACCTCAAGGGTCCTCGTGCATGCTGGAATCTCTTTATTTTATAAGGGGACACACAAAGGGGCTTCAGTGGAATGTTTTTCACCAAATAAGGCAGGGGATAAGGTTTCAAAAGTGAGGGTTGTCCACTCCCAATGGGTAACACCCAGGTCTAGGGCTAGAGCAACCTTCTTTACCAAGTGAAGGTGGAGGTCACTTGCTTTACACAGCACATGGCGTGTGATGCCAGGCCAAACAGACCCCTCACTCAAGGCTGGGAAACAATGCTCAGCCCATGAGCAGGATGGCCTCCTACAGATGGGTCTTATGGGTTAACCCATCTCCCCATTTCCTATAGTACCCAGCACAATACCAGGAAAAAGTTAGGTGTTCAAAAGCTATAAAATGCACTAGAATCTAGACTGTGTAGCGCCAAAGTACTGATATGGGATTCAGGACATGAGGTCAGAAATGACCTCTAGGTTTTAATTTCTGTCAAATGAGGGATTGATGTTGAAAAGAAAAACTCCAAGGTCCCATTGAGTTCTGATATGCTTTAGTCCTTATTCCTGTTTTACCAGGATTTCAATCATTAGGGAATATTTATTGACACTTAGCAGTGACTGAAATTACAGCAAATAAAAGAGTTGTCTTGTGAAAAGATGAGATGTCTGAGGGGTGATGCGAATGCTCTTTGCAAATATCTGAAGAGCTTTTATGACAGGGCTTCTGATCGCTTGTTCTCATTTTTACTAAGAGGCACAGGCCTCGGTTATTCCAGGCGGGGATGCAATTAGACAGAAGGAGAGCTTTCTTGATTACTTCAGGGATAAAATGATGCCTACTTTCAGTCTCCTCTACAGGTGAGAGCTGGAGTCCCCAATGAGTCAATCAATGAATCAACAAATATTTGCTAAGCCTGCTTGCTGCTCATTTGCTTCCTCATGACATTTTACTCAAAGTATGGATCGTGAACCACCTGCATCCGAATCACCTGGAGTTCATGTTAAAAATGCAAATTCTCAGACTCACCTCTACTGAATCTGACTCTCAGGGCTTAATATTTAAAATCTGTCTCTTAATAAGCTGCCCAAGTGATGTTTCTGTACATCCTAAAGTTAGATAAACACTGTCCATTGAATTCACAGTCATAATCAATATATTCTCCCAACCCGATGGCTATTAGATCAATAAAAATGGCACATACCATTACATACATCATTTATTGCAGTTGCATCCACCCTGAGAAGTAGGTATGATCTCAGCATAAGAGATGAATAAATAGATGCTAAGTGACAAAATGACACATCAAGAAGTGGCAGGATCAGGGCTTGAACTCAGGTCTCCTGACTCTCAGTCCACTATCCCACAGCTGCTTTCCTGACATGATGGGTTCTGGGAAGGGCATTCTGTGAGAATCCAGTTCTGCAGCCATGACCTTGTATGTGTCTGAAAGAGGAGAGGAGGTCAAAGAAGGTCATAAAGAGGCAAGCTTATCCATATTCATGTTGGTCTGCTAGCCGTAATTTCCAGAGAAGAGACCGAGCAAGAGATGGATCTCTAGTTCCCTGAGGAGATGCTGAGTTCTCAGAACACAGACTTTTTCCCCTTTCTTTTAAGGAGGACATGGGATTTGGTGTGTGATCTCACTGTGACCCCTACAGGTTGCTCAAAGCCAAATAAGCTGATGACCTCCATCACAGATCTCAGCACACAGGAAGGACTCCAGGGAGCCACTTTTCAAATAGCCCCCATTTACATTGCTCCTTATAATTGCAAAATAAAGTCTCCCTTTGGATTCTCAGTTTCTGGAGGTCAGCAAAGGGCATAGAGAAGCAGCCCCCTCCTTGCTTTGGACAAGAAGGCTAATGGGCGATTATCAGCTAGCAGAACTGACGATTCCACAGCGCCTTTACCAAATAACCATTTACGTCCACTATCAGAGATTACCCATGTGTGTGTCCGAAGTGCAAGGCAAACTTGAGGCAAATGAAGTGGATTTTAGGGGGTTCTTTGAGCCTCTTCCTCAGCAGCTTTTTGATATTTGGTACATAGACTAAAACCTTTAAAGCGTTTCCAACCTGATTTTTAAAGGGTTAAAATGCCACCTGGAATATGTTAGGGAAAGCATTACTGAGGCAGAGAAATGTCTGGGATGTCTTCCCTTCTTAATATAGTTATTTTATTCAGCTTGCATTTAATTTCAGATGAAGGAGCTGGGGCTGCAGAAATGACTACTTAACAGTCTCAGTTTGGAAGAGCTCATGATCTTGTGAAGAAGTAAAAAAAAAAAAAAAGTAACCTACCACTGAGGATGGATTAATAGAAGAGATGACAGGGCAGGATTATCCCAAGGGGGAAAGAAAGATAAAATTAAGGTCATGAGAACTGGGCAAAGGGAAGAAAATTGCAGGGGTGGCTTGGAAAAGTTATTTAACCTTTCTGGACCCTGGTTGCTTTATCTCAAATGTAAGGAACTCAGATTAGTTTATCTCAATGGTCCTTTCTGGTTTTAAGTCTGTGATCCCACTTCTATTTTTACAAATATAAAAGCTACTAAACTTAGATATATGACTTGTTAAAAAATACCAAGTATACCACAATGTGTTTCCCCACTCCTTGACAAAAACATGAAAGCTGCCTTAGACTCTTTAATGAGTACCTAGAATAACGGTACCAATTTAAAGATGAATAAACTGAAGCCCAGAGAGGAAAAAGCACATGTTCGGTGTCACCTGAGAGTTAGTGGTTGGCACTCTTGGCAGGCAGCTTTCTGGATTGTGAGTCAAGAAGAAAGCTGATGCAATGCATCTCTTTACTGCCTTTTGTGCTGTCCTGGGTATTTTTTTTTAGAAGACATTTTCAGATATAAAATCACTTTATTAGTTTTGGAACATAAAATGCATTATGCATGCCCAGGATTGCTTTTAGAACCAACATGTTTAACAATATGAAAGGTGCATGAAAAAAAAAAAAGGAAGACAGACTGTTTTTTAAATGCCAAAAATATGAAGAGAAAACAAGTATCTCTTTGCCATGCTCCTGTACTTCTTTCCTTCTCATCTGCAATTTGATCTCTAATTAAAGACTCTCAGAGGTGAGGCTGTGAATGTTATGGAGACAGTCAAGGAAATGGTAACGGTGAGAAATAGTGATGTTGGTGTTGATGAAGTTGCCAAGGACATTTATTGTATTAAAAACAAAAGAAAGACTAAGATAATAAATTAATTTATTGCCTGGCACAGGGTATAACAGCTGTAATCCCAGTGGCTCGGGAGGCTGAGACAGGAGGATCAGAAGTTCAAAGCCAGCCTCAGCAATGGTGAGGCACTAAGCAACTCAGTGAGACCCTGTCTCTAAATAAAATAAAATTTAAAAAATAGGGCTGGGATAGTGGCTCAGTGGTTGAATGCCCCTAAATTCAATCCCTGGTACTCAAAAATAAAACAAATGAATTTATTGTATCATATACATGAAATGTAGATTGGTAGTACAAGGTTCAGGTTAGAATTGATCCAGTAGAGCAACAAAGTCACCAAGAAAAATACCAAGTGTTTTCTGCTCCTTATTCTATTTCAAGGTGGGCTTCATATTAACTTGCCCATTAGGTAAGAGGGCATCGGTAGGATGCCTGACAAGACCTAACTACCCTATAAATGACAACTGTTTTTAATATCACTGATGATATCACTTATGGTCCTGAAGTGGTTTACTGCAACCACCTGTCAGGCATACCCCCTAATTTGTCTCAAAGGAAGGATGAGCCTCACTGACCTATAGGGTTCTGAACCTGTCAATCATTGGGCCAACTTCAAGCACTTATAGAGTCTCAACCAATAACTGTTAGAGTGATAGCATTACGTTTGTTGGATTACTGAAATCCCTGATACTTCCTTGTGCTGGGGGAGAATTTATTTCCTCCCAAAACTCTATGGATATGGTACAGTGTGTAAGAGGTCAGTAAAGAGGCTGTGTCACCAAGTGCATTACAATGCTGGGGGTGGTGCAGATGATGAAGGTGGTTATGCTGATGTAGGTGGTAAAGCCACTGAGATAATAAAGGTGATGATGACGATAGAAATGGTCACAATAATAGAGAGGAGGTAAAAATGAAGTTGATGAGAGTATGACGTTAGTAATTAGGAAAAAAATAACAATAGGCCATCATTCAATTATCAGAAGCTTGGTGAATTTCATGCTTATTGCATGTAACTTTCTTAAGTAAATTGCCCCGGTCATAGCTATCATTAATACCTTTATTTTATTCAGTTATATCTCTCTTTTCTGGCCAAAGATGATTGGCTAAAGGATGTACACACCTGATCCAGGAAAATCAAGCCACAGTTTGGGCTATAATACGTGTATTAGACATTTTGATCAAGAATTTTCTCTTTCAATTTTTACAAATTGTAGACAGAAATTGAAGGGCTCCTGGAATGGCCAGCCCAATGTGCCTCATTATGTACATCATCTTACTTGTTTCCTCCCCACCCTCGCTATGCTTCCCTGCCCTGTTGCCTTGAGGTGTTGCCATGTGACATGACCAGACCAGTGGGATGTGAACAGTCACCCTGCTAGTCCCACAGGAAAGACAGCTTCCAATTTGACTATATAAGTTGGCTGGGGTTTTGCACAGTAAGTCAGGCCCATAAAAGCAGCATGTTCTAATCAGTGGCTTCCTTTTCAGCCTGGCCTCCAGAATGAGAAGACACTTAGAATCTGGCAAGTCTAACAAGATGATAGTTGAGACAAACCTCAATAAATATAAGAATTAAATATTTAAGTTATTTGTTATACAGCATAACCAAGATAATAGCTGACTGATACATTTATAGACAGACCTGGAGCTAGCAACATTGTATGTAATTATGAGAGAACATAGAACATGTAAGAACTCAAAGGAAGTTGATATGCAGAAGAATTAAAGAATGTTTTAACCTTTTTTTTTTTTTCTTGGAAGAGCTGTAGGATCTAGGGTTTGATCTCAGGCCATGAAGATGGCAAGATAAATGTAATAGTGGTCAAAATATATCCAAACAGAGCTCAGGCTTTTAATAGTGTAGTAACTTCACTTCTACATCAGTCACCCATCAGTCATCAGAGCAGGAGCAGGTCCACATGGGACTGAGAAGCTCCCATTGTGAGATGCTGACTAGTCCTTGACTTACTTCATCTTAAGGGCAGGCATCTCACCACAATTGACTCAACCCCCTTCCCTTATTGAACAAAATACATAAAAAGAATCATATTTAATACTTGATAAATCAAATATCCTTCAGCCTGGATCCTGTCTCCTAACACAATTTTATCTTATGATTCAGTTACAGTTTTTGTTAAAATGTAGACATTCAGCGAACGGTGGCATTTTCTCTGTTTTCCGTAAGAGAGAATTTCTGGATATGAAATATTTTATAAACAATCTGAAGCCTGGCTTACCTTTTTAAATGTCATGTAAACATTAGATAATCACCACCAGAAATTTTTTTAAAAATATTTCTGTGGAATCTCAATTTTCTCATCTGTAGAAAAGACACAAGAATACCTTCATCTCAGGGATGGCATGCCCATTACGTAAGAGGGCATCGGTAGGCTGCCGGACAAGACCTAACTACCCTATAAATGACCACGGTTTTTAATATCAAGGGAAATAGGAGGTAGGACCACTGAAAATAAGAGGAGTTTGGAGAATCTGTGAATTAAATAGCTAAGGCAGAGACCCATAGGAGGCTGTGTAGGAGAACAGGGAGAACACGTGAGGTAAACAAGCCTGCCCAAGCGGATGGGAAAGGAAGCCCGGAGTGTCGTCCATCTGTCTTCTGCCTGCACCTGCTATTTATTTACTTTTCAGCTTCATCAATTGAGGACAAATTATTTTTTTTCTAAAATCTCAAAACATAAGGAGAAAAGAGAGAGGTGGAGATAAGAGCAAGCAGGGAAGGGAAAAGAATAAGACAATAGCTCACATTCACCAGACGCTTGAGCACTTTGCATGAATTAATACGTTTACTATTCACTGCAACTATATGGGCAGGTGACTCTTGTCCCTATTTTAAACTTAAGAATGGATGAAGAGATATGAATGATTTGCCCAAGATCTAATAGTTAGAAAGAGGGAGAACACACATTTAACCTCAATGATCTCATTCCAAAGAAAGATTTGAAATCCCTATAGCATACAGCATCACAAAGTGAGCTGGCATGTCATGGATCAATGTCCTAGGGGATGGAGGAACAAGAAAAGAAATATCATCCATCCTCTGCAGTTGGACAGCTCTTTATGTATACAATAGTAAGAGGTTTTATTTGGAAGCAAAACAGTTTAGAGAAACCATTCCTGACTCTTTTACCTACAGGTGGCATTTGGTTTGGGGTATTCCATAAATTTCTTTGAACCTCAGTTTCCTCATGTGTAAAACCTGTAGTTCTCTTACTTACTTGTGTGGATCAAAAACAATAATAGGACAACCATTATGTGACTGTTGTAAAAATTTAGTCATACGATGTAGGTAATTAGTGCATGGTAACTGCTCAATGAATGATACCTGTTATTATCATAATTGCACATTATTATTAAATTAGTTGCAGAGAAATAATCAAGAAGTTCTCTATCAAACTGTAATATTTTTCCAGCTTCTAGTGACTGGGGAGTTTTTCCTTAGTGTCAATATGGTGGGTTACATATCCTAGAGGAATAAAAAGTATGAACAAGGCTTGGAGGTTAGAAATTCCAAAACTGGTGCTCTGAACCCACTATTTCAAGAATCAGGGAAGCCTATGCTACATATGAGAAATTCACTGCTTTAAAAAAAAAAAAAAAAAAAAAAAAAAAACGTTAAGGGAAATCCTTAGAACCTTAATGTGACAGACCTTTGTCACTTAGGAATTTCTACTAATGGGAGAAATAGTCCCAGAGGGATTTCCATGCCAGACATTTTACCATAGGAAGACCAAATAGATGCAGGAACTACTTCTGCCACACTGCCGAAGAGAGGCCATGGAAAATTCTCTTCTATTAGAATATTTCTCCATTTATTGTTTACTGAAAATTTTGGAGGTGCCACAAACCAAAACCATTATTTGATTGGACCCGGTTTCTAGGATTTTATTATTTAAATCATGTCCAGTTATAATCAAGTGTTTTCAGGTACATCTCCTTGTGTGTCATACTTGTTTAGTCAAGAATCTGAGTCATAAAAATTGCAGTATCTTCCCACAACATACAATGGTGAGATAGAAACCAAATAGCCATAGAGGAAAATCTTGTTAAAAAAAAAGGTGAGAGGCAAGAGTGCCATTTCAGTCACAATTCTGGATAAATATTTTTAGATTCTCCCTAACTTAGAGACAGATAATATTCTATGATTAGCACATAATGCTGTCCTGTTCATTCTTTTCTTTAGTTCATGGCCAAACCTGCTGGCATCTTGACTTTGCACCCTGAGGTGTTAAGACTATGACAGTCTTTGTTTACAACAAAGTAAATATCTTAGCCTATTTCCTTCCTGTAAGAAGCTAAAGGCTTAGAGACTTTTTAGAACTTGAGTAATGTCAATTACTTTTAGCTCAAGCTGGAGGCCCATTGTTGATACAACTCCCTTAAAATCTTTGTGGACTTACTATATATCAGATTAGAGTCCAATTCATCTGCCAGAAGTTGAAATTATAATTCTTTTGATATGCCTCTCCTTACTTTAGCCATGCTTTGTGTTCTATGCTTTCATTGAAAAAAAAAAAAATGTCAAGATACAGAGAAGCCCTTCTCTGTCTGACTGAGCAGGGCCACCTTAAATATTCTGATGCATCACAACCACACTTCTTACCCATCAAACCTTTTTTTTTTACCTTATGAATTATTTATAATTTTTGCTAAGACCAAATTTTGGATGAAAATGAATTTTCTTATTCATATTTCTGACATACCATTTTAGTACACAATGAAAATGGTACAACAAACTTTCATGCATCATTAAGCATTTTAATCTATAAATCATAGTTGTGACTTTTTTGGACATTTTGTTTTAAAAAAAACAATTCAGTATTACCCCAAAGAATATCTAATTGTATAGACTTTTGACCATAGTTTATTCCCTCATTTAATCCCACAGTTACATTCATGAAATAGGATTATAATTTCAATTTGATAAGGAAAAGGCAGTTCAGAGAGATCAGCGCACATTCCAAATTATAATGCCATTAGCATAACTGGCATTTAAACTTCAATTTGTCTCTCTGCAAAGCTAAAGCATTGACCATTTAGCTCCATTGTGTCTCATCATAGTAATCTCCCCCTCTGGTGTTACACTTTACAGATTACCAAGCATGATTTCATTTGATCTCTTTTAATCCAAGCCTGAGAGATTGAAGAGAGGGGATTATCCATCAGATCAAATAGAGGTCTATACTAAAGTATTAAAAATATAAAACTCACTCTTCTCTTACCCTCAACCACAAAACAAAAATAAACTACTTCAAACCATCTGCCTCTGTGCTTTTAAAAAATGCTTATGCCTCATCATTTCAACCAACTAACATGCCTTTCCTGATAACTGGCAGGTATAAATACTTAGCTGCATCTTAAATCTTTCGTCCTTTGTCTTTCCTTTTACTGAGTTTGGTGCAGTAGAAAATATGTGTCTACAGTTGGGGAAATGTGTCATCATCTGTGGAAATGGTGAGTGTTCCCGTTGTGGCATAGTCACAATATTGTTCACATAAAGAGTGCTCTCCAGGAGGGTGAAAACAGTGTACAACAATTTATTTTGCATTTTATAAAGAACTAGAAGAGAGGAATTTGAAGTTTCCCAATACAAAGAAATAATAAATGTGTAAGGAGAGGGAAATGCCAGTTGCCCTAATTTAATCATTACACATTGTATACAGGTACCAAATTATCTGTACCCCATAGGTATGTATAATTATTGTGTGTCAATCATAAAAGGAGAGTGTGGTATTCTGGCTGATGACCAGTATCAGCTGGATTCATACTCAAAAGCCAACAGAAGCAATCTTCTACTGTGCTTTTTAATTTTTTTTACTCAAAAACATTTTTAAAAATTGGATTTGGGCTTCTCTGCATTTGCTGATCATTCAACGTTTTGAGCTACCACCTAGTGGCACTGCATGCCAGCCAACAGTTCAGGGCGGGCAGCTTTGCTATGATCTCTGTACACTAGTTTGCTTATTTTTGCATTTTGGCCTTTGTGTCTTATAATTGTGAATGGAAAGTAGGAAAATGCAGGTGCTGCTACTTATAACAAAACCAAAGATAGAATAAGCTAATACAATCAAGGAAAAGATGGAAATAACTCCACAACAGTGGATCAGCAATTGTGTGTGTTCTGAATATAGGCTGCTTTGAATTTCAACTCAATCAGTTACTGGCTGGAAGATCTGACGCAGACAATTTTTCCTTCGTGCAAAATGGGGATTATGATAATCCCTTCCTCATCTGTTGTACCAGGGTTAAATTACATAATTATAAAAGTAGAGAGATTCGGTAAAGCGGTGGTTCTCAAAGCAGAGTCCCTCACCAGAAGCATCAGCAGTGCCAACAGCACCTGGGAACTTGTCTGAAATGCAAACCCCTGAGCCCCACTCCTCAGCTCCTGAATCAGAAACTTAGGGGATGGACCCAGCCACCTGTATATTAGCTAGCCATCCAGGTGATTCGGATGCACCCCAAAATCTGACCATTGTTTCTGTAATTTGTGATGAAGAGACACAGACTCAGAAGTTAGATATTCTAAGTTCAAATCTCTCTTCTGCCCTTTAGTAGTTGCATGATTTGATGTGAATTATATAACTTGTTAGTGTCTCTGGTTTTCTCAACTGCAAAATAGGACAATATTTTTCCTAGATCGGTAATGAGAATTAAAATGCATACATACACATACACATACACATGTGTGTGCATATGTGTATGTATAAGTGTGCATGCCGTGTAAGCTATCAATAAATGATGTTTTGTGATTCTCATTATTTTATTACTTTTAACTTTAATTGCACTTAATATAGTTTTATAAGTAATTGTGAAGGAAAATCAAAATAAAAATATTTATATGAAGTATTGAAAGTATATTGGAAAGATTTTTTTTCTAACAGTAGATGCAAACAATTTTATTCATTTTTCTAGATATATAGGAACAGGACCTCCCACACAGCTTGGTAGTCTGTAGTGACATGTGTATACTTTTGACCATCAGGGACTTTTTAAGGAATATGTCAATTCAAAATGTACTATCCTAGGAAAACATCACTAGCCCCAAGCTAGATTCTCTCACCAGGGACTTCCTGGGCTGCCAAGAAGGAAGAGTTGGATGGAGAGAGAAAGAGGGAGAATGCCCAGAGCCTGCCAATCAGAGCCCTGAAGGCCAACCCTCCCCCCACCCCACTCCACAGTGCTCTTACCCTTGGCCAGAGGCCCACTCCAAGCAATACCAGTGGGACAGAGAGGCTGATGTCCCACCTTCAGGTACAGCCAGAGCAGGTGTGACCAGCAGGCTCTCTGAGGACCCCTGCCTCTGGGGCTGCAGACAGGCATCTCTTGAGGAAGCCAAAAACAAGGGAGACCGGGGAGAAGGCAACTGCAGGCCAGGCCTCAGGCCATGGAGGCACTTAGCTGTGCTGGGCCAGGGCTCAGAGCAGAACAAGCCCTAAGCTGCAGAGGAACAGGAAAGAGCACAAAGGAGCTAATCCAGGTGCCTACTCCCTTTTCTGCCACTAACTCCTTTTCAGACTCTGGACAAGTCCCAGGCCCCCTGTGAGTTACTCCAACTAAAAAAATTAAAGGGATTTCTGATGGGAAAATATAGGATTTTAATGATTTTTATGCAAGCAGAAAATCTACCCTTGATGGATGTGTTTTATAAAAAAAATGCCCTTGACCTTGCTTTACCTTCTGCCAGCCCCAGTAATCACCCTCGTTTCCAAAGTTGGTACATATCTCCCCGTGTGCCATTGCTGTTGTCATGGCAACGCTGGCATCTCCACATGCCTGACCCCAGGCTTTTTATGTACATGACTGAGTTTTTGGATGGCAGTGTTATCTCCCCCTCCTCCATGATTGGCATGGCAATACCCATCACTGTAAATGTCCCAGGTGGATCTTTACCCACAGGATTTATGGGCAACACTGATCTCCTAATATTTCCTAACTTAATAAATTTGCAGAAGAAGGATGCGCTCATGTTTCTCCTAGTCCCCTTCGTTTTTAATTCTCTTTGCTTTCCCTATGTTCACATTTCCTCTGAACCTAGATTTGGAGAGAATATATGTGGTTTGGGGTCATAGCTGAACCTCAGAAAGTCACATAACTTCTCTGAGCCTCTGATTTCTCATTTATAAAACCAGAGCAGTGACATGTGTAGCCCATGCAGTCCCTGGGAAAAGCAAATGAGTAAATTGGCATAAGGTGCTTGGCCAAGGGCATGGTGCCTAGCAAGTTCTCAACAAACAAGCACTAGCATTATTATCACCGTCACCTCCATCATCATCAGGAACTTCTCTATTTATTTCATGTTTGTCTCCCTTCAAGACAGCAAACCCCCCCCCAAGAACAAGGATATTGTTCTGCTCATTACTGGTTCTAAAACCAGTGGCTGCTACAAGAATAGGATCACAAAATATTTGTGAAATAAACATTGGAAAGCAGAAGCCAGGCAGAGGCTTGTGAAACATGGTGTGAATACAGGAGGGCATGGGCTTCCGTGTGCTGTCAACCTGGGGGGACAGGTTCTCCCCTACTGCACATATAGCTCTGTCTCACCATCAGCTTCTCATCATCTGGACTGGCTCCATGGGAACTCTTTATTGCCACTCTTTGTGTACCTTCCCTAAGCCATTTCTCCTGCCCACCCCCACTCCTAGGAAGCCACCACATCAGTACTGGGGACATTTATTACATGCATTTACTAACCAGGGTAAAATCTGGTAACTTAATACTGAAGATGTTATTTGTTAATAATCAGATTATCCATAATTGATGTTTTCAAAAACTAACAGAAAACGAAGGCTATTTATATGACATCTAACACCCCAAAATACAACGCTTCAAAACATTAGGCTCATTTTGCCTCAGCCATTGTGTGGAGCTATTAAATGCGTTCTGAGAATGTACTGGGTGCCAACCACCGCGCTGAGCACTCAGGAAAAAATGCAAGTTCTTCTTGGGAATAAGAGTAACAGTACAATGGGGTGAATATGGCGGTACAGGAAGCATAAGTGGCACATTATTTTGCTGGATGAATCAAGGAAGTCTTTCCTGAAGGAGAGATGGTTTAGTCAGCTCTAGGACTATAGGACCCAACGAGAACACCTGTAGAGGAGAAAAGGTTTATTTACGACTCACGGTTTCAGAGGTCTCAATCCGTAGACAGTGAAGTCCATTCCTGGGGCTCAAGGTGAGGCAGGACATCCTGGCGGAAGAGTGTGGCAGAGGGGTCCAGCTCCCTTGTCAATCAGGAAGCAGACAGAGGTTCCACTCACCCCCAAGCCACGCCTCAATTCCCACCTCCTCCAGCCACACCCTACCACGTCAGTTACCACTCAGTTAATTCCTATTAGGGGATTAATTCATGGATTGGGTTAAGACTCTTACAACCCAATTATTTCTCCTCTGGGCCTTCTTGCACTGTCTCCCATGTGAGTTTCTGGGGAGACCTCACATCCAAACCATAACAAGGGACATCTGAGCTAGGCTTCTCAGGAACGTTTGAATTAATGTGAGAAAGGAGAGGTGTGTGTAAACGTGCACATAGTAGAAACCCGATGCTTGCTTGAAAATCCAAGTAGATCCAGGGGAGTGCTGATAATGACAGTAAGAAGTACGGTAACGGTAATAGAAACACACCAGTAACACATCTGGGCACTTGCCAGGTGCCAGACCTGTTCTTAGTGTCTACATGCAGGGACTCACAGAAGAAAGAGAACTGAGGGCTGCAGGGTAGAAAGGGGCTGGGTCCGGCAAGACTTCGGAAATAAGGTCTACAGCTCATTGGTTTTGTGAGTAGGGTAGGCATGAGGGGGTTGGGGTTTGACTTAGGGTAATGGAGAGTCATGCAAGGTCATAATTCAATCTGATCAAGTCAGTGTTCTAGAATGATCACTCTTACGACATGATGGTGGACAGATAGGCCTGGGAGGCAGAGGGGAGGCTTGGAGAGCAGTGGACTTCTGGACCACAGAGGGCAGAAATTTCTGCACTGCAATCAGAAAGCAGTATCAGATAAAGGAAAGTCCTTAAACGTTATGTATATGTACAAAGACAGACGGGATTGACTTGCCAAGGGCCACACAACCACAGCTGGGCCCGGAGCCTGTTTTCAGATCTCAGTCTCTCTGTGTCTGCAGTCTTCACTGCCTTCCCTCCATTCCAGTGCCTCCCAGATACCAGAAGCCTTGTAGCCTAACCAAGTCATCGCTCACGCTTTGGTCTTATCTACAAGGCCACGTGACTTCTCTGAGCGTGGGTTTCCTCCTGTGTTCACGGTAGTAGTAAGACTTGCCCTGAACACTTTTGTGCTTTGCAAATACGAAACTATGACCTAAACTGAGGGCTTTATTATGAACATAACAAAGAGAAAGGCAGGTATGAGGGGGACAATGACCACAACTCTCTAGATCCAGCTTCTCTTTGGTTCCACAGACAAGTTTGATTTGGTCATTTTATTCCTCTCTATGCCTTGTACCGGCGTCCTTTTTCCATCCAAGGAGAATTAATCTCTCTCTTCTTTTGCCCCCATTAAAACCAGGACTCGGGACTTATCCCTACACCAAACAGGTCTGGTCCCATAAATAAAGAGTAATTCTTAGTAGATGATTGTCGGTATCAAGCCCAGAACTTCCAAATGTCCAGGACTGTGAGACAATTTTACATGTATATACTCTCATGTCCAAACTTGGAAGGCCAGAGAGTTTCTTCTACTTCGTTACTTAATTATTCGGAGCAGAAGTCGCCAGCTACCAGAAATGGCTGCCTGCAACATGTAATTTGCCTTCCAAACAAGCTCATTTGGGCTTTGACATTTGACAAAAAAAAGGTCCGGGAAGCTGAGCTGTTTGGAAAGGGTGTGTCTGCAATCTGACACTGCCTGAACTCTGGTGGGTTGATTTTTACAATCGCCAGATCATCAAAGGTTAAACTCATTTAAATTCTCTCTTTAGTAACAAAGAAAGAAAACAAAATGTCACAAGCTGCCTTAACCTACCGTCCTTAACTACATGCACTGGCTGAGGACTCTTAAACACTCTGAGCGCCTGCAAAAGGTGCAGGGAGGTTGGCAGAGTTCATCTACTACGGCCCTGTGTGCACTCTCTCCATGCTTTTTCTCTAGGAAACTCCAGACTATCAAACTCCAAACTCCTATTCTGTCAAAATCAACTTCCTATAAAGTCGCCCCCCCCCACCATCAGCACTCCTTCTACCTGGTACCCCTCCCTCTCCAAACATCCACTGGATGGTTAGGTGCCAGGCACAAGCTGGGCACCCAGCACATACAGTTGAACATGTGTCTGTGTCCAGGCTTCTGTTCCCAGCTCCCTCCCCCCATGCCACAGTGGTCCTCCCCTGGCTGCCCTCCCCGACTTCACAGCAGTAGCACCCTGGAGCATTGGGATGAAGCACTGAGGTGACTCTTTCCCTCCTGTGACACAATATTGCCTTTCTACCACTTAATCTGGGTCACAGAGTCTTTATTTTATTAATTAGCTTTTACAAAATACTTATTTGGGACTCACTGTATGTCAGGCATGCCGTACAGGGTATTTGGAGATATGACAATCAGGCAGTGATTCAAATGAGCCACAGCCTTTGCCCTGACAGTGCACAAGTAAATAAACGAGCCCACACAAAGCCCAGAATAAAATGTACAGCTTCAAACTCTCTTGTTAGGAAACAAATACTGCTGTGAGAAAGAATAAGGCAGGACACCCGACATATTGGTCTGAGGAGACCAGAAGAGACCTCTGGAGTCTGAGGGAGAGACAATCTAGGTAAAGCCCAGAGCGTGAGCAAAAGATGAGAGACCCATTCGTGAATTCCAGAAGGAGAGGGTGGCCAAGCCCACTGCTCAAGGGAAAGTACTGAAGGTGAACAGGTAAGCGGGGAGGTGGCCACCAAATACCTTTCAAGGTGATGCTCCTTTACTTTGACTGAACATCTGAATCACCGGGGGAACTTTTAAAAACTATGATGTCCTATCCTCATAAAATAAAATAAAAATCAATTGAATCTGAATCCTAGGGAGAGGGGCCTGAGTGGGTAAGCTCCCCAGGTGACTTAAAAGTGTAGCCAGCATCAACCAGACCCACTTAGGGACCTCGAAAATTAGCCCCACCTTCCTCTCTAACTTTGTCTCGGTCTTACCATCCATTCCCCAACACTATTCCATAGAAAACTCTCTTCCCTTTACCCTCTAACCATTTTCATGCCTCTTCCTTTTTTATGTGTTTGGTTTCCTCTGCTTAAAATTCAATCTCCCTTCCTTGACATTGTTTAGGAATGTTTTTAGTTGAAAGTAACCCAAACACTAAGAACAGCTTAAATCAACAAAGGCTTATTTTTCTCATAAGGTTCCGGGAAGATGATGATAGGCACTATTGCTTCAGAGACTCTATGGCCTACAGGTCAACTTTCTGTGCAGAAAGAGGGGGAGATGAGCCTCAGGTCCCTTTCATAAGGAAAAAGAAGAATTTTCCTAAAAGTCCCAACCTGACAGAATTGCCTTGTATCTCACTGGCCATTCCTACATCAGAGTTCAGGTTTGGCTGCAAGGGAGGCTGCAAGGGAGGCTGCAAGGGTGCAAGGTAGGTTTAAAATGATCGACTTAGATTCCTCATGCTCTATGGGCTTGGTGCTACGGTGCTGTTCTAGGAAATAAGAGGTGATATTTGTCACATAGAAAACACGTTCTGAAAGCCTAATATGCTCAAGGGAATCTTGTTTCATTTCATATAAATGAAAATCATGACCCACAGAGGATATGTTACCTACCCAGGGTAACTGGAGCTAGGGGTGATGAGAGAGAATGAGGTAGAAGTGACCCTGGCACCTAAGTGTTTATCAGCCATTTAAGATGGGGAGATTTTTATGGGAAGGGAATGGCATGAGGGGTGGGAACTCCCCGTGGGAGGAGTGGGCACAGGCCTACATCTTTCTAAAGTGCAGATCTCTAGTGATCTAACCATGTTTTCAAGTTTGGAGCCTCAGAAAAGCCAGAGACAAATGGGGCCTCTGTAACTGACCCTGGGGTACTCTAGAAAGGTGTTATCAGGTACAGGGAAGGGGCGAGGAACGCCAGGGTTCAAAGAACAGGAATGGAGCCCTGTTGTCAGTATCTCCGTGGATTCAGTAAGGAGATGTGTGACCAACCAGACATACTCTGAAGCTGTGCTGGTATTGGATGCTAAAACTGCCATTGATGATTTCAGCTACTTCTTTGATTAGTACACAGACCTAACATCCAGAGAGAGGCCACTTCCTCTAATGGTTCTTGTGGATCATACACTTACACCAAGACCACATCCCCAGATGTTTTTGGAATTAGGAAACAAACAAACAAAACTATTTTAATCAATGTCTTTTCTTCTGTGAATGGAGGACTGGATAATAGACTCTTCCTCTAGGGAAACGGGAAGGACTTGTGCCAAGAAATAGGAATGAATAAATTTATCAGAGTCTATTTACTTTCAGCTCCTGTATTAGTCAACTTTGTGTTATGACAAAAATTACCCAAGGCAGCCAACTTATACAGGATTTTGTAACTTACAGCTTTGGAGGTTCTGAGTCCAAGATTAGGCAACCCCATTGGTTTGGCCTGGGGTGAGGGCTCAGATATGCTGCATATCATAGTGTCAGTATATGTAGGAGCCCATAGCCATATCTCAAACCAGAGCGGAGAGAGAGAGAGCCAAGAGCCCAATGTCCTACACTCCCTTTTGAGGTCCCCAAAGACCTAACCACTTCCCATTCAGTCCCATTTCTTAAAAGTCCACAGCACTTCCCAATATCACCACTCGGGGGTCCAAATATTTGACATATGGACCCTCAGAGGACAAAAGCTATTCAACCACACCTAAAACAAAGCAGATCCCGATCCCTGACTCATGGGTAGGTGGAAGCCCATATCATCTTTGGATAATTCCAGCTCCGATAATGCCTACCATTATAAGCCTTGTTTTATTAAATATTTCTAATATGGAGAGGCAGGTTCCATGGCCATCCTCATTTTTCAAATGAAGAAGCAGAGGCAAAGAGAGGTTAGGCAGCTCTAGCTGGAGTTGTTAGGATTAGAATGCAGCCATCTGGCTCCAGAGCCTGTGCTCTGACCTGGTCTCCTATGGACTTCTGTAAATTCATTGCAGTATATTTCTCCGTTTAAGGAATTTCCCCCTCAAAGGTATTTGAAATCTGTTTTTCACTGCCCTCTCCAAGCCCAAGACTATTACAATTCATCCATCCTATCCACCACGTGACCAGAAGCCACCAAAGTGAGCCACAAACAAACTAGGAGCTATCCTAACTGATTGCCACCTCTCATTCCTACTCCTTAGGGCTTTCTGTCCATTCCTTTGTTTACCCAGTTTTCTCTGACCCTGTGCTTAGCCCTGAAATTGCACTGATTTGGGCTTCTGTGGTTTTAAAAGATAAGGATTGTCTTGCTTTCTGTCCTTGAAATGGATCTCCTGGGTGCTTTGGCTAATTTTAAAGAACAAAGTCAAGCCCCCAGGGCTCCAATTTCAGTGTCAACTAATTCTGCTCCAGACCCTCAAGAAGCGTGCCATCTGCCTTCCAGTTTCACTTTTGTCTTTCTTAGAGTCAATTTTTGCAGCTAGCATTTTGTGAGCTCTTGTTTTATACCAAGAACTGCACCAAGCACTTGATCTGTGTTGTCTCAATTATTCCACCACTGCCCCCCAAAATCTATGGAATTGGTATTATCTCTATTGTACAGGAAATAATGGAGCCCCGGGGAGGTTCAGTCACTTACCTAAGTTCACACAGCTGTAAGTGGGGACACCGGACCAAAAACCCATGTCTCCCCAAGACCAGATTTCTCTTTAGGCCATCTCAGAACAAATCTGACTGTCTTTAGATGATGGTATTACTTAATAATTCTCACATTTCCATGAGTCTGCTCCAGTTCTAACAAGTCATAGATCTAACCTCACTCCTCTTTCTTGGATGTACCCTGTGTTAGGTCCGCTTTTTTAGAGCTCGGTCTAGACCCTTCTCTCTACTCCAGGTGTGCTCTGATTAGCACAGCATGTACAGTAAGCTTAACACTTGTTTTTATCCTTTAGAGTCTCTTTTCAGCAATAAAGCGATATATGACTCCTGCAATCTCTAGGATCTCAATCAACAGAAATGATTCCAGAGAAAATTTGCTACTGAATTTGTCTACTGTTACCTGTGAAAATGGACACAGCAAGTGGACGTCAAGGAGATGCCAGGAGAAACCATTCCCAGTGAGAGGTCTGTGAGAGGATCCCTTTGCAAGGCCAGTGGGGGTGATTTTGACTGAGTACACATTGGCTCATATGTAAGGCATCACTCTATACCAGATGCCAATGGCCTAGTTCTTTTCTGGAAATTTCCAAGGGGAAAAGGCTAGCTAGAGGCCATCTGATATCCTTACCTTTATGTTAAACTCAGCAGTTAGTGTTTTTGATGCTAGGCCCTCTTGGTCCTTGTGATCTGTGACATAATGGAATCAAATTAAAGGCCCATTTACCAGCTTTATTGCCGATTATTTATAATACTTTGGTTCCAAAGTGCTTCTTTATAGAGTGCTTAAGCTGCCATCTCTGGATAGAGCTCGCCATAAATGACTTCACATGCACAGCACATTATGTCCCATAGCCGCAGCAAAAAAGGGAAAAGATTATTCTCAATTATTTCATATAGTCTATTTTATTGTTTTATTGTAATAAACTGTCATACCTTATGCCTCTTTAAAATCAATAGTTTGCATTAAAAATAATGAAGCAGGGCTATTAATCTTGCTTAGCATTTCTGCTATTACTTTCTGATAGTGAATCTGTAATATAGCAAAGGTAATAATTATTCACTTCCAATCAATAGGAACATTTTCAAATGCTCTATGTGTCCCACTATGATTGCATCCATGGAGCTGATGACAATGCCGGGCTTGGGGGGGGTAAATTTACAGACTCCTGGTTGGCAGAAATCCTCCCTGCCTTCCAAGCATCTGTCTGCATATTCTCCGACTCCCAGAGCATCATTTTTAATTCTTTAAGACAACAGATTGGTTAAATATTTGGGCTTTGGAGTCAGATAGCCTTGGCTTACTTCCAATTTCTCCTACTTATCATTAGCAGCTGTGAAAGACCCTAGACATGTCATTTATATATACTGCCTCAGTTTACTCATCTATGAAAAGGAAAGGATAATGTCTACCTTGCAGGATTATTGTAAATATTATGTGCAGAACTTCACGGGATATGCTTTTCACAGTGTCTGAAATGCAATAAGCTTGCTATGAGTGATAACTACTATTATTATGCCAGGCAGTTTGGGGTTGGTAAAGGGCCTAATAGATTCTTGTTTCCTAAAGAATTAGTGACAAAAGCAGGTGGAGTGGCTGGTGCCTTTTCTACCCCTCTGTTCCTTCAGATCAATTTGGCATACAAGGTTCTAGCTGTACTTTCTGGTGGTCCTCAGTGTGGGGACTTGAACCTTGACAGAGGAAATTAAGCCATCAATTTAGTTGTGATGCAAGAGACTTTTAAATCCCAATGCTTTGCTCTTTAGCAAAATCTCTGCAGAGACAGCACAAGCATGAACACTTGGCTTTGTCAGTAAATACCCTTTGATCAACACTCAAGTCAAATATAAGGAGAGTAGAGATGAGGAATGCTTAAGCCATAATTGATGGCCTGGCTTTTCCGATCCCATTTAATTCAATTCAACAACTGTTTATTGAACAGCTAACATGTGCCAGGAGAAAGGAGAGGTGCTGGAGGGTAAAGATATTCAAAGAATACTAAGGCATAATATTTGCTGTTTAAATATCTTAAAATCTAGGCAAAGAGACACATGTCATCAAAGTAACCTGAATCCAAAGTGCAGAAAGGAAGATTGATTCTCTCTACTAGGGAAAGGTTATTTGAACTGAAGCATGAAAGAAATGAGTAGAACTTCATCGGGGAAATGGAAGGAAAGAATATTGTGGGTGGGAGGGACAAGGAAGGCAAATGTCAAAAGGTGGGAAAGCACATGTCCTAATATAGCTCTACTAGTGTAGAATTCTTCTGGAGGACTCTCTGCCAAAAACACAACTCAGAGGATGCACAGTCTCAGCCTGAGTTTCTGGTCCACTCACTGTTCTTCAATATTCACCCTAGGCTCCTAAAACTAAACCACAAAGTATTTATACTTTTTAAACACAGTACCTTCTGTTTTACATCCCTTTGAGCTTCCATTTGCTGTTCCTTTGACTCTTGATTTTTTTTTACACCTGAATATTTATTCTTCTGGGGAACACAGTTCAAACATCCTCTCCTCTATGAAGCCTTCCCTGATACTCCCAGATAAAAACACACGGTGCCACAATTCTGCATATCTAGAATGTGTGACTGTACATGGGAATGAATAAATACATGGGAGAATGGAATCGTGTGCAGTATATTTAGAAAATGGCAAGCTGAAAGAATTGGGACAAAGCCTCTCTGAGGAAACAGTGAGTTGGACTCATATGACAGCTAAGGACTGGTTTCATTTTGTGGTGGAGAATCACTGGAGAGCCTTGAATACAGCTGCAGATTTCCACCATTGTTCTGTAAGACGATGAATCTCACAGCAGTGTGTGGAAGAAGTTGGCATGGGGGAAATTAGAGGCAGAGTGACCGATTTAGTCGATGAAATAACCAAAATGAGCTATAGCTGAAATGCAGAGAAGGAAGTGAGGGGGAACATTTTACAAAAAGAACATAGATGCTGGCAAAAGATGGATCAGAGAGGGAAGGAGCATATAGAGGTGGGTATGAATCTTCTCTTACAGTTCCTCTTATCACTAAAGAGAGGTATTGGAAAGGAGTGCTCTTTTACCACTTCTCCTTGACCCCCTCTTGTTTTAGGAGGTAAGTTACTAATCTGTTCAGGTCAGATTCCTAGGACAAAGATTTTTTTTAATATACAACCAAATAGGGTCATTTGAGCATTAAAAGGTAATGTTTAAAATTATGGACTCTTCTATACTTGGCTTTCATTTTCGTCATATCAGCAAGTTAGCTGATCAAATCTGCATCTTCGCCTTCTCTCTCCTGTCAGTAACTCTAGGACTCTGGTAGTCAATATATGGTTTGTAAAATAGCATTAGCAGTATGAGGAGCTTACAGAAGCGTAGAATCTCAGGCGCCACTCCAACGCTACTAAATCAGAGTTTGCATTTTAATCATATTCCAGGTAATTATTTTGAATATTAAGTTTGAAAAGTACTGTTCTAGAAAATTATCTCTTGGATGTCCCACAACTACCTAGAGAGCCTAACTTTTCCTCTAGGCTACCCATTAGAATCACCTGGGGAACTTTTTAAAAATCCTAATTCCCAAGTCTACATTTGAGAACAGTTAAACCCAAATCTTGAGGAGTAGATTCCAGAGAGCGGCAGCTTTAAAGATAGCCAAGTGATTCCAATATCCCGTCAAGGTTGAAGACTAATGACCTAAAGGTGAGATTTAGATCTGGACTCTCCTTTCTCCTCCCCCTTGCCCCATCTAGCCATTAGTTCTAAGCCAAGTGCTCCAGTCCAATTTAACAAAGAGATCAAATTTGGTTTATGTAATAGGTCCCACCAAAAGTAAGATGGAATTTTGATTTCTCATTTTCTGTTATCATTTGTGTTTCTTGTCCTCAGGATTTTTGCATCAGGAGGAATAAGTGGTGTAAGGCAGAATTCAGGGATTCTCATGTGTCTCCTAGTCAAGTACTATATAATAATGCTCCAACCAACTACCTGTCATTAAGGCAAAACTTGGATCTGCATGCTAGCAAGAACAGAAACACAACTGACTGAAACAGGAAAGAGGAAAGCTTCCAACTCCGCACGTGCTCTCTATGCCTCTCTGTGTGAACACCCTTGCCTGGCACATGTCAGGCATGCTGAGCTGATTATTTCATGCAGTAACTTTCACCTGTTGAACTCAGACAGCTGAGTTTCCCCCACTCCTCAATATTGTAGATGAAAGCATCTGACCAGAGGTTAGATTCAGTCCATATTTTATATAATGAAACCGTAATGAAAAAAGAAAAACAGAACATTAATTCTCTGTGATGATATCACCAAGAAAGGAGGAAAAAAAATTCATCCCATGAAGTTGGTTTTATTGTAATAATATAGGGCAAGCATTTGTCTGAGTCAGGGGCGGCAGCTGATGGTTATAAAGCACTGTAATAATGAAGACCAAATTGAATTATCTTCAGCCATGATTAAAGATCAAAGAAGATTTTTTTTAATAAACTCAGTCTTGTTTTTCTTTGTCAGAGATGGTTTAGGTTAAGCTATCAGCTAAACTGAGATGGAAAAGTGAAGGATTTTTCAACAAAACAGGCAAGCAACAGAGAAATGCAGGAATGGACAGATGCGTTTGGGGGTGGATGTAAAAGCAGGTACAGGTAAATGAACAGCAGGCTCTGAGGTAGACAGAATCTCTCCAAGGGCAATCAAGGGACAGGACCACACCCCTTATTGCTGGAAATGGTGTAGACAAGAAAAATCATAATAAAAAATATCAGCTATCACTTTCTGAATGTGTACTCGGATCCAAGTACTGAATTAGATGCACTAAAATATTTATATGATTATCTGAATTAAAAAATAACCCACTAGGCAGGTACTGTTTCATTTTTATTTTTTAAAGTGGCCTAAAAAAGGTGTAATAATTTGCTTCAGGAATTTGTGGAGTTGGAATTTAAATATGTTTATCTTACTCTTAAACCTACAACTCTTTTCCTGGCATATTTTCTTCCAATTACCATAATTACATTAACATTGGGGTGCAGGAAGAGTGAATGCACTTGAATATCCCTGTGCAAACAAGAGACACTTCCTTCAGGGGAAAAAAGAAAAAAAAAAAAGATGCACTTCCTCCCACATGTAGTTCTTTTAAATTTCAGAGTTGCTTGACCTCTAAGATCACATCCATGTTATTTAAATGCCCACATTAAGAAAGCTTGTCCCAAAGACTTAATGAGTAGAAATCGGAAGGAGAAAAGACAGACAAGAAAATGCATTAGAGAATTCACAAGGAATGTGTTGGACTTGCTCTGTTTGGAGCAACTATATTTTTGGAATTTTGTTCTCTTAAAATTGTCTTTTGAATTAACATAATATACATGAATTTGCATAATTTCAAATTAATGCTTAAACAGCCCTATCAGCCAAAATATATCTGGTGTTGGGAGAGGATGTGCACACTACCAATTAGACTTGTGTGATGTCAATCAAAATCCAACCATGCTGTGTCTGAAAGGGGCCTGAGCCACACTGACATCAACCACAGGTCATTCTCTACACAAGGATCATACTGTCACCACATACTCACCAATGTAATAGAATGTGCTTTATTATAGTGAAGTGATTTTGTTTTCAATGGATTATTTCTGAAAATACTACTTTTTAAAATGTGCTGGTGTCTAATGTCCTATATGTTCTGTGGGCTGATTTGAAGCAATGCAGTGCTAGATATACGTAAAACCAGCCTGTAACCTCCTCTGCTCTCTCAGCACCAGGGCACTGACTTTCCCTGACCTCATGTGCATTCCTCAACATGCATGTGGTTCTTTATAACTTCTTTTCAGTCACTTTATTCTGCTTCTGCTATATTCTGTTTTTCCTTCAAGGATGACTTTCATTTCTCTCTTAAGCTGATGCCATCTGGATTATTCAATTCACGTACATTGGAGAAAAATTTGACTTGAACTGGTCCCCACAGCCCTTCTGGACGGGGTGAGGCCATTGGCCACTGTTGGAGATTTAAGCCATAACAGATAATATAAGCAAAGGAAAGAGGAGAAACTCAGCTTAGAATTTTGAGCTTGCATTTTGTGCTTTTTGGCATTTTTTTTTTTTTTACTAGTGGCATTTATCTGACTTGACCTTTACATTATCAAAAGGCATTCATGTGATTCTGAGAAAATGGTGGAGTAGGAAGCACCAGGAACCTGTCTCTCCACTCGACAACTGCACAGCCAGAATCTGTCCAATAGAACTCCCTTAGAGCTCTGAGTTTGTTGAAGGCTTGCAACTTGCAGGGGAAGGCCTGGGCAGTAAATTGTGGCTAATTCTGGCCAATTTCAGCTGTTATCACAGCCACTACCCATCTTCCTACCGCACCTCTGTGACTGGCAGCTATGCACATGTTCCTGCAGCAGCTTCCACACGGGGTAGCCAAAAGGTAACCTTTCCTTCACATATCAGGGACCCAGGAGCTGATTGCCAGTTTTGATCACAGAGTTGCAGACAAAGAGGGAAGGAGTCATTGTTGTTAAACCTCCTTCAACTGTTGCAAGTCCCACTGACTGAAGTGGCTGCCAGGAGACTTAAAGAGCCAATGTTCTGATATTTAAACCCATTCATATTCATATTCTCTCTCTCTCTCTCTCTCTCTCTCTCTCTCTCTCCTTTTTCCCATTTTTGGAGACAGATAATTAAAGAATAGAACATTCAAAAACAACCATACATACAAAGAAAATTAGAAAGGGGCCATGAATGCCCAGGGAAAGAAACAGGCTCAGAAAAGATCTGAGAAGGACTTGAGTTTACACCTCAGGCTTGCAACAATAAAGAAATCAAATCAAAACAAAAACAGTAACAGGAACAAACACCAAAAATCTGCGTAAAGGGGAAGTATCTGATATCCAGACACATCCTATTAACAGAATCAACTATCTTGTTTTCAAAAAAACAAAACAAACCCGCAAAGCATACAAAGAAACAGAAAACTATGGACCATTCAAATAGAAGATAGGACTGGGGATATAGCTTAGTTGGTAAAGTGCTTGCCTCACGTGCACAAGGCCCTGAGTTCAATCTCTAACACCAGAAAAAAATGAATAAATAAAAGAGTAGATAGATAGATAGACAGATGCATAGACAGGTGATGGATAGACAGAAACTGTTCCTAAAAAAAAGACCTTATGACAAATTTACAAAACAAAGATCTTCAAAGGTAGACGGTGATAAAGTCAAGAAAACAATGTAGAAACAATATGAAAATACCAAGAGAACTTTGCAAAATCTAAAAGAACACCAAAAATCAAATTTCTGGAACTGAAGAGTAGAATAACTGAAATGAAAAAGAAATTAGAGTGACTCAAAGGCAGATTTGAGCAGCAGCAGACTGAGTGAACTTGAAGACACAAACATGGAAATTATTGAGTCAGATGAACAGAAAGTGCAAAAGATGGAAGCAATTGAGACCTCAGTTCCTGATTAGCCTCCCACAGTTCTCTTCTTCTTTTAGTACTTTGAATATAGCTGCACGCTACTTTCTGGCCTCTAAAGTTTCTGGTGAGAAATCTGCCGATGATCTTATTAAAGATCCCTTGTATATGATGAGTCACTTCCCTCTTGCCACTGTTAATATTTTTGGTGGTTGTTTTTGGCATTTGCAGTTTTGACAGTTTGATTATATTAGACCTCACTGCAGAACTCTTAAGTTTATTGGACCTTGGGGATGTTTCTATTTGTGTCTTTCATCAAACTAGGAGGTTTTCAGCCGTTATTTCTTCAAATATTATCTATCATCCTCTCTTTCTCTCTTCTCCTTGGGACCACCCAAAATGCAAACATTGATCTTTTTTATGGTCCTGTGGGTTCTTTGGGCACAATTCATTTTTATTCAATTTTTTCCCATGAGGATCTAATGTGGCCCTGTATTGACACACTAGAGGAAAAAATGGCCACACCTCTACTGAGATTCCACAGTTTTACATCAAATGCCAATAAAGGAATTTAGGATAAAGCCATGGGACACTGGCCCCTAGAAAGGCAACTGACTTGCCAATAGTGTCCAGTAGCCTCAGAAAGGTCAGGACTTTTCTGACAGACTGTAGGATTCCATGCAGGATTCATATAGTCCCTTAGGGGTTCCCAAACCCAGGCCAGCCTTCAATTCATTGTGTTGCCACAAAGCATAGCCTAGATTTCTGGGAAAAGAGAATAGTAAGAATGAAGCAGTGCTGTGGGGCACGGTGCTTCTCTAACTTCAATATAGAATTAAGACACTTGCAGTCTTGTTAAAATGCAGATTCTTATTCACAAAGTCTGGGTTGGATCTGAAATGAACTTTCAAATAGGTCCAAGCTTCTGGGGGTATTGAGCATCTACCTGGTCCATGGGTCTCATTTCCAGTAGTAGTAGAAGAGCATGGAGTTTTGGATTCATGCAGACAACTGTTTTTTGAATGAGCCCAGGGTAGTCACTTAATTACTCTGAGCTCATTTTCTCACCTAGAAAAAATGATTCATCTCCTAGGATTGTTGTAATATGATTGTAAATACTTAGTAAAGCATTGTAGCACAATAAAACATAACAAGAGAAAATTTTCTACCACATCTTTTGTTTCCATTCCTGCCTGGCCTTGAGTAGCTAATTTAACGGGCTCTCCCCCTAAGCCACTGAATTGGCCATGTACCAGTGGGTGGAACTGCTTCTGCTCCTGTCTGGGTACATTTTGCCTCCTTGAAGAAAGACAAGTCAAGTCTGGACATCTACCACATTTCACTTGTGCATGCAATTGAGCAGCTCTAGCTGTAAGTATTGTGCAGACTTAGGGGGAAAGTCTAAGCAGACTGCTTAGATGTCTAAGCCTCATGCTCCCAGTAGGCTTCTATCCAAGCTCAGTATTGGAGATTTATTGGTTAAGCTATTAACATAGACAAACTTTGTCTCCCACATGGATATTTTTCCTTATATAGACCATTATCTCAGTTGACAACCATCAAAGCATACCAGCAGCAGGCTACATTTTGACCATTTATTCAATTCCTGGCTTGTTATATTTCAGTATATTTTTCAGAAGTTCATCTTGATCTCTTAATCATAACCCCTGTCATTCCACCACCTGTACCACCCCTTTCCCTCTTATTGTCACAGCCTTCAGCATCATCAGCAACAGCTTCATCCTCGTCCACAGAAGACTCAATACAATTTTGTTCAATTTGAAATGCACTGAACTTGCTGAGTGTGTGCTGTGTGCTGGATACTGTGGTCCTGTCCTCTGCATTTGCTTAGAGGGAGGGACTGGCTCCATGTGAACGATCTGAGTGAGACCGACGTACTTGTTGTAGGCACTGGGGATACTAGGCTGAGCAACTCCAGTCCCTGCCATCAACTGGCCCTGGGGATGAAGAGATCAAGAAGAATGGCTTAACTCAGTGACTACAGAAAACTTGGGTCTCAAGTGGTGATTTTCATCAGTGAACAGGAGGACAGAGGGAATGGGGGGGGGACAACAAAGTCTCCCCAAGCTTAGAGCCTGGGCTGGAAAGGGAGGAGCATGCTGGCCTTGAACAAATGCAGCAGCCAGGAGATCTGCTCCCACTAGCTACAGGATTCTTATCTGGTTTGGACTTTATCTGAAATTAAAATCATACCTGACATATGAGGCCCTGGAAGAAATTCATCGTGCCTTTCCCACCTAAGATTATCTCTGTCTAGTTTCTGTGCAATAAGAAGCCTGGAACAGAAACCTCTCTCCCCCCTCCCTGCCCCTTTCTTTCTGGAAGGAAAGTGGTCTTCCTCTAAGCCAGGGCTTATAGAATGAAATCTGAGGATGGCTCTATTGGTCACAGAGTTACACAGTGTTTGGAACTGTTTGGAACTGGAGTCTGTTTCTAGGTCCAGAGTAAATTCCTCCTGTTCTGGTCCCCAAGGCTCATGTGGAACAAGCACAGTGCCCAAGTCTTGGTGGCTTTTGATGGCATCGCTCTAGTTATTTCCACATTTCTTACTCAATCTTGCAGAAACCTATAACAAAGATGGAATTACTATTACCATTTTACTGCTGAGGACACTAAGTCTCCCATGGTACAGGGACTTTTAAACATAAACTTTGGATTAAAACTCAAGTCCTTTAAGTCTGACTCAAAACCCTTTTTTATAGAGAATGGATTGATTTGTGGGTCACAAGATCACCACACCGACTATTCAACTCTATGACTATAGTGGGAAAATAGCAATGGATAATACAAAAATAAATGAACAGTTCTGTGGTTCCAATATTGTGTCACTGTGTTTACTTATAACACAGGCAACCAGTACATGGGCTATACATAGTTTGCTGATCTCTATTCAAGAATGTTCTTTGAAATCTTACTAAGTATACATTTGTTATCTATGCCTTTCCATTCTGGGTGACAAGGTTCTAGGGCTTTTAACCCAGGCCTGGTCTTAGGCCTAAATCCCACCCTGGTATTACTTATGCAACACATGGTCCCTATGGATCATTGACTGCACTATATCCTCACATTAGGACATGGGCATCATTAAGGTAGATGACCCACACGCCCCTTACTTCACAGGATGGCCTATTATTTAATTTTAGGAATTCTTTCATATTAAGTCTATTAAGCTACACAGCAGATCCCGTTTTCTATCACAGTTTCAGAAAAACACATACATACTTTTTTTTTTTTCCTACTGGCAGTTTTCCTATTGACCATCCACAAGGGCAAAAAGCAAAATGTTAAGTCATAACTCAGGGAAAGTATTTAGGCCATGGGCTTAGATACTGTGAATCAGGTATTTACTTTTCAATAAAGACTAGAGATGAATGAATAGTTAGCATGTCTATTAAACTCTCTATCAGACATCAGGTATTGTAAGTGAGCCTCTGAGAAGGGCTGATTGGAAGCACAATCAAATCCTGTACCAAGGACTTAGAGTGCAGATAATCTCTACTGTGGATTAGAGTAAAACCCATAGACTTTGGCCATTAGGTGTTACACATGAGAACTGATCATGTATTATCTTCCCAGAGAAATAGCAACTAGAGAACATTTTACAAATACAATCACAATATCATCCCCTCATGGGGACGGGAGGCCATGGCTTGGGATTGTCAGAGACCACTCTAAAAAGAAACTAGCAGATGCTCAAACCAAGAGATGATAACTGAACAGGAAGCCTAGTCAAGACAAAAGATTAAGATGAAGTCAAGGAAAAGACAGTTTGAGAAGCCTCCTAAAGTTAATTGTAAAATCAATGTCCAATTTCAAAGTTTAGATACAAAGGTGGACCAATCTATCCTAAAGGGCCTATAAAGGAAGAAAACTGATTTGTTTGATATGAATGTATTCAAGATTCTTAATTAGCACTCAAGAAATTTACTTTGTACTCGAGAAATTTTGGTGAAAGGATAATCCACTGGTACTGTACAGCAGTATCTTAGCCAACTTCTCTGTGAGAGATGATCCAAAGAATCAGAAATCCAAACTTTTGGTCATTCATTCACAGATTCATGCATGTATGTTTTTATTCATTTATTCATGCAAGCATTCATCTATTCCTGGATTAATTTGCATAGTGGCCTCCCAAGATATATTTAAATGCATAAGTACAGGAATTCATTTATTCATCCATGCACAAAGTCATTTATTCATGCATCTATGAAACTTTGATTCACTCCTTCAGTCGTAGATTCTTAAAAGTATTCATTAATCTGTTCAGAAAATTGCCATTTAAAACTTTCTGTACAAAAAGCATTGGATTAAACTGTGTGTAGAATGAAGATGATTTCCTATACTCACAAAGCGCCCACAGGAGAGGGAGAAAAAGGGATGAGCTTCCAAATGCTAAATATTATGGCAATACAAAATATGTGTTGCATGCAAAGCTTCATAGACGTTCACAAGCAAGGAAGATTCGCTTCCATTTGGGGCTGAGGTGTGAAGTGTAAAAATAAATGGCTCAAGAGAAAGTGGTCTTTTACATGATGAATGATCAGTAGAGAGAATTTAGACAAGTTCCTCTAGACCAAAGGAACCCCATGAGCTTATACAAGGAGATGAGAAAAAAAACAATGATACACAGAAGAGGCTGAGGAGTGATGGGAGCTCAGTAGGGCTGGGAAACAGGGATTGGAGAGGCACAAGACGCTAATAGAAGCATGAAAGACAAATCATGAAGCACCTTGGATGTCAAGCTAAGGATATAGGACTTGGTACTATAGGTAGTAACAAGCTGCTGAAGTGTTGCGCAGAGAAATCTATCAGAAATGGGCACAAAGAGTTTAGTTAGGTAAAGGGATATAGAGCTTGGCCTGGATTTTCTGTGATCATCATAATACCAACAGGTGTCCTTGAAAACAGAGGCAGGAAACTTTGACCTCTGCATGAGCCAGCACACCAGCAAGCCCTTTCCTCCCGACTGCCCCATCGACTGCATCATCAGCCTCAGCTCCCGTCACCACTGAGTAGTCACCAGCCCTCTGGCTACTGGAAGAAGAACAGAGCAGACTGGGGGATGGCCGGCGGGCAGCATTACCCACAAAGTGACTTCTGGAGTTTGTCTTCTTCCAGCTAGCCTCTCTCCTCCCGATGCTTCTCAACCTTGGCCTGAGCTAATGAACCTCAGAGAGCAAAGCTGTCTTTTGTTTGTTTGTCATTTTGAGGTTTTCTGGTTGATTAAGATCTACACCAGCAGGAGGATATAAAATCACCAGCAATTCTTAGCTGAGGATCACAGGGCACTTTCAACCCCTCCTGACAAAAACGCTGAACTTAATATAAAAATGCTGTCCCAACCACTTTGGATGAGAGAAATTGTTAAAAGGATTTTTTTTTCCTTTCCCTTTTTTCCATCTGAATTGTTATTTTTTTCCCGTCCTCTTATCATTTTCTGCTTTGTTTCACACCCCCTGTAAATCAGGTATCTTTTTTAAAAGAGCAAAAATTGAATGCCTAGTTACAGACAAAAACTACAAATGAATCTCACTCTGTATGAGGGCAAAGGGGGGAAAAAAAGTGATACTTGGTGACACTTTGAGGTTTACTTTTCCCTGTCAAACCCTGGTCCTTCCTCGCCTGTGGACCATTTTGGCACCTGGCCCAGCCCCTCCCCGAGGCCTAACCTGCATCTTTGAAACTCCTAACTCTTACTGGGAAAAGAATGCAGCTTTTACTGCTTCAGTCTTCTGGGGGAATGTAATTATCTAAGCTGGCATAGATCCAGGACTCAGCTCCCCCATGAAAAGGATTTCTTATGAAAGATTAAGTGGTAACACATATGTCAACAGCGCTCCCAGCCCTGAAGTAATTCTGAGCAAACAAGAAAATGGCAACCGTTCCTGTTTCCAATCTGGAAACTCTCCCCGGGTCTCTTGGTACCCCAGGTGGCAGAAAGCTCTTGAATTTGTTCAGGTGTTGTATCAAGGGAGCCAACAGACAGGTGAGCGGGACAACAGGTTTATCCACTGTGAGCATTAAGGGAATGGGAGCCAGGGAAGCAGCTGGCATGGAGACAGCCCTGGGAGGCTGGCTGTTTTAGGGATGCTGCACGGGCCACCGGGCCTGCTTAGCCCCGGCCTTCTTCCTGGTTCCTGTAGCCCTCCGCCTTGGCTGGCATGGCAACACTGCCCTCTGCTGGGGAAGCACTGTCATCACACCCCACCCAAGCTCCCAAGGCCAAGGACTATATGGCTGGGAGCATGATGGGGAGAAGAAAGGCTTGACAACCAAGCACCTCTAGGGTCAGCTGTGTGTGACTGGAGTGTCAAGAGTCCACATCTCTGATGTCTGCTTTAACCCAGGGTTGTGGAATCAGACAGCTCAGCCCTGCCTTTGCTATGTGGCCCTTTCTGAGGTTCATCACAGAATGAAAGTCACCTACATTACAGGAATAGGGTGAATATAAAATGCATGTTCCCTTTTCAGCAAGGGCAACCACACATCCTCACTTCCCCAGGATGGTCTCAGTTCATAGCTGTGTAATCCCTTCTGTTCTTAAAAGAGTGCCATGCAGATGATAAATTACATGGTCAGACTATCCATCGTCTAGGATACCCTGCCTGTCAGAGCAGCTACTCCATGAATCCTAGTCTCTCTCTCCTTTATTGGAATGCTCTTCTTCTACTGTGGATGCCTATGTTAACAAAGAAAACAGGTGATGCTGTTTTCTTTCCTTTTCTTTCTGTGTAGCAAACTAGACATTAGCTTGTCCTCATCCAGTAAAGAAAGCAGCATAATGCCGTTAGGGAAAACCAGTGGAGATAAGGAGACCTAGACAAACAACCCAAGCCAACAAACCCCAGTGAGAGCCTAAGCAAGCCCCCTTCCCTTCTCCAGGTAGGAAGGATGATAAAATATCTCTAGCTAAGAAGATACAAAATTGCACTATGTAGAGACACAGCAATATAACGTACATTTATTTCTTCCAAGCCTGACAAATGTGGAGAATTATTGAAATGTCCACCGCTATGAAAGCTCAAATCAGTGACAATGGCCAAATTTTGTTGCATTGATGTCCCTGAGGAGAAGCTGGCACCAATGCCAGGGCGGCAGCTGATCCACAGATCTATTTACATAAATTTGCATTGGTGCGATGTTGGAAAATAAATGCCGATGTTAAGGAGAGTGGTTTTCTCCTAGACTAAAGCATCCAACAGAGCATAGCAGCAAAGAGCCCTGGCTCTGGAATCTGGCCTGTTACCTTCTACTTATGCGACCTTGGATGAATTATCACCTCGGTGTACTGTTTCTTTATCTAGAAATGGGAATTACAGTAACACTCTGCAGAAGGCTGGTGCAAGGATTAAATGAGTTAACATGTATGAAGGATTTAGAGAACCCCTGGCCTATTAAATGTTCAAATATTAGCTACTATTATTATCCCAGAATCTGCCAGTTGCCCCCCACCATCAACCTCAGTAACATAGCCTCTGTGGTCTCCCTTCTGTAAATCATAAAAGTTGGAAATTTTGAGCTGGGAAGGAGGGAATTCAGAACCTCTAATCAGTCATTTTCCAACTTTTATTTTATTTCTTCTAAAATAACCATGGAACACTTTTTGAAAATGAAAGCTTACATGGAAACCCAGCAGGAGGAGCCAAGCAGCATCGTGGTTAAGAAAATGGACTTTATAGACAGACAGGTCTGATTTCTGGTTCTGGCAAAGCTGCTTATTAGCCTTGTGACTTAGGGCAAATGATTTACCTTGGCTTGAAGCCTGTTTCATAAAGTGTAAAATTGCAATAGTAATTGTAAATATTTCATAAGGTTGTTATGAAGCTAAATGACTTCACACCTATTGAGTGTTTAGTGCAATGACTGGTACCTAATAAGGACCCAATAATTATGTTAACTCTTGAGATTTTAATAAGTGAAAGAGATACAAGCAGAAGCACTCCAGATGAAGTAGGCAAGAGAATTGGAACTACACAGGGGGATCCAGGGAGCATCTATGACATTGCAGAACGCAACTTAACAGCTCCTGATCTAAGCCAACATTTGGAAACCAAGATCCAGAATTTTCCCAGCCCCCAATCACGCCTAATGTTAAAATTAACATCTCCCCTTGCCCCTAGCCAGGGTTCTAACTGTGCTACTGTCACTTGGTGGCTATGTGATAGTCCTCCTCCCTGCTAGCCCTTAAAGCCATGAAACGGCTTCTGTGGATTAAACACTTTTTTTCCCCAGACGGAATTAAGCTGCTGTGCTAGACCATGCAGCATCCCCTGCAGTCGGTTCCCAATGGGGTGAAAGTGTCCTGAACTTCCACTTCTAACATTTCCTGCTCCCTTCCTGTGCCTTCCACAGCTCACAGCCGGAGGGTGAATGAGTCATTTGGTTAAAAATAAAAACACTACCATCCTTCCCTCTAATGGCTTTGTTCATGATCACTGCAGGCTGGCACTGATATGTATTCAGAGCAGCCAGGGACAGCCAGGGGCAGCCCAGAAAGCTGGGCCACCAGAGATTTGTCATCACCTTTGTTTTGTTGAAACACAGGGATCCAGCCAGCCCTGCCTTGCCTTGGCTGTGGCTGATATGAGGGTCTGAACTACATGAGCACAGGGTAGAAGGAATGGCCAGGTTCCAGAAGAAGACCCTGATTGACTCAGGAGTCCCAAAGTCAGAGGAACTAATCCAATCCCTTCCTTTGACTAAGACTCAGAAATGCAGAAGAACTTATCTCAGGCCACTTAGCTGAGGTTCTGGTGTGTAATAACTGCTATTGCTACTAGTGTTTCTCTTTGCCGTTCCCAGCACTATGCTAAATCCTCTGTGTTAATTTTCTCATTCAGTCATCAAAACAATTCTTGGAGGTACACATTGTTATCCTCCTCATTTAACAGAAGAGAAAAACTGCAATTTAGAGAGGTTATTTGCCTAAGCTCCACCAACTAGTGTGAGGTTGAATAGGAAGATGTGGGAAGTGAATTCACTTGAGCCTGGAGGCGGGTTCCCAAGCACTGGATCCTCAACATTTGAGGATTTATTTGTTCATCTATGTGCTGAGAGACAAGGATCATGCCTCATTAACTATGGAATCCCCAATTCTTAGCATAGTACCTGATCAGGAACAGGCAGCTTGCACCTATTTATTGAGTTCATGTGTGATGACCACAATATTCACCCCATCAGGAGCACAGTGTTTCTCCTGATTAAGGTATTGGCTGCTATGGAACCTTGCTCAGGGCGACTTCCACCAGTGAGCTTGGAGCAGCATCTCTCATCATTCTCCATCAGACCCAGTCTACACCTCATATATGATCAAACCGGGGAGAAGAAATGGTTTGCCGGGCTCCATTCAATGTGAGCTTCATCTCAGCATAGTGAACAGCAAGGCTTTTCAGCCTCACCAAGATGGGACAGCTTGAGTTTGGTAAGTCTTTGTTGTAGGGACCTGTGCTGGGCCTTGAAACAGGCTCAGCAGGATCCTCAGCCTCTACCTCTCAGGTGCCAGGAGCTCTTCCCCCATTGTAACAAATGAAAATGTTTCCAGACATGGCCAAGTGTCTCTAGGAAATAAAAGCCCTGATGTAAACAACCCAGAATCTGCCCTGGCTTTCACATCATCTAGCTCAATATCCTTGGGGAGGTCCCTTGCCTTCTCCTCTTGACCCCCACCCCATGCAAAAGCCAGAGGGAGGTGCATTGTATATGGCCCAGATGATTAAGCCAGCTGTGATCCTTTCCTGCCTCAGGTGGGGGTGGACTTAATGATCAGTTGAGAAAATTGGTGCTAAGTGCTTTGGTACAGGTATGTAACAGTCAGAATCCATTACTTATGCAAAGGGCAGGGTGGGTTGGAGAGAGAATATTATGTTCACTGGATTTGTAAAGCCTCACAAATCATGTTTTCAACATAAGGAAAATAATGGAAGCCCCTTTTCAAACTGCCCATCACTCCCAGATACTCACACTCTGAATTCTTTACCATAATGTTCATGATTTGAATCCCTCCTAATTCCTTTTCTCATTCTTTTCTTAATAGTTGGTTAAATAGATAGGAAGATGGATAGATAGATTGATAGGAAGATAGCTAGATTGATAGGAAGATAGATAGATAGATAAATAGTAGATAGATAGATAGTCTACAGGAAATAGACGATGGTGGTGATTAATTGATATACAGATGAATAGATGGGCATATAGAGATATTCTACTGGTTCTGTGTCTCTGGAGAATCCTAATTGATATATTAACGGTCATTATCATCAACAATGTTGATATATAATTCATTCAGTTAGCTATATATTCCAGAAACTGTGCTAAGCTCTAGAATCAGACAGAACTTCCCAGATGAGATAGAGGACTTGATTCCACATCTTCCTGCCATGTAACTAAGAGCTCCTCTTTGGGGAAATGGGCATAATATGTGAGTTACTCAGCTCTTCATCACTGTGACCAAAATACCCAACAAGAACAACTTAGTGGAGGATAAGCTTATTTTGGCTCATGATTTCAGAGGTTTAGTCTATGGTCAACTGACTCCATTGCCCTGGGCCTGAAGTGAAGCTAAGCATCATGGGGGAAGGACACAGCAGCAGGAAGCTAGTCAATTCACAGTGGCTAGGAATCAGGGGGCAGAGGGGAACTGGGGGACAAGATAAGATCTCTAAGGGCACACCCGCAGTAACCTAACTTCCTTCAGCCATGCCCCACCTGTCCATAGTTACCACCCATTTGTCCATTCAAATTAAAATATGATTAGGGGCTGGGGCTGGGGATCAGTGGTAGAGCGCTCACCTGGCACAGGAGAGGCACTGGGTTTGATGCTTAGCACCACATAAACACAAAATAATAAAGGTATTGTGTCCACCTACAACTAAAAAAAATACATATTAAAAAATTATGATTAAGTTATGGCTCTCATATCTAATCCTTTCACCTCCTATGTTAACAGAGGATTTGGGGGGTATGCCTCATATCCAAACCACAACAGTATGCCTCCTCCTTCTGCCCCAGATGTTCTGCCTACCAGAGGTCAAAGATGGAGGAGCCCTTTCTAAGCTCAAAAATGACTCTTCTCTTGGAAAAGATGGTTACCTGTGGTGGAGTCAAAGAAAATATCACCAGGTGTGTAAGACCGTAAGCATCCCAGAACCCAACGTTTTAACTATGTCTTCCACTGGTATATATTCCATGCCTCAAATGTGGATGAATGAATGAGAGATTCTACCATCCCAGTGACCAGCTTGGAAAACCAGGGTCACTTCTACCCGTGCTCACATGGAATACATCCCATCCTGCAAAGAAATGGAGAATGATTTTTCTACGAATTCCTCTGGAACAACTAGTTTCAGATTTCTTTGGGGGAACAGAACACTCTGACCAAAAAAATCTCAAGCAAAACACACTGTATAAAACAGAAACTACTTGGGTTGAAGTGTGTGTGCCTGGTGAAGGGGGTATAGGTCCCAAAGCGCCCTGACTTCTACTCCTTCATCTACCCTTCCTTCCTTTCCTTCCTTCCTTCCTTTTTCATTTTCTTTTCTGTCCTTTAACTTTTCTTTAAAATCTTGAGAATTCCCTTTTAAAAGAATCAGCCATAAATACTTGGAGCAGAATTTGGGTGTCATCCAGAGGGCGACTGAGCCTTCTACGTGTTTCTGATTCAGTGAAAGTTATTTTTCTTCTTTGAGCCTCAGATTTCCCATCTCTAAAATAGGAGAGGTGGGATGACATTGAGCGATCCTGCCAAGCATTAAGAGTCTAGAACAAATAAGAGGCAGTCATGTAACCTACCTGCTTTTTCCTCTTTTGAAATGTTCCCTTTTATGCTATCCTGTAGCCCCACCCTTTCCTTCCTGAGGAAATCAAGGGCCAAGGGGGCACCCAAAGGCATGTATTCAGCAGCAGCAACCAAAGAACACTGTAGGGTAAGTGAGACAACTCAAGCTATCTACTGGTGCAAGCTGGTGTCCACATAAATGTGATAAGAAATGGCACCAAAAGACCTGCTGCTGTGGTGGCAGACAGAACCCCACACTGAGCTCAAGTGAATGAAGGCACAATGACTGGGTCAGGTTCTAGGCAACTGAAGGAAATATCAGTGTCTGTTTCCCAACTAACTTCAGAATAGCATTCAAACATTGTCTGGCCACTATGTATGTATGCTATGTCAAAATACCTTCAAAAACAAATAAAAGATTAAAAAAAAAAAAATCTGGCCAGAACCTACATCCTGGCCCCCATGGGGTTCTGTCTGAGAAGAGATGTATTTTCCTTCTTTTCATTATCTTATTTGTTTCAGATGAATATTTTATATGTTCTCTTGGCTGAGATGGGACTTACTTTCTTAAGATGCTCTTTTTCTGCCACATGAATGTATACATCTCCTCTTGGACTGTTGTTTCGTCTTAAAATTTCTAATACCTTGCTATTTTGATTCTGGTTGCCAGGGTGTCAGAAAGTTTATCTTCCAAATCATGCTTCTGTTACTCTGGAAATGATCTTAGACAACTTCAATGAGCCTTGGATTTCATACCCATTATTCTTTCTTGGTCAGGTTCCCAGGTTTGTGAGATAATCAAATTATTCTATAAATTTTCAAGTGCATTACAAACTACAAAGATATCATTCAAATGTTAATGCTTTTGTGATCTAAATAGCTATTTACATTTCCAAAACCCTTTCATCTCCACAGTCATTTTCCAAATTGGGTGCCAGGGAAGTCTAGTTCCATGAAATGAAAATGAGAGTGCTCTAGGGATAAAAGTGCACAGAAGAAATAAGACAGAATTTTCAATTATGCAAATGTCTTTATGCAGACCTTCTCAGCACCTTTAAGCAAGAAATGTTTTCTACACACAGAAGGTTTTTTTTTTTCTTTAATTCTTTTGTTTTTTCTTATTCTTCTTTTTTTTTTCTCCTGGGGATCACTTATCTTCGTTTTCTAGAACAAATATAACAAGAAATAAAATTTGAGAACTACTGATATATATAACCTTCCATCAAGGGAAATGCACCATAATGACCACTTGAAAACTCAAAGTCAGGAAATCTAAGAAGGCAAAGCACAAAATTAGAAATTAGGTCACTTTTTTTTTCTGGACTCTGTAGTTATTTCTCCTTATATATTTTTTACTCTGATTCTTTTTAAGACTTTACCTGGTTACTTGCCAGAAATGCAAATTCTCATTCCCCTCCCAAGGCCTACTGAAACAGAAATTCTGGGGGAGGGCTTGGCAACTTTTGTTTTAACAAATGCTCTAAAGTGAGCCTGACACATGCCAAAGATTCAGATTCACTGATTCTGAATCACTGATTTAGTACTCATTAATAGTGCCCTCTTGCCATTCCATATGTCCCCGTTTGGACAATAAATTGGATGATTGCATTAAACATAGCTATGCTGGTTAAAATATTTTGATATATAATTGTGTTTATTTTGGTAAACAGCAGCTGCATGCATACACACACAAACACACTCGCACTCACTCACAGATACACATCTTAATACCCGATCCTCCTTCCCTGGGATGGGATGGGCCTCTGGACACTAAAGAATTAATGTCTGACACCCCAGAGCACCTGTATCATCTCTGGGCAGGATACCTTCTGAAACATCCCTGCCCTTATTGTGACAATTAAGTGATTACCATATCAAGTGCTTAGCCCAGAATCTACTATACGGGAAGAAACCAATAGATGAGAGTTATTTATAATTGTTTCCTAATGTTACTATCACTTTCTCTGTGCCATAAACTGGTAAGTTTGGTATTCAAAAGTAAAGAAGACAGAATGACCTCTACTTCAGAGAGCTTATAATCTTACTGGGGACACTGACCAAAAACAATGGTGGTACAGAGTGACCCATGCATTGGGTCACTTGCATTTACTTTGGTATCATGACACTTGTTCTAACCATCCTGCCTCTGTGCATTACTGAAGGAAGACTAGAGCTATGAATGAATCCCAGTGATAATCAGTGTTTCCTGACCAAAGAGAGTGGGGTGGGCATGGAACCGTGTATGTGCAACAACATTTGTTGAGTTTTTCTATAAAGTTACAAAATAAAATATTTATTGTTTTCTCTTTCACCATGCATCATTGGATTTTGCTTTAGAATACAAAATGATAGCATTACAGTCTGGGCATTCTGATCTCTAAATGGGATCTTGCTTTTATTGTTCATGCTATCTTTATAGTCCAGAACTAAAGCCTCGGTTTAGATCTCCTACAGACAGAGCATATATCAGCCCATCTAGCATCAACTGAATATCTGTATCACATGATTGCTAATGAAGTTATTTTTTTTCCCTTTGATCTTCAAGTTAAGCTAGGTAAAAGCAGAAGTTGAGGCACAGAGAGAGTTGAGCATGTTCACACAGGTGCCAGGAGACCTGGCTTTTGTCTCTGAATTCCTGGCCCTGGCTACAATACTATGCTTCCCTCCACTCGAGCATGGCTGTGTCAGGGGGGACAATGGGTGAGCGGAGACTGGAGAGAAAGCTTATGTGAGTGTTTGAAATGGGTTGCTACGTTGTGCCCATGCCATCTGTGTTTTGCCAAGGCTCAGGACAAGAAATGCCAGAAAGGAAAAGGAGGAGGGAGAAAGAGAGGTGACAGGGACACACACAGTGTCCCCTCCCAGTACTGTAGGGCAGTGCCAAGGCAGGGCCAGAGGACCCGTGACACCAGACCCACAACTCTGAGGGGGCATCACGCCACCCCAAACTGCCCCCAGCTCAGCTACAAACCTTTTTCTGGAGATAGGTTTGGGGAAAGAGAACCACAAACACTTTAGGAAGAGCCCTGGGTTGAGTCCCTGTTCTGCCATTCACTGGCTGGGCCACTTTACCAGCTCTGAGGCCATTTAGTATGTGTAAATGGAGACAATAGTAATACCTGCCTACCAGGGTTACAGCGAGGATTGTTAAGAGAATTAAATGAATTAATGACTATAATGCTCTTCCCTCAAACAAGGACACACCCCTCACCCTCCCCCCCCTCCCCCGCCAAGGTCATCCTATACTCTGATGTCTAATCTCTGCAGGGCTGTTCTTGACCTTCAACCCCTGCTCCCTATTGTCCTTCCTATGCCTATTTTGACTTTATTTCTCCCTGCAGAACATGCCATCATCTAACACAGTGAATATTCTACTTGTTTATTCACATGTCTCCAACGTTCATAAGAAATCAAAGTTGTCTGTTTTGTTTATCATTTTGTTTCCAATTCATAGAACAGGGCCTGGCACAAAATAAACACAGAATGGTATACGTTGACTGAAGAGTGAGTGCAAATATATCAGATGTTTATTTTACATTTTCAGAACTATTTGTTATGTTACCAGAGTCAGAAAAAAATGTTGTTTTTTTTTTACTATAATGAATATGTCTTGCTAAATAAATGAGAATAAACTATAAAAATGCAAAATAAAATGCAAAACCAATTATGGAAAGATGTCCTGCTTAAGCTTCCTCCTGCCACTTCCTCCTCACAGGTGGCCACTGTTTACTCCTAGTAGTCACAGGTGCGAAAACATTCACATACAGGACAAGTTCTTTCAGGGCACATACTACATGCCTGGCACAGCTCTGAACATTAAAATCTTTTAATTTCTTCAAGGATAGGATAAGATAGAAGCTATTTCTACCCCAACTTACAGAAAATGAAAGAGTCAGAGTTGTTTTTTCTTTAATATATGAATGGGACCATGTGAAACCTACTAGGTCACATATGCTTTGTTTCAGTTCAAACCTATCATAGTTAGTAACCTTGACATTAAAGCTCAGAATCCATCTGTTCCTTCCATAACCACTTCAGAGTAATATAGGACTTTAATTTCACTACAGTCACTTACTGGCTTTACAATCTTGTCCTCAGCTTCGTCTGAATTGAGTGACCTCAAAACACTTTCTGTTAACAGTCCATGATTTGCTCTACCAGCATCTGCCAACTCCTCATCATTTAGCCCTTCCCTCTGGGACTGAGTGCTGGGCAACCTCCTCTACTGCCCAACCCATTTGTGAATTCTGATCCCCTTTTTTTGCACCACTATTTGATGCCTTTTTCCCTTGTACCAAGGAATGGGTCCCTTTCCACTAATGGGAATATTGGAAGATGGAAAGAGTATAGCTTCAATCTTTAAAATGAGCAGATGCCCAAGGGAGCCAAGCAGGGGAAGAAATTCTTGCTTTTGCTGCTGATTCGATGGTGTTTCCCTGCTAATCAGTCAACCTCTTTGAGCCTCTAGTTTCTGGTATGTTAAATGATATAGGTCCCACCTTCCTATCTCATGTGTCAGAAGTCTAATATTTTGGGAGAATCTACATAATCATAATGAACTCCAACAATCTCTCAGAGTAATGGAGTGATTTACAACTTACACAGTACTTACCAAAGAGAATGATTTCTTAGACTTAACACATTGCAGAGGTGAACCTTATGGATGAATACATCTAGTGCTTCCCAAACTCTGCTTCACACTCCCTGGCAAGGAGTGCCCAGGAGATATAATGGCAGTCCATGAACTCTATCCAATATTTCAAAAATGCTAACGGGAATCATATATTTCCCCAATAAAAGTAGAGTTTAATTGCTTTTGGTGGGAATTATATCAACTAAAATTGGTACTTATTGGAAAGCTAATTATCCTTTATAAAAGTAGCTTATTAGGCATACCTTTTGACATGTTGGGGGTCTATGGAGAAAGAAGTGTAAAATGAAAAATTAATTTTAAAAATATGGGAGCCTTGACCATAGTTATTGCCACATTTTATACATGAGGGAAGGTGGAGACAAAAGAAGCAAATTATACCCTAAAATTATTGTCCCTCTTGTTTACCATTCCTTTCTTAGATGAAGCCTCACTTCTCTCCTGCTGGACTCATGCACCAGTGTCCTGGCTGGTCTTGGTTGGCACTGCCTTCTTCCATCTGTTCTTCAAATTGCAACCAAAGTGGCCCCTTTGGGATCACCTTCCTCTACCTTGCTTCACCCTGACAGGTTGACAGTCTCTGATGATTTCTGGTACGATTCGGATATGAAGTGTACCTGCCAAAAAAGCTCATGTGTCAGTGCAGAAATGTTAAGAGCAGAAGTGATGAGACGATGAGAACTATAATCAGTAGTTGACCCATTTGATGGATTAATCATTAGAAAGAACTATTTTACTGGATGGTAAGTATGGGTAGGTACAGTGTGGCTAGAGAAAGTAGGTCATGAGCTGAGCAGCTTTCCTCTGCCACACCCTTCCACCATGATCCTCTGCCTCACCCCAGGCACAGAGCAATGGAGTGGGCCAACCGTGGACTGAACTTCTGAAACATTGGAGCTCAAAATAAACTTTACTTCTTCTAAGTTGCTGCTTTGGGATATTTTAGTCACAACAATAAAAAGCTGAGTGACAGAAATTGGTAACAAGAAGTGGGGTCATTGTTGTAACTAACTATTTTGTGGCTTAGAAGCTTTTAGAACTGGTTAATGGGAAGAGTTTGGAAAAGTTTGGAGATGTTGGATGGAGAATCCTTTGAATTTTGTAAGTAGAGCATAATGGTTGATTCTTACGGGAACTCAGAATACCAGAATGTGATGAAAATGTAGATAGTAAAGACTGTGCTCATGAAGTTTCAGAGAGGAATTAGGAACCTATTGGGAATCAAAATAAAGGCCATTTACGTTAAATTCTGGTAAGGAAGTTGCCTAATTTTGTCCATGTCCTGAGACTTTCGGTGAATTTGAATTTAAAGGTGATGAACTGATTAATTTGTGGAGGAAATTTCAAGGCAGTTCTGTATCCACACAGTATGGTGAGTATTGCTGGCAGCGCTTAGCCAGGTTTACTGTGAGAACTGAAAGAAAAATACAGAGAGTCAAAAATTGAAAAGCTTTCAGTTTGTGTAGAGAAGAAACAGATAAAATTAAGGACAAGGAAGTTGTGGATGCTGAAGAGATTACCGCCATCAAAGAGAAGCTAAATACTTTGCAAAGAGACCATAGGAAAGATGCCTTGGGGGCATCTCAGGAAATCAACAAGACCATACCCATGACAGGCTCAAATATGTAAAAATAAAAATTCCTCTGTGAAGAGACCCTAGGGGAACCATGCTTTCACAAGGGTGTCTAGAAATCTCTTTCTCCAGGATTTGTGCTACTATGCTCACCTGCCTAGGCACTCAAAGGCCACTGCAGCCATAGTCCAAGAGTCCTTCACTACTGCTAGAACCGGAAGCAGATCTTGGCATTGAACACGTGGTGCTGGGTCTGAAGGAATGCAAGATGCTGGAGTTAGGGGGTCATAAAGACTTCCACCAAGATTTCAGAGAAGGTGTGAGAAGGCCAGGCAGAGTGTCACAGGGTTGGAATCACTGCAGAATGCCCATGAGATGGTTATACATGAAACTGTGAGGAGAAATCTGAAGCTGCTGTGGAGAACCTTAGGATTAATTAGATACCAGTAACTTGGAAAGTCTGCCAAGAAAAGCTGCCAGCTGTGCACAATGTGAGCCTAAGAGAGAGGCCATGTGGCTGCAATTTGAAAGGCTGTAGGGGCAGAGCAGCTGAAGCCCTTGGAGACCACATCTCACTTACTATGTGCCCTACATGCCCAAAGTGGAGCTATAGGACCTAGTATCTGCCCAGCTGGGTTTCGGTCCTATCTTGTTCCCATCCATTTTATCTGTGCCCTATGTCTCCCTTTTGTAATGGAAATGTTTACTCTGTGCCATTATATATTGGATACATGCAACTTGCTTTTGATCTTTACAGGGGCTCACAGCCAAGAGTTTGCCTTGAGTCTCGGGGCAGATTTGGGAGTTTTAGGCAATGCTGAAACTGTTAAGATTAGGAGAACTCTCAGAGATGGACTAAATGCATTTTGCTTTATGAGAGGAGCATGAGCTTTTGGGGGCCAAGGGTAGATAGAATATTATGGTTTCGACATGAGGCCATGACTTTCCACAGAGCAATGGTCCATACCATGGACTTAACCTCTGAAATTGTGAGCTCAAAAAGAAACATCTCCTCTAAGTTGTTCTCGTCAGATATTTTGGTCACAGAGATGAACCTTTGATTAACATACCTCCCCAGGCTACTAGGATTAAGTCACTCTCCTTAGCTTGGAAGGCAAGACCCTTCTAGATCTTGTCAGCACTTTCTCAGAATCCTGTGATCCAGCCACCCTTGATGGTGTTGCATCCCTGACTGCACCAGGCCTTCTCCCTGCCCCTCTCTCTTTCAACCCACTGTTCCCATTTCCTCTAACTTTGACTCATACTTCAAGACTCAGCATCATCGAAACTGTTCCTGAAAGCCCCCACATCTGCACGCCTTCACTCCAGAAGGATTGGCTGCTCTATGCTCTGCAGCACTCCGTGCTTCTCTCTGGTATGCACTTCTACTGTATTTCTATTTTCCTAGTAGAAGCAGGATTGTTAAATAAAAGTAGCATTTTGGGGAGAGTTGGGAGTCAAATCCTAGGTCCTCTGCCCTCTTGGTGAAGGGCTCTTGAGCTATAGAATGCTGCAAGTGCTTGAAAAACTCAAGCACTTGGCTTTCTTCTCCAAAGACTCCATATTTCTAGGGGGGAAAAAATAATGTAACATTGAATTGGTTTAGAAACAACTTTAGATAACCAGAGAGGATAGAGGGGGTATCTTCAGAACCCTTAGTGGACAGATTACATCTATCCATCATGGAAGGATATGAAAGAGGCCTAAGGGCAGAAGCCCAGAGTGGAAATGCCTTCCAGGCAAGGGATTTAGAGCAGCTTCCCTACAACCACAGTTTTGGTGCAATAAGGCCAGGGAGGCTCCCTCACTTGAATGAGAGAGAACCCACATAGTGAATTGGTAGGCTGTGTCCCATAAGGTCAAGATCACTCAAAGGACATTTCCTCTGTCCTTTTCTACTTTCCAAGATTCCATTGCCAGACCAGGAGGCCAGAATCTTCTCCCATCTGCTTACAGGTGCAGAACTCACTGTGTCACACACTTGAAAAACATTTCTTTATCTTCCAAGCCTCCAGGACCTAGCCTCCAACTGCTGCTTTAAGAGACATGAAAAACAGTAAAAAGCATGGGGACCCAGAGTCCTATAAACATTAGGGACTCATCACTTAATTCACAAAGGACTTTTTCTGTATTCTTGGGTTGTCTACAATCCTGGACTATTGGCAAACCAGAATATTTTAAATACCATTTCTTTTTCAAAGGCGAAAACCAGGGCTAAAAGATGTTACATGATTTTCTTGAGACATGTTATAGTATCTCTTTGTGCTAAAAGGAAAATCAACCAAAAAATGTTGAGTCTCACCTCCACTTTTCTATGAACCTCTCTGATCTTAAGTTTTCTTATTTGTAAAGAAGAGACAAAAATAATATCATTCCTCCAGAGTCACTGTAAGATGAAATGAGATAATGTGCCTAGTATAGTAATGAACACATGCTAATACTAAATACTTAAGGATCCCAGATTTTGAACTACAAATCCCCTTCTTCCTGGGCATTCTGCTGTAAATATACTCTGAGGCTTTAGATTTGTGATTTAATTTCTTGGGCTATAAGCTTCCCTCTATTAAAAGGTCCTAGTGTTATTACTCAGCTTGTCTGAATTTTCGTTCTTTGAAGTTGGGAGGAAGAATTACAGTTTCTCTCATACAGGATTATTCTGACAGGTGAAGACGATGCTTTAAAAGCACTTAACACAGTGATTGGCACATAGTCAACACTAAATATAAACTACCTATTATGACTGTGGTTGTAGCTGATATGAATATCACAACCTCCCCCCCCCCCATTATGAAACAGGATACTAGAATGGTCAATTTGAATTGTCAACTTGATTGGATCAAGAGATGTGAAGATTAAAAGGCTTCTGGGTGTGTCAATGAGGGTGTGTCTAGAAGTGCTGAGGTTGCCAATAACACAACAAGGTAATATAAAGAAATGCCCTAAGGGATCTCCTGCATTCCAGGAGTAAGCTTCCTTACCTCCGTTGTGGAATAATAGTCCAGTCTCCCCTTGGTCATCTGGATCCATCACCCAAGCCAGCACTGTAACTGTCTCCGGGCCTCTGAGTCAACAGGCTAAGAAAGGCACTTTGAACAATCTCGGAACTCTTGAGACTGTGGGAACTCTTAGGAATGGACCATGTGTATTTGGCATTGTCAGATGAGTGCGAGCTTTTGGGGATCAGAGACAGAATGTTATGTCTCTGTGAGGTGTCCCCCAAAAGCTCAGTGTGAGACAATGCAAGAATGTTCAGAGAAGAAATTATTGGCTTATGAGATTCTTAACCCAATCAGGGAATTCAACTCGCCTTATGGGATTAATTGAGTGGTATTCGAAGGTAGTGGGGTGTGGCTGGAGGAAGTGGGGCACTGGGGGCGTGGCTTTGGGGTATATATTTATATTTGGTGAGTAGAGCTCTCTCTCTGACCCTGAATGTTGTGTGAGCCACACTCTTCCCCATGATGGTCAGCCTCGCCTGGATCCCTGAGCATGGTGCTGGACTTCTACAGCCTAAAACCTCTGACCCCTTGAGCTCTCAAATACACTTTTCCTCCTCTACCATTGGGCTGGTCAGGTCTTTCAGTCACAGCAGCAAAAAAACAGCTGACTAAAACAGAAATGTATCAGTAAAGTGACCAGAATTCAGATTCATTTGAATAGAACACAGATGAGATTCCTGTAATCCCACGAGCAAAGGCCTTTCCTGATAATTAATCTTAAAGAATCATCCTTTCTCAGGCCTTAAAAAGGCTTTCAGAGGCATCTACCTTATCTTCTCCCCAATATTTAAATTCTCTCTGTGACCCCTACATGAAGTGGCCATTAGACATATACTAGACTACCTCTGGTGATGGGGATCTCACCACTTTATAAGGCAGGCTATAAATTCTGTATGCTAAACTCGCTGATTCTCATCCAAATGCAATTCACAGTAGTTTCTTACTTTTCTCCCACTTCTCTCCTACATCTCTAGCTGGATCCACAGAAGTCATAAAGGATCTGCAGAAGCCAAACTTCAACAACATTTTTCTCCAGACTGTAACAAACTTGATTCGTATTTGTTGGCCATTTTTTTTCTCCTTCCTTCTGGAAAAAAAAAAAAAAAAAATCTTAAGCACATTTCAGCATTCAAAGAATTTTTTTTTTCTTTCCTCCCCGTCTGCTGGTTCCCACTGGGATGAAAAGCAATAAAAAGTCAGAAAGAAGTATAGGTTTGCCTTCTGGCTTTGTCACTTAGACGAATAACACCGTAAAAAAACGGTGAATGCTATCGGTTAAAGCGAACTCCTTCCTCTGCCCTGTACATTTCACCAAGTTCTGATGCAGGGGATTTGGACAGGAAAATCTTTTTCTGGAGATGGATAAGTTGGCAAGTTAAAGATTTTGCATTAAAAAGAGATTCTGGTTATAATATCCTCCTGACAGTTGCATTTCAGTTCCCCTGTTTTGTGAATCATGTAAATAAATCTCCGGGGGCACATTGGGTATCTGGGAATATCATGATGTATCTACCAATCAGAATGCAATAAAGAAGAGCAGCTTCCAGCCAGCCCTTACAGCTGTCAGAGGGTCTGTCTGCCTCAGGGTATTATTTCTCCTTACCCTCCCCCAGCTTCCTCCTCTGCTTCTTCTCTTTCTAATGTCCTTTGTATTTTCTAATCAGAGTCCCTGATCTGCCACTGGCTTCAGGAAGTTGCATGAATAGACAAACTCGAGAGGATCTTGTAATATTTCACACTTTCCAATGAAAACTCTGCTGGTTGGGAATGTTAATATTTAATCACAGATTAAGTGTCTGAAAAGTTGCAGGAGAATTTTCCTTTAAGATATGGAGGTACTTGGAAAGTATTCTCACCTTGTTCAAAAACCTTATCAGTCAAATAGTCAGCATGTGGTGTTAGGAAAAGATGCCAATGGGGCTGACTCTCTCGCCTTGCCAGGGGTTCAGTGTGAATTTGGAGCCCAGAATAAATGCAAAACAGAGAAAAGAATTCTTGATGTATGCACTCTGACCAGTTTGAGCAAGATTAGCCACTGTACCTTTGATGTGCACAAGAGGGTCAGAGTCTGGATAAAAAGAATGACTTTGAAGCTGGATACTGTGATGCTTACATGTAAGCCCAGCAGCTCAGGAGTTTGAGACAGGAGGCTCACAAGTTCAATAGCTGACCTCAGCAACTTAGTGAGACGCTAAGCAACTTAGCAAGACCCTCTCTCAAAATAAAAATAAAAAGGAATAGGGATGCAGCTCAGTGGTTAACTGCCCTTGGGTTCAATCCCCAGGACAAAAAAGAAAAGAATGACTTTGAACTTTTCTCCTATGTCAATATAACCCCATGGACCTAAGACTAAACCATAATATAGAATTAATACTTGTGCCACAGTATGTAATTTATAAAATGTCTTCTCACCTATTATATCATTGGAGACTACCTAGGGGTGACTGATAAATTCCCCTTTCATCAGGGAGGGTGCGGAGACGTGAAATTACTTGCTTGAGGTTGTAGAGTATTTGGTTGCGTTTTGGATACAAGTATTTCTGACTCCAAACTCATGACTTTTTTCATTAAAGCCCATTTTATCTCAACAGGTAAAAGGAAGGCAGGTCTGTTTGTGAAAAAGATGGCAATGATGGTAATGGTGATGATGGTGATGGTGATGATGATGGTAAAGTTCTTGGCAGTAATCCTAACAGAGCTACCATTATCTTAAGGTTTGGAATACCAAGGGCCAAGCCCTATTTCAGATAATTTCCATAAGATACCTCATTTTATCCTTATAATAGCCATTAAATGGATTTGTTATCATTGTTTACTATTATAATTTCATTTTAGAGGTGAACAAATTGAGTATCAGCAAGGTTTAATTACTTGTTCAAGGCTGTGTAAGAAATTACTCAAACCTAGTTCTGGAGATTTAAAGTTTTTCTGTCTTTCTTAAGTCAAAAAAAGAAAAAAAGGCAAAAAAAAAAAGGACAAGGTGGGGATGTGGTGTTTAATTTTATATGTTAATTTGGCTACAGGGATGTTCAATTTTATATGTTAATTTGCCTGGTAAAATAGTATTTTGGAGTATACTTGTGAGGGTATTTTTGAAAAGCTTGGCCTTTGAATCTTCAGACTGAGGAAAGGTCACCCTCATCAATATGGGTGGGCAGATGTAAGTCCCTCGCAGGCATGAATGGAAGGTAAGGTAAGAGGGCCAGTCGCTCTAGGCTTAAGCTGGGACCATGCTCTTCTCCTGCATTCAGAAACTAGCTCTCCTGTTTATTGGGCCTTCAGGTTTAGACTGGAAATGTATCATTGGCTGTCCTTGGGCATGTGGAATTCATGGGCTGCCAGCAAAGCTGATCTACCCAGACATTCTTTCAGGACTTTATTCAGTTAAGGATGCTCACACGGCAGGTAGTGATAAACACGGGCCTGGAACTGAAGAAAGAACTGGATGCAGACCAGTACCACAAATTATGTCCAAGCATGAATTGAGAACCTAGTGTATGCAATTCTAATATACACATGGACAAATTGGATGGGTATTTGTAAAATCCTTGACATCTGTAATCAGAAAATAATTTTCTAGCCATGATAAATACTGTTTCAGCAGATTGTAGGAGGTTGGATTACAAGGAGTGGTGAAGTCAGAATGGTAAGTGAGGAAGGGCAGGTGACAGCAGACTATGGGTGACTTTATGGCCAAAAGGAGGGTACTATAGCAGCAAAATGGCTTAAAGGATTATCAAAGTCAAGGGTGTTTTCCCCTACTTTTTATAAGATAAGAATTGAACATTTTTTCATTGGCTAGAGCCTTCTACGGTGGAGGGGAAGAGATGGAAGATATGAGAGAGAGAAGGGCTAATCAATGGGGAGATCGAAGGGTAATTCAGAAAGGAGGGTCACCTTCCTCTGAGGCTCCAGGAATATTAAAGATTTGGATCACTGAATGAGTCATATCAGATTTCTGTAGCAAGAAAAATCTCAGTGTATGAGCAAGGGGGAGTTATGTTCAAATTCTAATTCTGTTATTTTCTAACTCTCTGATCTTGCACAAGTCATCTTAATATCTCTGAACCTGAGTTTCTATGTTTGTAAAAAGGATCCAGGGTAGACATGCCAGCACCCAACTCCTGGGATGTTCCAAAGCAGACACCCCCAGCTAATCTACATTTCAACATCTTTAGTGTCTCAGTCACTTTTTTCACAGTGCCCCTAGGCCAAAGGAAATACCTAACAGTTCCATTGAGTATGATGTTCAAATGGTTTAATAATCAGTGCTTTGTTATAAAACTTGTAAATAGGTAATATTATCATTTCCTACTTATATCTCAGCAATCAATCCCATACTAAGCACACCTGTGGACACTACACTTTCTCAAAACTTGGAATAAGAGTGGACACTGCATTCCCATTTTCTGATCCACATTGACCCTGACATATGTTTTAGTCAGTTTTTTTTTTTCTCTGCCGTGACCAAAAGACCTGACAAGAACAATTTTAGAGGAGGAAAATTTTATTTGGGGACTCACAGTTTCAGAGGTCTCGGTCCACAGACAACTGTCTCCATTGCTCTGAGTCCAAGATGAGGCAGAACATCCTGGCAGAAATGTGTGGTGGAAGAAAGCAGCTGGGAGCCTGGTATCAGGAAGCAGAGAGAGACTCCCCTCACCACGGACAAAATGTACACTTCAAAGACACACCCCCAGTGCCCACCACATCCAAATGCATCCTACCTGCCTACAGTTACCACCCACTTAAACCCTATCAGGGGATTAATGCATCGATTTAGGTTAAGGCTCACATAACTCAATCATTTCACCTCTAAACCCTCTTGCATTTTTTTACACATGAGCTTTCGGGGGCACCTCATATCTAAACCTTAACAACATGGTGCTTAATGTTTTAGTACACTGACTGCTAAATCCCAGTATCACATATATATATACATCACTGAAAGGAAGGCAATGTGATCTGATGTTGAGACTAAGAAGAAACTAATGAATCATAAATGCTCCAGTAGTGCATAGTATCTGGCAAGTGTCAAATGACACGGTTTTGTCTCCAAATTGGTAGATATCACTCAGTTGCCCCCTCTACATTTTTTATGGCTCTTGAGCACTCTTTGTACATATTGGGAATCCTCATTCTAAAGACTAAATTAAATAACATATGCATGTTATGTATAATGCATGATAAACAATAAGCACTCACAAATTAATAAGATAGAATGGAATATCCGTGGAAGGGCAGAAAAAGGACAGCAGAGGAGGGGAAAGAATATGAACAGAAAAATATCAAAAGAGAAAAATCCTAATGGTCGATCCAAGCCCTATAGTGGGATTAAGCTTCCCTAGTTGTTAGGGAAATAAAATCAAAACAACAATGAAATAACATTTTCACCCATCTGATGCATGAAAACTAAAGATTGATTTCATCTAGTTACGGATGAGGGTGTAGGAAAATAAAACTCTCTTATATTGCCAGTGAGAATATATATTACTGCAGCATTTTTAGAAATTAAACTGGAAGTATCTAATAAAATTTAAAAATTGTATCCATTTAGTATAGCAATCCTACTTGAAGGAATCCAGCATAGAGATAAAAGTACCAGTACATGCATGAATATGTGATCCAATATCTTTATTAGATAATTGTTTATCATAGCATAAAACAAAGTCCAAACCAACCTGCATGTCTGTCAATACTAGAATAATTCAGATGTATCTATTCCACGGAGAGTTGTTTAGTTTTAGAAGAATGAGTTAGATCTGTGTATGGACCAAAAAGGATGTCGGTTAAAAAGACTAATGCACAGTAAACAGGTATAGCAGGAATTTGGTTTTTTTCCCCTAAGAAATAAAAGGAAAATAAGGTTATGTTTGTACAAACATACAGAAAACCAAGTAGGATAAAAACTAACATAATTATTGATATTTACTAATGTGTATGTGGCTGCAAACAGGGTACGATAGGGAAAGGGAAAATTATCTATGTTCGTATATTAGTTTTGTAAGTGGTAACCAGCCTTTATGGCCCTTAGTAATATAAACAGTAAATCCAATGATGTGTGTGTTTGCTTTTCGTTTGCTTTCCTTTTTTTTTTTTTTTTTTTGCCATACTGGGGATTGAACCTAGGGGTGCTCTACCATTGAGCTACACCTCCAGCCCTTCTAATTTGTTTATTTTTTATTTTGAGGGTCTTGCTAAGTTGCCTCGTCTATCTTTGAATATGATCCTCCTGCCCTGGTCTCCCAAGTCTCTAGGATCAGTGACATTCACCACCACCCTCTGCTGCTTTTCCCCTCTTAAAAGTGTTTGGCACACCTATAGCCCTGTGCCTAGCATATAACAGGAGGTCTCTATGCCTTAGTAGTGCCTCTAATTTTCTGTGTGTCTATTAATTTGCTACATCTCCCTCTCCCTTTTACTTCCCCTCCCCCACGCTTCCCTTCTTCTCTTTCCCTCCTGTTTTTAGGTCAGATGATGGGGACATGGGCATGAAACAGAGCCCCTGCCCCTGAGGAGCTTAAAATCTGCTAGGCTGAAGATCAGCATATTTTCAGATAGAGAAGAAGGAAATTGAGGGAGATTGTGCCAGATGGATGTAATTTCAATAAAGAACAGGGTAATTCATCTGCTTAGGAAGGGAAGGAGCTCAGGACTTGAAGGGAGTAATGGCGTGGTTTGCAATGTGAAGTCAGCAGGATATGGATGGAGGGATTGTCATTCAGTGATCCTCCCTGGGTAGTTGCAAAATTCAGCTGTCCAAAGGCAGGAGTCTGGGATCTACTACTGTAGACAGCTCCTTCAGAATCTGATTCCTTCCTTTCTTCAAGACGGTATCTAAGATGTGTGGGCAGAGGCACTCTGCTCACCTAATGCTCAGCCTTTGCTATGTTAAGTGTGCTCAGAGGTGAACTGCTCTTGCCGATCTCCCCCAATTCTGCTCACATAGGGAAACACCAGATACCCTCCTCCCACACCATCCAGTAGCCTGACCCTCCTCCCTTACCCCTCACCACTTAGCCTATGCAGTGGCCTCTCTTTTCAGCACCAAGCAGACCTGTGCTCTCCAGCCAGGTCTCCCTGTCTTCCTACACAATGGTTCTGGCTAAGTAGGAAGAAGGGTCAGATGGCAAAGCCATCTGGGCTGGGCTCCCACAAGCTGTGTCCTAGTTTTCCAAGGGAAGCTGTGAGGAGCTGCCTCACTGTGGTCCTGCCTTCCCTCTCCCCACATCTCTTTCCGAGTCTGAAGAAATGGTTCAGCCTGCCCCAGGAGATGCCTCCTGCCCAGAAAAAGCCAGGCCCAAGGAGCTGCCATCAGACCCCATTGTCTGCGTCCTGGGACAGCTGCCAAGGCCTGGGCAGCTTGGCTGGGGATGTGGAAAGGCCCTGTTCTGATCCCATCTGCTCAGAGTTGAAGAAAGAAGCCAGATCTCCTCCTCCCCTTTCCCCTCCAAACCCAAGCTCTATGGATGAGTGGCTTTTCAGAAATGAAAAACCAGTGCCCTGTCAAGCAAGTCCTCTTGCTTGACAAAGATGGAATCTATATATAGAAAGGTACAGCTAAACTCCACTGCCGAGCAAGCAACCCCAACCTGGCATTCAGTTTCTGGGGTTTTTCTCCTTTTCACGGCACCTAGCCCAGGGTCCAGGACATAGTGGTGGGCCAGCAAATGTGCTAGACTGACCTGCTGAATCTTGCTCAGCATCATTCCCCCCACACAAAGGTCTACTGTGCAAATATCCCCCTGTAGGGCCCATTGAAGCATCCTGGACTCCTCACTTTCCACCCCCAAATAGCCTCAGCCCCTCTTCTATTGGCAACATCTTTCTAAATATCCTATCACTTTCAAAGGACATCCCAAGAAATGCATGTGAAGGCCTAATGTACATATTTTGCTTTTTCATATAGCAGGTAAAGTAGACCCAGTACCTTATTCAATCTTCACCATTGCAAAATAAATAAAAGTGTAATTATTTTTATTTTATAGTTATGAACAGTGAAGCCAAGAGATAAATGATTCTTCCAAAGCCCTCTTTTTAGAAAACTGTAGCCTGTTTCCCTTGCTCCAGAGGACCCAACATCACGTTGGAGGTATCCATGCTGCTAGATCCCTTTGACAGTTACGGCTTTCCTTAATCATTCACCTCAGGAGTTCTAGGACCCTCCTTTGGTTTAATTAAGAATCATGGAATCATATTTCTTAGAGCCAAAAGGAACTTGAAGGGAGCATCATGCTGAGTGTCCTGTACTCAGGACATAACATGGCCTTCAGGTGGTATATTAGTCTCCCAGGGGTGCCATGACAAGTTAACATGCACTGTGCCTTAAACATATGAACTTATCATCTCACAGGTCTGGAAGCCAGAAGCCTTAGGTCAGATTGTTGGCAGGGCTGTGCTCCCTCCACAGTGTCTAGAGAAATGTCTTTCCCTGCCTCTTCCTCCACTGGTGGTTGCCAGCCATCCTTGCATTCCTTGGCCTATCGCTTTAGCACTCCAACTTTCACCTGTTTCCACAGGCCATCTTGCTTCTGCATGTGCTTGTGTCCCTGTACCGGAGTCAATCTCTCTTTGCACTTCTATAAAGACACCAGTTATTGGACTTAGGATGTACCCTAACCTAGTATGACCTCATCTTAACTTAATTGCATCTGCAAAAGCCCTATTGACAAATAAGATCACATTCTAAGGTTCTAGATGTATTGTAGTCCCCCTCATCCATGAAGGATATGTTCTAAGACCCCAGTGGGTGGTACAAAATTTTGTACCATGGATGGTACAAAATTCTATATATTTTTTTGTTATGTCTCTCTCTCTCTCTCTAAATATATATATATATATATATAGAGAGAGAGAGAGAGAGAGAACTTTTAATTTATTAGGCACTATCAAAGATTGACAAAGATTAATAAAATAAACATTACTAACAATATGCTATGAAAATTTATGTAAATGTGATCTCTGTCTCAAAATATCATATTGTATTATAGTTAGTTTCTTGTGCTTATGTGACATGGTACGATGCCTAGGCAATGATATGAAGAGAGGTAAATGACGTAGGCATGGTGACTCGGGCTGCCACTACATCAGGCTTACTTGAACACGGGTTCTATGATAAAGTGGGAGTTGATATGATATTGTAGAGGGCTACTGAGCACCTAATGGGCAGGTTGTGTACACAGTGTGGATACTCTGGACAAAGGGATGCTTCATGTCTCTGCAGGAGACAGTGGGGCAGTACCAGATTTTATCACTGCTACTCAGAAGGGTAAGCTATTTAAAACCGCATTGTTTACTTCTGGAATTTTTAATTCAATATTTTGGGGTTGCAGTTAACACTGAGTAACCAAACTAGAGTAAATGAAACTGTGGATAAGAGAGACCACTGTACATGAAGTTGGGGGCACTATTCAACCCAAGACCAACCGTGAAACATGATACCTAGAAGGGTGAACTTTAAGCCCAGATCTGCTCCTTGCTTCCTGTGTGACCTATAAATTTCTTAATTTCTTTGAATCTCAGTTTCCTCATCTGTAAGAGAGGCACAATAGCAGTGCATATTCAGAAGCTGGTTGGGAAGAGTCACTGTCACAATCCATGTGGAGCACTGAGTCCAGTGCCCCACAGCAAATAGCATGCTGGTACTTAGGGCCAGAGGCTCTGAATTCCAGCTGCCAAGGGAAATCCTGGCTCTGTCCCTTTTAATAGTGGATAGTGGTCAAATTGATCCTATGAGCTTTCATTTCCTCATTGTAACATGGAGAAAGTACTCATATCTACCTCATGGGTCCTGGGGAGCAGCACATGAAGTAATGCAAATAAGGTATATAAGAGGTGTCTTAGCGAGTTCCCAGAAAGTGGCAGCTATTATGATATTAATGTTTCCCATTGGAATCCATATGATATTCTGCAATCATCCATGTGATAGGCACAGACTCAGCAGATGGGCCTGGGTTTCTGGCAATGAACAACCAGAGCTTGGTGGGCCATCAGGAACTTGGCTTTTCCCCAGAAGGGAGAGAAACACCAGGCCTAAGGTACAGAGGCCAGGCTCATCTGTCCTTGGCCATGGTTCAAGAGGATGAAGCCCTCTCCTGTGTGGTTGGCTCCCATGCAGTGGATGCCCAGGGGATGTAGGACATGTTCCAGCCTCTAGACTGAGCATGCCCCCAAACACACACACACACAATGGTGGGTCTCTAGCTGCCAGGTAAAGGTGACCTAGGAGATTGGGACTGGAAGGATGTCTGGGGAGCTGAGGGCGGAGAAACAGTGTGAAGCTCATTAGTAACTGACTACTCTGGTGGAACAGATCTCTCCCAGGGGCCATAACTCTGTCCCTGGAAGAAAGAATGATGAGTGGGAGGTGACTGAGGCTCCTGCAACCCGCATCTGGGGCTTGGCTCAGCAGAGCTGAGTCCCAGACTTCTCTAAAACCCCTGCCTGTCCAAGGAAAAAGGAGGGGTCGGGTGCTGAAGGAGGCTGGCTCGTGGGCCACAGGGTCCCCTTTCAGCAGGCTGCCATTCCATCCTGTACCTGTGCTTACATGGCTAAGGATACGTTCCCAGCCTTGAAGAGGAAGCACTAGGGTCGGGGAAAGACCAATAATGCCTGTGCCCTGTTCCCTTGGGCTTCCCTGGGTCCGCACGCTTCTGTGTGTTCTTGGATAACTCGATCTATTAAAACCTCAGCTTCCAGATTTGTAAAACAGAAATACTCAGAAATTTTTTAGAGTTGCCATAAAGATTAAACAATTTGACTTTAAATGAACCTAATTCCTCCTGGCTCTTCAAGTTCAGCTCAGCTGCCCCCCTGCCTGGTTGCCCTCCCAGATGAGACTTCACTAGGTAGCCCCAGTCAATGCTTGCTGAACCCTCCTGTATCCCTCTACCATAACACCAATCCTTTGTTAGTAATTTGGTGTTTACTCATGTGTCTCCCATACTGGTCTGTGAGCTTCCAGGAGACAAAGACTATCTTATTTGTTTAGGCATTCCTAGTGCCCAGAATAATTCCTGGCACAAGATGAGTAAATGAATAAGGAATGAATCTAGTTGGAAAAAAAATAAATCAGGTAGGTTTTTTTAGGCAGCTTTTATAATGAAAGTACTCTGAAGGCACAACAAAAGTATACACTGATGGATAATTTGCTCCCTCTCCTAGGGTAATTTAACAGAGGTGCATACAGAAAGGTGGGGTTAAGTAAAAGATCTCACAAGTGGGGAAACGTTACTATGTGCCACAGGCACCAGATTCTGCATTTCATATTAGGCATTAAATCATTACCAGCCCTTGGTCATTATCCACATTGTGCACAGGAGAAAATGAGGCTCAGAGAGATGGATTAACTTGCCCAAGATCACAAAGCCAGCAGCAGCAGAGCCATTGATTGGAGCCTTGATGTGCCTGGCTACACAGCTTTGGTCCTTTTCTGCAGGCCCCTTCTGGTGTAAAATTGAAACTGTCTAAAACTGGGAAGCTTAAAAGATAAATGAAAGAAAGGGGGAAAAAAAAACAGGAGGGGAATGTATACCCCACATATAAATGCTCTTTCTTTCTTACCTATGTATTGGCTAAGGAAATACCACAGGAAGCATTTTGGACACTAGGTATCAGAGGAGCCTAATGAATTAAAACCATGTTTGTTGGAAGGAGATATTCTTCCCAGGCCTGATTATAATGGAAGCGACTTTGTGGTCATAGGAGTCTTAGAAGGGCCAGGGGCAATAAGGGTGAGGAAAAGAATAGGAGAAAATTGTCCTTTTGCTTTTCTCAGAAGGAAAAAAAATTGCCTTAATATTATAAATGGACCAAAGTTCAGGGGGGTAAAAAAAAAAAAAAAAAAAAAAAAAAAAACTCTTGCTGTGTGCTCTGAAAAAATTTTGACATCACTCAAGTGGATGATAATCCATTATTTATTAGCCTTTGTTAGGTGCCAGGGGCTTTACATGCATTATGTCCTTTAGTTCTCACAAGACTGCCCCCATTTTACTGATGAATACAATGAGGGGAAAGAGCCAGGATTCAAGTAGCTAACGTGTGGAAGAACTGAGGTTTACAGCCAAGGTTATCTAGCTTTGGAGGGCACCTGCCTCTGTAGATCCAAGGCAGTGGGGTAGGATTTGTGCCCCTTGAATAAGAGTCTAGACATTAAGTGAGGCTTGCTGTTCAGTCTAGTATAAATTTAAGTTTTGTTTTATTTTATTCTGAATCACTCTTGTATTAATTCTGAACTCCCTAGAGTCTCCCACCCCTTCCTCTCACATTTCCTGGTCTAAGAACAGCACTAGCTATAAGCTCATGGAAATCTAAGGAAATTCACCAGATTCCTTCTTGTGTACAAGAACATTTATCACAAATCATAATATAAAAAATAAGTAAATAAAATTCGTTCCCAAAACACCCTAAAGTAGACAATTGAGCCATTAAGCTACTGTGCAGTTGTTGTATGTGTGATATTATGCAGCAATAAAAGATTATTTGTATAATAATACTTAGGGACACAAGCATAATCACTTGTCTATAATGTATGCTAGGTTTTTAAAGCAAGTGATAAAATCATATGACCAATAACATTGTAAGTGGTTTTATTTCCTTTTTTTGATAATTAGCATGTTACCAAAATTCTGTAATGAATATCTATGGTTTTGGCAAAATGGAAAAATAATCAACACTTACTTGTAACATGCATAATAAACATTTCAGCCACAAAACCCCTTCAATTGTAATGATAAAAGGAACTGTTTACATGCACACAAAAGGTAGAAAAGAAGTGCCAGGCCTACAGAGAAATCTGACTAAATATGTGGCATCTGTTCAGGAAAAGGAGAACATCTGCTTTCTGTCTCCCCAAGAGTAGATAGGTTTGAATGACAGCAGGATGGATCTGGGTTGACTACATGGAAGGACCACCTAAATTCAATGGTTACTCCTGTGCATGTTGATAATCAGCATGGACAGCATCAAACCCAGAATTGAGTCATAATGACAATAGCAGTTCCAGCCACGCAGCACCTACTATGCGCCATGTCCCTTTCAAAATCTAACTGTAACCATTACAGGATACCCATGTAACATATAAGGAAACCAGATAAATGAGATGCTTAGCAGCATGTAGCCAGGAAATACCAGAGCTGACCTTGGAACCCAGGTCTATTTAGCTCCCAAGCCCAGTATCTACCACACTATGCTGATTTTCTTCAATTTCTTGCCTAAAAATATTCTTCTCACCAAGCTGACTGCAGTGCCCAATATTTTTAATAAATGTTTTCAATTTTAGAATACTTCTAGATTTACAGAAAAACTGTAAAGATGGTTCAGAGTCTCTCTTATAACCCATACCCAAGTTGCTCTATGATTACATTGGTATGTCATAATTAATGAATTCACATTAATACAGTGTTATTAATTAACATCCATATATAGTCACAATTTCTTAGTTTTTATGAACATCCTTTTTACTTCAGCTTCTTACCTCACCTTTTTTCATCAGGTCTCTGTGGGTTTCTATTCTCTGAGACATCTTCTCAGACTTCCCTTGTTTTTTATTATCTCGACAGTTTTAAGGGGGCACTAATCAGGTATTTGGTAGGATATCCCTCAATTGGGATTTGTCTGATGTATTTCTCACAATTAGACTGGGATTGTGGGTTTTGAGAGGGAAGATCAGAGAGGCAATGTGTCATCCTCATCACCTCTTATCCAGGTAGATACTATTAACATGATATCACTGATAATGTCCATAGAGATCCCACAGACAAGACAGGGTGATCTGTAGATCTCTCCACTATAAACTCACTATTTTTTCTTCTTTTAAAACTGGAATATTTAGAAAGATGTCAGCCTGCACAATCAACATTTAAAGAGTGGAAGGAGGTGGGCTCTGCCTTCATAAATTATTTTCAATTTTTCTGCATGGGATATGTGTCTGTGTTCCCCATTTATTTATCTACTCCCTCGTTGACTTAAATAAATATGGATATTTGTTTTATACCTTGAATTTAATCTGATATTACGTAAACTTTCTTGCACTGATTAAATTGTTCCAGCATTGGCCATTGGGAGCTCTCACAGTTGCCTCCTAGGTTCCTTTGACGTATCACCTTTCCTGCCACATATGGTTTTTGTAAACAGTGTCTTGCTTTCTGGCACTGTGAGATGCTCTAGACTTACCTTATGTATTTTTTATTCCAGTCTTAAAATCAGACATGTCTCCAAGTAGCTCTGGTCGCTTTTATTGAAGAATGGTATTAATCAAGATATAGGTACTAGGTGTGGTTGTTACTACTGACTTCTAGAGTGTCATTGCTTATAAAACCTCTCAGCTGGAAGAGCAAGGAACTATGTGCCTATATTAACCTGTGGATATGCACACACTCATAAATTTTTTCTATATGTAACCATCTGTATCAATATTAAACGAAGCATGAGTTCAAGTTGATGCATCCAATTCTAGTTCATTACAACATGGATCATTCTAGATTCATTTCTTGTTTAACTATAACTTTCCCCTCTAAGACTGAGAAACATGGCTCTTCTTATTTACCATCCATTTAATTAATTGTTCAGTTCAACACGTGTGTATGTATATGTGTGTGTGTGTGTGTGTGTGCAAGTGTGTGTGTGTATGGTTTCAGAATTATAAACCTGTATCTCCTTGAAAAACAACTTTCCCCACTAATGTATGGCACTTAGGCACAGTTTCTTTTGCATTTATTCTTAGGGATGCCAATCATTTCCAAAATTACTTAGGTCATCACCTTTTTCTCGCCACCTTTTCCAATGAGATCATTTCGTATATTTGTAATACAGTTAGATTCTTTTGTCACTTAATGCATTCTATCCTGAGATTCTCTGAACTCCTAAATTATTTTTTTTAATTTGCATACATCAAGGTTCAATCTTTGAGCTGTAAAATTCTCACTAAATCTGTATTTTAATGAGGCTCTCTCCGTGCTTTAACTTTCACAGGTTCTTTCCAAGTACTATAACTTTTTAAAAATTATTTGTAACTCACACATGATAATTGTACACATTTGTGGGATTCAGTATGGTGCTTCCACCCACTGCCTACTCCCTATGCTGGCTAAAGCATTACCAATCAACTTCCTTGAATCTCAGATCCCTATTGATTATGCTTCCAAGCCTTGCTCAGGTTAAACAGGAATGCAAGACAGTCTAAAATAATAGAAATGTCCTTCGCCAAATGGGTAAAGTTCTGAAAAATGTTTATTGGCTTTGCTATGGACAGACTCTGGGAGGATTTCATAGTAACTGTTCTTCCCTTTCCATCCATCTTCCAGAGATCCAAAGGTCTTCAACGTAGAATCCTGGTGGGCTTCCTGGAGGAAAAAAATCTATGTATGGTAGACTCCATAGGACTGAGGTCTCCAGGTATTTTCTCACTTCCACGCTAGCTCATACTCAGCCATCAGAAATTCTTTAAAATTTTCATTTCTGTGCTTCTACAAATGAAAGGTTCCAGTCACTTTTGCTCCTGGTACTTAGCAGGTAAGTTCTGTCTCTCTGGATGGTGCTGTTTCTCTAGGTTTCAGGGTTTGTTCTGCCCTGTGGCCTTAGTTCTCTAATGAGTCTAAGAAAATTCGCTCATTTTTCAGTTCGTCTGCTTTTGTCTTTTAATTAGGAAGCACTGATTTCTTTCAAGCTCTTCACGAATCATAGATGAAATCCAGTGTGCAAACTTTCACCAGTAGGATTCCACTGCTCTGAGTTAAATCATTTCAATCCCTCGTTATTGCCCTCTTATTTCTATTGGGGGAAAAAAGATGAGGAAACTCACTCTTTTCAATTAATACTAAGATGAACAAGACCTTAGTCTCAGCCTTTTGCTTTTCAAATAAGAAAATTGATTGCTAAAGGTGAAGGAGAGCTGAGTGAAAACAAAAAAAGTGTGATCCATTGGTACTGGTCACTGAGACCAGCTTCAGATGGTCTGACTTTGGGGGATATTTGAAAGCAAATTTCCAGAGAATAATTCACTCAAGATGAAATGTCAGGAATGCCTTCATTGACTTTCCATCCCAGCACTTATCCAAACACAGGACACAGAGCAGGTGCTTAAGAAAAAGGGGTTTGTTATTGTTTTTCATGAATTGATGAGAAAAATAGGTCATTTCATGTCTTGTTACATTCAACTTTACAGATGGTCAAGATTTCTTCTGCTACAAACAACAGAACTATAATTAGATATTTGCTCTCGTTCATGTCTGCAACATCCCTGCAAGGTCCTTGAGTTAAGGATTAAGTCCCAAGGTGGCACTGTTGGGAGATGTGTTAGCTTTTCATTGCTGTGGCTAACAAACCTAGATAGGAACCAATTAGAGGGGGACAAGCTTATTTTGACCATAGTTGCAGAGGTTTAGTCCATGGATCACCGACTCCCTTGTTCTGGGCCTGAAGTGAGGCAGAGTATCATAGTGAAAGGCAGAGTACAGGAAAGCCGATCAGTTCTTGGTAGCCAGGAAGCAGAGAGAGAGAGGAAGGATTCAGGGGAACAAGATCTAATCCGTAAGGGAAGTCTTCCAGGGACCTACTTCCTCTAGCCACACCCCACTTGTCCACAGTCACCACCACAAACAGTAATCCCTTCAAATGATTAATCTGTCAAGTGGATTAATCCACTGATTAGGCTACAGCCCTCATAACCATGTTACCTCTGAACATTCCTACATTAACGTTAGCTTTGGGGAGACATCTTATATCCAAACCATAACATTCTGACCATGAACCCCAAAAGCTCATGTCCATCTGGCAACACAAAATACATTTGGTTCATCTCCAAGAGCCCACATAGTCTTTACAGTTCCATCATTGTCCAAAAGTTCAAGCCCAAAGTCTTCTGAGACATAAGGCAAATTCTTGACTGCAACCTCCACAACAATTAGGATAATTTAGATAATTATCCTAATTGTCCAAGATAAGCAGTTTATGCCTATAAGGTGATTATCTCAAGAATTTTGTTTCAGTGATTGAATACTAACATGATATTTTACCACATTTAAACTTTTCTTTTAAAATCACTACAATTAGATATTGGGCAAGTATGGTTATCAATAAACTCATGATAGGTGAATTTGTTTATTTTTATTTCTTCTTTTATAATGACTCAACTTATACATGAAAATCTTATTGTGTATTTATATAAGTTTGCCACTGCTGCCTAACTAAGTACAACAAATATAAAAACCTAAGGAACACACATTGTTATTATTGTTGTTGAGTTTATATATCTGCAGAATAGTTCTTCTCATCTAGCTTTGCCTTTCTTAGGTACCCACAGTCTGCCATATAAATTGCTCTCATATGGCCTCAGCTGTACTCTCCTCCATAAATCAGAGTCTTGGGGCAATGGCTACAGTCACAAAGAATTGAGCAGAAGTACCCCTGAGACCTAAACACAGAACAGAAATGGTGCGTTATTATCCCACCATACCCTCCTGGCCAATGTAAGTCCAAGACCAGTTTCACAGATAGGAGACTCCTTCTCTTGAGGAAACAGGAGAGTCAAGTTGTTTTGCAAAGGGTATGGATCCAGGGAAAAATGAAAATTTATGGCTATTCTTGCATTTGCTGTGCAGGTATCTAATAATTATCCTAATTGTCCAAAATTCTGAATGGGGTTATACTACTATAGGTGCTGAGTTTAGAAATGATCAAAATATAAACTTGGACTATTCCTTTGGTCAATTTGTATGCAATAACAAACTTCCAGTAAGTAAGTAAGTTATCAAGGTATTTGAATTTCTGCTGCTCTGGGAAGGAGAGGGGAGTTTCTGCTGAGCAGATAATAAGTTCCCAGACAGGAAACATGAGCCCTAGAGGATGTCTTAGCTCAGTGGCCAGACTTTTCAAGTGAGATTGACATCGTTCTAGAACAGCAAGTTTCAAATCTTGGATCTAGATCATTCCTCTGATTTTACAATTCATTAATTATATATGTTTTAATAAAGCAGGCAATTTGTATACATGTCTCAGATTCCAATTCTTTGCTTTCTCTTTCTGACCACTTTTGCCAATTGAGCTAAAGGTCAAGAGGACTTTCACAGATATCACATCATTTGGCCTTGAAAACAACCTTGTTTTGCAGATCAGACCATGGAAGTGCCACAACTTAGCTAAACTTACCGCCTGGTCATGTAGTAAACCAGAGCTCTCTCTGATGTTTACTGACTCCTAGGCTCACACTTATAAGGGTTATCCTCCTCTCAAATACCTTCCCCTAAATTCAAAAAGTAGCTGTCATTTCCTGTATAAACTACTGTCTCAGCTACCATGTATTACAGAGGCCAGCTCTGTGGGCTTTAAAATGCATTTTTATAGACTGACTCATTTACTGCATTATCCCAAATGGGCCTTTGGGAATTTCAAGGGAAAGATAAAGAAACACACAAACACACAACAAATCCAAATCCAGTTACATTTGCTATAAATTCTACTCAGTAAAGACTTGAAGCCAGGAAGAACTCTCATTAACCTCATGTCTTCTCCTTATTAATTGTCAATAATAGTAATCAGAGCTGATGGTCAATGCTTCATGAATCAAGTTATTAATCGGTGTTGATGATCTTATTATTGTCCATAATAACAGTGGCATGATTAGATGCCACTCTTCTCTTCTGCCCATTCCAAACCTCCACTGATTGATTCTCATTACACACCCTATTTAAGTATCTTCCCTCTTATTTTTCAGGTGGTAAATTAAGACAAATTCCTTTTTTATTACCACTAAGAGAGGTCATTTCTGGATCTTGGTGTGTGAGTCCTGTACCCTGAGTGGCATGAAGGAATTAAACAGCAGACTTTAAAACTGTAACAACCAAGGTATGAAGCCTGGCTCTGCTCCTTGACCTTGAGCAAGGATTGGCCCTGTAAGCCTCAGTTCCTCAAGAACAAGTGACCTGGTAGGATTATTATAAAGCTCTTGGCATTAGTGAGAGGCACTCAACCAATGAGCTTCTATTTCCCTTCTGACTTATTTCTAAGAATTCCTTGAGATTAAAATTTTTATTAAAAAAAATTCTCCAAAGGGGATATAACCCTTGAAGTTTGTCACTCCCTTATTCTATTCTTGCATTAATTCAGTACTCATTTTCTGCATTTGTTTTGCATATAAGACACAATTTTCAATGATGCAAAGAAGCATTTCCATAAACGTGGCCTTCAGGTTGTATTAGAATCAATCGGGAGAAATTCCCATAAGATAGATTCCTGGAAGCCATTAGGAATCTACTGCCTCAGAATCTCTGCAGGCGGGAACCAGAAATTTAAGTTTTCATTAGTACCCTTAACTAATGTGATTCATCTGCACCATGAAATTTTCATTCTGCTGTTAACATACTCATAAACTACAATTCTTGTTTTCCAGGGTCCTAGAGATTAAGAAGTGAAATCATATGTGAAAATTAATATAACAAAATTTATAAAACAACTAAGTACCCTAAAGAATGTTCAAACAAATTATTAGGGTATTTGGGATAAGAGACAATATGTATTCCCAAAACTAATCAATAAATTTTCCTAATCAAATATGGTACCAATGTTTCGTGAAGGTGTCACTATGGTCAAGATTTCAACTTTCCCTTGTGAATTTTTTCAAAACAATTTTTTTTTCCCCAAAAACATGCCATTGTGGTTACCCTATGGTGTTCTTTGGCATTATGGCAGCAAGAAATTTATCATTCATCTGTTCACCAGGCAAATTTTGAGTTTTTTGGTTTGTTTGTTTTTAACATGCAGAATTCTGAAATTCAAAATTCTTTTATTTTAAATTATGGTAAAAGTATGGTTTCCAAAATAGGACTCTTAAATTCAAAGATCCAGACCTGAATTCCTTACACTCTACTAGAATGGTGTTTCCCTGAGAAGTGGGAGTGGAATTTCCCTGCTCCTGGTCCAGGAGAGACATACAGCATTTCAGGCAAGGCCAAGTAAGGACATGTTAAAAATGCAAAATATTATCCCATTACAACTGAGTATTAGACAACAGTTTCCCCTCCCAAATTTCAGTATCTCCAAAACTATAAAAAACCTATACCCCATGAGGAATTCTGCAATTGTGTAAGAACTAACACCTCCATCTCTAACCTGTAACACATACTGATCTAAATACTCAAATACGTTAACTAATTTCTCATTGATAATTTAAGCAGAGGGAAGAAGAGAAGTAGGTTCATAAGGAACCACTGTCTCAATTTCAGAGATATTTGTACTCAAATTCTTATCCAGAAAGCTTTCTTCTTGTGAATCTTAGCACCTTATAGTTTAAAGCACCCATAGGCAGCTCTGGGGGGCGGGGGGGGGCGGATCCCCATCTTGCTACAGGTGGCATCCATTTGGTTTTGCTCATAGCTTGCTTCAATATATAAGAGCTGGAGGAAATATAACTAAATCCTTCATGTAATATAGAGGTCAAATAAAATGTTCTAAAAGATGGAGGGAGACTTTTTTTTTTAAAGTGGCCCTATTAAATAGATATGCATGGTATTATAACCCTGTATAAAGGTTCTTTGTGATGACAAAAAAAGATGAGGAAAAATAAATATTAGATAAAACTGATGTTTTGCTCTTTCAGACAAAGCATGGATTCCATGATCACTCTTCTAACTGTAAATGTGTCTTTCTTTACTCCCATGTGAACCAACAGGAGGATGGATATTATTTAAACAGCTGGACATGTAGGAAGGAAGCCTATTCTAAAATGAAGAAGCAATCTCAATGGACAAAAGCATCATCACCTCCAACTGCAAAAGAGCCATCCTCTTCTCTTCATTAGATTTTAACGTTCCAATTTTATTCACTCTACACAGAAAACCCACAAGATAAGCACTACTTTGAACATTCTGCAAATGAGGATACAAAGATTCAAAGACACTATTTCTTCATTAGAGTAATGCATATTAAAACCACAAGAAGACATCATTGCATCTACTAGAATGGCTACATTTTAAAAGAAAAAGAAAAACAAGGATTGGTAAGAATGTCGGGAAATGATGGTCTCCTATATTGCTAATGGGGATATAAAATGGTGCAGATAGGTGACTCCTACAAAAGGTTAGCACATAGTGGCACATCACCCAATAATTCTGCTCCTACAGCATATACCCCAGACATGGCAACAACAAGTCAGATTCTTATACACCAGAATTCATCACAGCACCATTCACAAGAGCTAAAATGTGGAAGTGACCTGTCTTCATCAACAGATAAATGGATCCACAAAATGCACTCTATATTTGGAATGGAAATTATTTAGTCTTCAACAAAGAAATTTCTGATATGTGTTGCGATGCAGGTGAATACTAAAAACATTTTGCTAAGTGAAATAAGCCACATTCAAAAGGTCGAATATCGTATGATCCCACTTAAATAGAAGAAAAGAAAATTCATAGCGACAGAAAGTAGATTAAAGTTGAGCAGGGCCTGGAGGGCAGGGAGAACGGAAGGCTATTGCTTAGTGGGAACAGAGTTTCTGCTTGGGATAATGAAAATGTTTTAGAAATAGACAAGGGTGATCGGTGCCCAACATGGTGGTAATTAATGACAATGAGCTTAATACTAAACATGATGAAAATATCACAGTTTTATACATTACTAGTATATGACAAGAGATTGAGTCACCTGCCTAAATTGCGCAGTGACTAAGTGGCACAGATGAATGGCAAAGCCATATCTGTCTGAACCAGCTCCCTTTAATACCAGATCAATCTTGCTTCCCGCACTCCAAGGAGAGGGAATCACAGATTGTAATGGAGACACACACTTACATTAACTCCTTTGTTTTGTGTAGAAATTGTCCCTTTCCTTTCTTGTCTTTAGCATCTACCCACTGGGAACAAATTATGATTTTCTGAGACCTTCGATTCTATCGTCTAAGGACCTCAATCCCCACTCCCCCACCAACCCAACTGGCTGAAAATACCAAGATTTGGAAATTTTGTATTCATGTCATAGCCTTACATGAACAAAGATATTGTACCATGTTATGAACTTTCTATTTCCCAACAGTTATCCTTTAATAAAGGATATATCAGTATTGATTCTGTGGAAGGAGATCTCATGTTACAGTCTACACCAGAGTCAAACACCCACGGTCCGTGCTGGAGTTCAACAAATAACGCCATTGAACTTTGTCCTTCTTTGAATTGGAGGGAGATAAAATAAAACATCAATAGTCTTTTCCTACTTGGTCCTCAATTAATTTAGAATTATAAAAAATGAGAGTAGTTGGAAAACCCTGTTTCTGGCCTGTTCTACCACCATCTGGCTTGAAAATATGACTGACACATAATCAATACTGAATAAATAATGGTCATTATTATTATTATTTTTAAACCCTCAGAGATGCCTTAGCCATGGTATCAATAAGCTAGTGTAGTTGGGTAATAAGCTGTAAGGTCCCTTTCTACACATATTTTCTAGAATTCTTATATTTTTATGAGTAAAATTAAGAGAAAATCAATTCTCAGATCTATATCTTTCAATCCTCTTCTCCTCTCTCACTGGGGAAACTTTCTTTCTTAATTTCTAAAGGTTGCTGTTGTTGTTAACCATAACTCATTGTTTTCCACACTTGGGCCGGTTTTTCTTCCCTGGTCCCATTATCCCACAGGCGAAATTGACACTTTCATGGCCTGGTGAATGGAGTGTGAAATAATTAAATGTGACAAGACCATTGCCTTCAGATTAAGTCCAACTCCCAAATAGAGGGATTGATTTTCCTCCAACTTATGACAAGACATGGGTCTGACAAGTCACCACCCAAAAGGAGGCTTTTCAGAGAATTCATAGCAGGCAAAAGTTGGGCTTAGAACTCAAGCTGTCCTTTGTGTCAGGACATAGCTTGCATAAGTCAACTCCCGAATTCATTTACATTGAGCCAGGCCTGTCATTTGTATTAATTAAGAAAAGGCCAATCTACACTCTGGAAGTACATGTTTGGGAATTCAATCAGGTACCCATGGGATGTGCTGATAGAAATAGAAAAATATTCATTGATGATTAGCATATCACATGCTAGTTATAAAACAGCACTTGAAAATCACTCTCTTTAGGAACCTAATTGTTCTGCATACTCCCAATTACGGCTTTAACTTGCTAGGCACACTTTACAGAAAATGCAAAGAGGAACCTAATATACTGAGAATGAGTGGACCCCTGAACCACCTGCATTCAAAAAACTTCTCCTATTACAATTTGGAGGCACTTCCATGAGCCTAATAATAGTCCTCTTTTTTTCTGGTTCCATCCCAGAAGAGGTAACTTACCTGACTGGTGAGTTTGACCCAAATAAAGGAGCATGCAGGGTCCAGTCTGTACCCTTGTTTGATTGGCTTTCCTATAGGACAGGTGCGTTCTGGCTATTTCCCATGCACTAAGCCTAGTCAGATGAATTCTTTCTCTGAGAGTAGAGGCCTCTGATTATTCACTATACCCATGACTGGGCAGGTGAGCTTAATTTATTCAGAAATGAACTATAGGCAGGTTCACCTGGGCATAGCCCTGAATTCTCATAATCTGAGAGATTTATCAATAACAAAAGTGACACCTGTTTTGTTTTTGTTTTTGTTTTTGGTCTGTGTGTGTGTGTGTGTGTGTGTGTGTGTGTGTGTTTAAATCCTATGTCTATCTCTAAATTGGTTCTAAACACAGGTAGAAAAAAATAGGATATTATTTATTGGTACAAACCTTATATTCCACAGTGATATCCAGGACAGAAGCCTAAAATTATCTCCTTGTGGACTGTGAAAGACCAAACCTCTCCATTTTACACAATATTTATAAAGGTTACAGGACTGGAGGTGAGAGATCCAGGTTCAAGGTGAAGCTCTCTAACAAAGTTAGAAGTTTTCAGAAATCTGGTGCTGAGCTCACTTGGGTTAGCATCTTAGACCTGCCACGGAGGAGTTTGCTAACTTTGGGTATCTTATATGAGTTCTCTGTACCTCTTTTTCCTCCTCCGTAAATGGAAGAGAACCATTGCCTGCTAAATGAGGCTGCAGTAAGGATTAGATGTGATGGCGAGTGTAAAGAGCTTGGCAACTCACCAACATATAGTAAGTGTTCAATGTACTATGCCGTTAGAGAGGCTACCGGTTTTTGCCTTGAGGAAATTACTTTTCTTCTGACAGCCTCTATTTCCTCATTTGGACAAATAGAAGGGACAAGACTCCGATGTTTATAAGATCCCTTCAAGTCTATGATTCTATTTTGCAGACTATGAGAATAAAAATGTGGTTCCTGTGAATTTGTGCACCTATGTAATTAGGGGATTCATTGGGGCTTACGGGGTTTATGTCTGTGCCTCACAAATTGTTGTCTCCTTTCTAAATCTCCCAAATCTTTCCATTACTGGAAAACACCAACAGAGGGCATCAGGATTTAATTCTGGGTGAGCTGCTCCTGGAGGCTAAGGTTCCGGTTGCCTGACAGGTCTCTAAGCAAAGCTGTTTCCCAACAGGAGTGCTAAACATTTTACTCTCCTTCTGACACCCCAGTAACCTCCGCCCCTTCTTCACTGTCTGATTCCAGGGCGTATGCTTTGGCTTTGGTTTCTAGAGTGTCTCCCCGGGGCCTGTCTGCCTTTGCCTGGGACATGGGATGACGGCACTTCATGGAAACAGAACAGTGATTAATGACATCTGAGCTCTCTCTGCTGAGTGCTGAGTGCATGTGGGTTAGAGAGCTTGATCTACGCAAGGGCTGCTCTCTGGTCTGGCGCCAGGGCACCTTCCAGCAGGCATGCAGAACGGAGCAGCTGAAGGCAGGGGATGCTGAGCAGGGAGGCCAGCCCCGGCACCCAGTGCACACACAATTCCCTTAAGAAATGTGGTAAACAGCTGGACTGTCCCATACCCCAGTCCACCCCCTTCAGAGAGGTGTAGTTATACTATAATCTGAGAATACTTGGACGTCACATTAGGAGAAAGGGCTCCATTTGGAATCCTAGTATTTTCTTTGTCACTTACTAAGTGTGTTCTTGCACAACAAATAACTCCCAGCATCTCATTTTCTCAATCTGCAGAATTAAAATAACCCCAACTGACTTTCTTCCTTCTATGGTGCTGGGAAATAACAGGGAAGCTTATGATAGAAACACAAAATGTCTACATCGAAGGTTGTGCTGCATCACCACCATTAGTCCTTGTAGTAGTTGTGTGGTGGCAGCAGTGCCATTAGTATCTGCTGGTAATTGGACTCAGAGATAATGGGCGTGGTAACTGTTAAGAACCCAGGCCATGGAATTACATAGGCTGAATTCACATCCACCTTTCCCCCCACCTTGTAAGACACTTGCAACTTGTAAAATGGAAATGATGGTAGCAGCATCAACCCCAGGTTTTGCAAGAAGCATTCCCGATGTGGCACAGGAAGCATTTAGAGCATGTTCTGGAATTGAGTCACGATTAACAAATGGTAACAAATGGTAGTTTTCTTTGTTATCATAATTATCATTCTGCCTAATAAGAGAAGGTACTCTTTAAGGATGTTCTAACACTTCAAATCTGGAGACTGACTGTGACTCTCTAAGGTCCCTCCTTTCCTCAACTGCCCCCTCCAGCATACAGACTATTTCTATCCTTTTCTTGCATGGTAGGGTCTTTGGGGTCCTCATCTAATCCAATCCTCTCATATGACAAATAGGAAAACTGAGGACTAGAAAGGATGGATCCATAGGCCTTGTTCACAAAACTGAAAGGATGTGGACGGAATGCTGAATCTATTTTGCTCATCTTTTATTTCCTCCACTGCAACACACTGACTCTTGGAAGGAGTTAATTGTGTTAGTTAACTTCTTAAACATCTTGAATTTTAGAAAACCTGCCCAAACCCATCTAGAACGTCTTCCTATCTGACCTTCCCAGGCACCACCCCAGCCCTGGGCAACTGTGCTAACTTTTCTAGTGAAGCATTTAGAAAAGCAACACATCCCTATCCTCCTTTGGGGACTAAGGAGGAAATATAGAGGGAGGGAAGAAATAAGAAAAAGAGAGAGGGGGAAGGGATAGGAGAGAACAGGGTGGAAGAAAGAAGGGAGGGAGAGAGGGAGGGAGGAAGAAATTCCCCTGTGGCAGGCCCTGTGCTTGGCACAGGACATACCTATTTATTTAATCTGCATCCCGATCTTTTTTTTTTCCTGCAGCATTGGTTTACCACAATCTTAAGTGGGAATCGATGACCACCTCCAGTTTGTTAACAAAGAAATTGTTCCTTAGAAAGGCCAAGGAGCTTGTGCTGTGATCATCACCCAAGTCTAACAACATCTGTAGGACCTTCAGAATTATGCCATGTGAAATGAAGGAACCAATATTCCTGGATTTGTTGGCCCTTGACTTTGGATTTAGAGGCATTTCCCCTGACTTCGACTTGAGACATTTCACATGTTTATTAGTTTGCTCAGTCATTTTTCTGCTCATTCGCTCATCTATTTGTTCACCCATTTCACAAACACATGTTGCATACTTATCACCAGAGATATCTAAGACCTGCTGTCTTTTCTCCTACCCAACCTCAGTGTGGTGGGTTTGTCTACTGGTTGTCGTGGATGTGCACACACACCTGCAGGTCAGCAAGACAGAAAGCATCTGCATTCGCATGTAAATGCAAAGAAATCCAGGGCTGCACACCCACAAGGGCCAGCACTCTGTTTTTGGTCTCTTCCAGGGAGGAACCCAAGCAGCGTGAGGTTGGGATGCCTAGTCCAGGCCTGGGGTCAGTCAGTCCTTGCCATCTTTGCCTCTGGGTCCCTAGACAATGGGATGGGTCTGTTCTCTCAGAAGCTCCACTCCACAGGGACTTTGATGGTATATCAAGCATGGGTTCTATTTAAGTCCTTGCAGGCTGACCTGACAACAGAAGAGAAGAACTCAGAACGTCAATATCAGGGTAAGGGAGTCCATCTGTATTGAGACTATGGGGGCGTTTCTTGTGATCTGAGAAATGGTTCCTTTACCAGGTGTGGCGGAAAGAATGGTGAGCATCAGTGATGATCATGATCAAAATCATTTATCCTAGTGGTCTATTTATCTGTTTCTTCACCACTAGTTAACAAGAGCAAACATTTATGAATCAGAAACTGTGTAACTTGACATTTCCATCTTTTTAAAAAAATAATTTTTAGCCAAAGGGGGGGGCATAAAGGATTGAACTCAGGGACACTTGACCACTGAGCCACATCTCCATCCCTATTTTGTATTTTATTTAGAGACAGAGCCTCACTGAGTTGCTTAGCACCTCACTATTGCTGAGGCTGGCTTTCAACTCACAATTCTGCCTCAGCCTCCCCAGCCACTAGGATTTCAGGTATGCACCACAACACCCAGATGATGACATTTCCATCTCATTAGAGTGCTTTGAAATAAACTGGTGTGACTGTTTTTTTCTTTTGCACCAGGAATGGTTGAACCCAGGGCACTTAATCACTGATCCATATCCCCAGTTCTTCTCTTTTTTATATTTTATTCTGAGACAGGCTCTCCTTAAGTTGGTTAGGGCCTCACTTAGTTGCTGAGGATGTTTTTGAACTTGCAATCTTTCTGCCTCAGCATGGGAGTCACTGGGATTACAGACTTGAGCCAGAACACCCAGCATGAGCATGTTTTTAAACAGGAGATGCTGTTACTCTCCATGAATCATGAAGCAAGCACACGGAGAATCCAGGGTTTTAACCACATTTTTTTTTTCCTGCTTGCCCCTCTTCTTTCCTTGCTCTCTGTAAAATGTGACTATCATTCTGTTAGATTAAATCAGGGATCCCTCCACTCAGTTGATCATCTGCATTCCTCCAGATGTTATTCAAACTTCGATGCCCAGGCTGCTGGGGTCTTCAGTGGGATTCATAATGTACTTTGTTTGAGATGCTCCAGATAATTATGAGAACCAGCTACATTTGGGAACCCAGGTTTCAGGGGACCCCAGAGAACACAACCAGACCCAAAATTCCATACTTTTACCTGTCAGCTGGAAAGTCAGAAAAGGGGGGCTGGGCTCCAAGTGGAGAAGCTGAAATTGAGCCTAAAGCCATTCATTCTCAACTCTCCTCCCATGGGCCTGCCCATAAATCTCAGCCGTTTGGGATTGGAGCCAATGCAGATCAGAGGCATTTTCCCCTTGAAGCATCTAACGTCTAGATATGTCGAGTAAGTGGAGCAGCAAGACTGTACAAGCTCCGCTGGCTTGGATGGCGCAGCTCGTCCAGACTCACAGGACATTAATTAACAGCCTCGCAGACTCTCTGTGCAGAAGACATTTTCCCTGATCTCTGGTATTTGGCCCACCTAGAGAGAGTTATTAGCATCCCCTTCCTCCTCCAAATCCCACCCCTTGGTCCAGCCTCATCTTCCTAGACAGTTCTCCTAAAGCAAGACAACTTCTCTGGAATCACCCCCTGTGTCCCCCAGATAAGTCCTTATTCTCCCCCTCAATCTTAGATCCTCACATGGCTTCTTGAACTTCAGTAAGCATAAGAAAACTTGAGTTCATTTACTTTTCTGGGATATGACCTTAAGTTACTATAACCTAGAGTTTAAGAGCACAGGTGCAGAAATCAGGCAGATTTCACTTCCTATCTCTTCTTTCCCACTTCCTAACTGTGCAATCTTAGGTTAGTCACTTGACCACTCTGATTCTTGCTTTCCCCATCTGAAAAGTAAGGATAATAATGGTACCTTTGTTACAGAGGGGTTAGGAGGATTGAATAAAATATGTACATACAGTGTTTATATGTGGAAAATGGCAACTATTACTGTTTTCAGTGATTACTCATGTAATTAGACAGGTATGCAAGCAGATAATTATACTAACACCATAAGTCCTTGGACAGAAACAGCAGGGGTCTCTGGCATCCCAGTGAATGATCAAAACCAAGAAGTGTTTGTGGTAGGATATTAGAACCGAGCTGATTAAAATATGAGTAGTGGCCAGGTGAGAGCCAGGAAGCGTTTCTTGGCAGTGTAGACTCTCCATGCCGTGGACACTTCACTGCCCCCAGTCTCCCTAGGTTTTTTTTTTTTTTTTTTTCCCTTCCGGGCCTGGGTTCAGACTCTCCTTCTCAAGGCCTTTGCACTTCACCATGGATTCAACACCCGGCAGGTGCTTGCTCACCTTTCCTTCCACCTGGCACTGCATCCAGAGACCTGTTTCTGACCTTGTCTCCTGTCCGTGGTCTCCCTGCACCTCTTCGGTCTGGCAGAAGTCCCTGATACTGAACTTGCCTGGCTGTAAGCTTGTCTCCCTTCTTTCCATCCAAGCTTCTCCGTTTTATTTCTGGCTGATCAGGGTAACTGTACACCCAATTCTGCTGCGAACTGATCCATCCTGCTAACCCTCTGGGGTTATCTCATTCTGAATGAGGAGACCTCCTCAATCCGAGAATAGTAAAAAGGCTCTTGGAGAAATCTTCCTTTGTGTATTTATTTAATCAGCAAATATTTAGTTCACCACGCATCACAAAAGAAACTGGGATGCACTTAGGAAGAACGCATACTTGCTCCCAGGCCCCAGGAAATTGGTGGTAAAACAGGAAGACAATCAGATAGAAGAACTCACACTGTGGAATGAATGAGGGGTGTTCACAGGCTGTCAGAGCACAAAAGAGAGCATACTGCCTCAGTCACTGTTCTTAGCTGAAAATCAACACCACCATCAGGTAATTTATGCAGAAAATGAATTGGTGAAAGGAACGTATTTATAGTGGCTCACAAAGAGCGGGGCTTGTACACCTGAATCATGGTGTGGGAATGTGCCAGCAGACCCCATACTGCTCCCTTGACCAAAGACATACGCCCTAGGCAGCTCACACCATCTCCTTGGGTGCTGGACACTACAACTTCCTCCTTCTCTGAATTAAATGTTGGATCATTTTATTCCATCCTGGTTAGGAAAGAGATTTTTGTGCATGTGGCTTCCTCACATCACTGACGTTTCCATAAAGTCTAACTTGGTTGTGCCTGATGGTCAAGCTGAAACTGAAGCTTAATCAAATGGAGTGTAAGGCAGGACCTTGTCCTACAGAGAAAGAGAGAGAGTGTGCATTCAAAGCTGTTGTGCATTCAAAAGAACAGGATGGGTATCCGTGTGGATCCCCACTGGAGAATTTGGGGGTGGAATCAGGAGTGGAAGGGAATGTGAGAAGCTTTGCAGAGATACGGCATCTCAACTGAGCTCTAAAACAGGTTGAAAAGTGAGCCAGGTAAAGACAGGCCCTGGGGAGTGGCCAAGGTTGATGGGATGTCAGGTGCACAAGGTTTGAGATGGGAATGGATGATGCTTCCAGGAAATAGCCTTTGCTGAGCATGGCTAGAATGTAGATTTGGAAGCAGTGGGGCGAGGGGGTGAAAATGGAGGATGGAATGGTGAACAGGGTCAAGCCCCCCAAACTTCAACTCCTCTCTGCTGATAAAGAGAATCACAAAACAAAGGAGCCAGTATTCCCCAGAGACAATAAAAGAAGAAGATAGCTACACGTTCTAAGACCATTTTTAAATGTCTCTGATGTTTCATTTCTTCTTTTATTGAAGACACATCATTGCAGCTCATTTGAAAACTCCCTGTAAGTAGAAATCCCTCACCATTATGGAGAATTTCTACCATAAAATCATACAGGCATGGGCTGCTTATGGAAGCCCGAAACATTCCCTGCAGGGGATGTCATTTTGTATTCACGACAGAAACAACTCCAGGGTCCCTTTGTAAATTGACACAGGAGCGGTACCTCTCCCAGTCTCTGGTCTGCTAGGCTTACCTTGCACCTGTCTTCTCCACCTGTGGGAAGCACATCTGATACTCACCACTTTCACACTTCTAAAGTCACACTCATCCTCCCCTGCCTTTTCCTAATCTGACTTTCTCTGGTCTTGAGCACCTCACAGACCTCATTTTCTCAAGGGCATATGTACCATACATTAGGAGATCCTCTCACAATGAAAAGCAAAAGATGTTCTCACCACTTTCACATGTTAAGATTCCTTTTTGTGAGTTCTTTCCAGCCCAGGAGCTCAAACATAATCTGTGTACTTAGCATCACTATTTTAGGGACATTAAAAGCTCATACCTGGGCTGCAGTGCACACAGAGGGCTCAATCTCAATGCCAATTCAATATGAAAGCCAATTCAAGGCCCCTCAAGGAAGTGCCCTCTCTTCTGAGATAGGGTTATCAACACACAACATGGAGATGTATATTGAAGACCACTGTGCAGTCATCCGTTATGGCAAATGATGGAGTTTAGAGGGGAATGGTCACCCCAAAAGCTTTGTGAAGCTCTCCTGTTCTCAAGTGGAAAGGGTTGAACGTCTGTCTAGAGACAATGTTGTTTCCTTAGCTCTGTCCCTATTTGGTGCTAGGCAGAGAGTATTACCTCTTTAAATCACAATGGTACCGCGTGCAAGTCACTCTCTGAGTCACTCTTAAGCTTGAAGATGAAGGGATGGCAAGATAAGTATATTATTACCTCCTAGAATCATCACCTCTTGAGTCAAGTCCAGAATTTTCCTTCTTCCAGGTAAATATCCAAACATCTGGAAGGGTTGTTTAATGCCACTTTTGAAGTCAGAACCCTTCGTTCGAGGTGCTATTTAGATTGGTTTAGACCATGGGATCTGGAATTTCCTGGAAACTGATCAGCTGGAGTTGCCTTAACATCTCCTAAGAAGAAAAAGGTATTGAGGGGATTCAGTGCTACCTTTCCATCTTTATTTATTTCTCTCTCTTTTTCTTTTTTCTCTGCATCTGTTATTCTGCCTCAGGCAGAGATGTCCACCACCTTCTGCTTATCCTTGGATCATGGTGGCTGAACAACCTTTAACTCTCCGTTGCTTTTCCAACAGCACCCAGTCAGTAACTGACTGCCTTTCAGACACCCTAACACAAACTCCTGAAAGAGGAATCAGTGAGCCTAGACAAATGTGTCTACACCTGGCTCCCTGTTCAGGTCTGCTGTAGCCAGGGCATAGGGCTCCCTGGCACATAGCACAAATGTGTTATCATCATCAGGGTTTCCACACATGCAGCTTTTCTAAGGTAGGATAGGAAAACACAGGATTTTAAAGCTGTATTAGTCATCTCCTGTTGCATAACAAATTGGCCCAGGATTTAATGGATTGAAACAACAATAAATACCTATTAGCTCACAGTTTCTGAGGATCAGGAATTTATAGCAGCTAAGCAGAGCGGTGGTAGCTCAAAATCGCCCATGCAGTTGCAGTCAAATATCAGCTGTGACTATAGTCATGTGAAGTGGGGCTGAGAATTCGCATCCATGATAGCTCTTTAAATACCCCAAAGTTGTTGCCAGCTGTTTCTAGGAGGCCTTGGCTGCTCCCCATTCTGGCCTCTTCCTTTGCTGCATGAATGTCTTCACGAAATGACAGCTGGCTTGATCCTAAGCAACCATTCCAAGAGAGACCAGTGTGGTAGCCACAATGCCTTTTATGACTTAGCCTCACAATGCACATACTCTTTTCTGGAATGTCCTGTTTTTTACACAGGTTATCACTATCCATGGTGGAGGGGGAACTTTTAAATGAGTAGAGTACCAGAAGGTGAGGATGATTAGGGGGCCCTTTTGGAGGATGCTACCAGAGCTAACAGGGGTTGTCTAGGGACACAGAAGTAGCATTTCCCATTGAATGTCTCATGCCAGTACTTTTCTTCTGGGTTATCAAGAAGTTGTCCTTTAAATTCAACATGGTTCTTTTTTGTTCTAAATGCAAAATTAAAACCAACTTCTAGTACAAGATGCTTCACAGCTGGTTAAACTACATATTCGTGATTTGTAGGCCACCATTCACCCAAGAGATCTGTTCTAATTTCCCTGGAAATGTGCTGTAGGAGCCCCTGTCGAGAGCAGTGCCTAGCTCAGTGTGAACCTAGAGTGACTGCCTGCATATAGTAATTGGTGACAGTGATTGATAGTTGGTTGAGTGTGGAAATACTCTTAAAGAAGGCAAGGAAGGGGCAAAGAATTCATGGCTCCTTTATGGGAAATCTGCCATGTTCAAAGCTTTGACATCTACAACACTGGCCACTCTTTCAGAATCTGAACTTGACAGAGGAAATAAGAAACTAAAGTAGAAAATTTTAAAAAAAGAAAAGAAAATTGTATGTGCCCAATGCCAAAGAGAAATGATTCTAGGAAGAAGATGAAGCTATGGGATGCCTAAGCTGATAAAATAGTGTGTGTTTCAGACCCCTTAGGAGTATAGAGAAATGCTTTGTGGGAGACCTTAAGCCAGGAGATCTGGCTCCTAATCTTCAAATTAGGTACACTGACTTTGATTCTCCAATGTAGGGTGATGGGGACAAAAAGATGTATTTTGAATTTTGATTTGCTTGTACAAAGAGACATTGACTAAGAGCTCTGCCACTTGCTAGCAGTGTAACATTGGGTAAAAAATGTCAGCTTTCTGAGCTCCGTTTCCTCATATGTTAAAAAAGAATAATAGCTCAGCACTCACCTTGCCTGATAACAGTGCAGTTCTCACCTCACCTTGATACTGTGGCAAATATCAAAGTCTGAAAAGCTCTTACATACCTGTAAAAAGCCCAGGGAAGCTTCTGACTGGTTCAGTAAGATTTGAAGACTCTGGTAGTCCTTGTACTTTGAAAAACAGTTGTTCTTATAGGCGAAGGGTGGAGGCTGCAGGGGCCCGTTCCAGGTTGTGGAAATACAAATCAATAGGGCTATCCATCACAACATCACCATCACCACCACCACCACCACCACCACCACCATCATCATCATCATCATCACCATCATTTGCAACATCATTTTTTAATTTGGGCCTTTCTGATTATATTAGAACAACTATTGGACCAGTCTCTCTTGGACTATAAGCAATAAAGCTCAGAATCTGTAAGCATGTGCTTCTCCCCTGTGGACCAGGAACTTGGAAGGTGGCACCATGCAGAATGAAGAAGAAAGCAGGCACTGAAAACAGCAGAAAAATGAGTGTGGGCCCTGGAAAGTCCTGGTGTTGTAACAGTTCCCAGCTTCTGTTCTCTGTGAAGTCTAGCCTTAGTTTCCTCAGAAACCTGCCCTTTCTCCAAACTGATCATTATTTCTCCTTTTGTATAAGTTTGCTTTCTGTTATTTAATTAAAATAGCTCTACACAAAGTACTTTCTATGATAGAATTAAAAAAAATATATCTTTCTGTAGAACTGACTTTGCTGATAATAAGAATACCTACCACACAGGATGGCTGGTTAAAGGGCTTACTACATGACCAAGGTCACTTATCAATGCTTAATCTTATGGGAAGAAAATGTCTGAATTCCAAGCCCTGAATTCATTCTGGACTTTTTAAAAGCTAACTCATCATTGTATACATTCAAGGGGAGGAGCTTGGGATAGGGAATACCTTTCCATGTTATAATGAGTCATTGCTCCCTGTGATAACGGGATGACTTTCAAATAATCAATATTTCATGTTAAAATTTTCTGCCACATCCATGTGGAAGGCAAAAGACATCCTACACTTCCAGTGGGACCTCCCCAAATGAAAACCTGCATCCATGCTCAAAAATCCTGGAAACAGGAATCGATAATTGAGATTCTGGCTGAAGCCCGAGTGAACAAAGATACTCTAATTAAATTCTGCATAGGAGCTAATTAACCCATTTATGTGCTTCCTTCCTTTGTGCAATAGGGGAAGCACATAACCAGCGTTGGTGTATTTGCAACCTGTCAGAGTATGTGTGTGTGTGTGGTTTTTCCCCCGTAGAGTCACGTGGGAGGAGGGAGGCGCCCCCCCTGGGATCTCCTGGCTGGAATTCACCTGTCTTGGGCTTCTGTTTAGTTTGGCTTTTAACTCTGCGAAGCTCATGCCTGCTTTGCTCTTTAGGGAGATCATAGAAGCCTTGCTGTCATCAGATCTGTTTCCTGACACTGGTTCATCAGACAGTGCCAGAGCTGATAAAGGGAGTCACCTTGAGTAAAGGGCCTTGGTGCCCATGTCCGGCGTGGGCAGCCCTCCTGGCTGCTCAATATTCAAAACCGCTCTCCTTGTTTTGGGATACATGATTGACAGGGCAAGTATTTCAGGAGGAAGATTCCTCCCGCCCACTCTAGCCATGCGGCAAAGGTATTTGCTTCCTCGGGAAGGAAGTGATTTATCTGTGGGAGAACACTGCTTCAGCAAAGTTTGCGTAGGAACAGCCTCTGTCCTCGCAAGCCTCTCTCTCTCTCTCTCTCTCTCTCTCTCTCTCTCTCTCTGTGTGTGTGTGTGTGTGTGTGTGTGTGTGTCTGCATGTGCACATTAAGAGAGCGAGAGGAGAGATAGAGACATCGCAAGCATCATAAAAGGCTCTTTTTTCTACAAATGCTTCAAGACAGACTCGCTAAAAGACCTCGGACCTCATAAATGGATTTGTGCCTAACTCAAGGCAGCTCTGCTTTTCTTTCTTTTTTTTTTTTTTTCTAATTTAGAATTAGTGAGGATGCATTACCAGTGGCTTTATGTAAACCATTACAGAGAGGAAACGGTCTTAAGAGAGATGTAGATGGGGGGAAAAAGCAAGGAAGCAAGAAAGAAAGAGAAATAAAGGGAGAAAGAAAGAGATTGGAGGGGGTGGGCAAAGAGAAAGCAAACATGTGAGTGTAAAGGGTTTGTAAGGATTTTGGGGTGTAACTAGTGAGGGTGGAGTATGCATTTATGTGTTACCTTTAGCCAGAGTACTGAGCCTCATGATTATCTTGTCTATTGTGCAAATTCGGGGAAGCAGTAGTTTCCCTAGAGAGTTGAGCTCCTCAGTGACTTAACTTCAGTCAGTTTTAAGATAAGCTGGGTAAGTAAATAACTTTTAAAAAATTTAGATGACCAGAAATTCATGTCATTATCAATCATTCATTTAATTATAAAATTCATCCAAACATATTAGTAAGATATAAGAATCTCAAGATAATTGAAGAAACAAATTCATCAGGTCAATCAGGAGTATAAAACTCCTGAGTCAATATAATTCATGTATCAAATGGTTTTATTTCAAGATTCCTCTAAACATTTCATAGGAAACTGAGTTAGTGGCAACTGTTTTCCTCAACACATTGGAACATATTTTCTCACAATGTAGAGAGTTCTCTATTCGGGGCAGGAAGGAATCCATTAATTGGCGACTAAGAGGCTCCATCTCTGATTACATGACAATAGCTGTGACCCTGGATAACTTGCTTAACCTCTCTGTGCTCCTACATTCTCATCCGCAATGAGACCACAACACTGTCTTTCTCACTACCTCATATTATTGTTAATACAGAAGTGAGGTTTTAGTTGTGGGAGTTGGAGAAGTTAAGCCCCTGAACAAAACGCAAGTTTTTATGGATCTGCACAAACATACACTATTCATGATCATGAATACATAATGTGCACTGTGTTGAATGTGCTGTAGGTGTTTTGTGCTTTGAATGCATTTGCCTGGAGATCTCAGCCTGTAACTGCACATAATAGGTGTCCTCTGTGGGATGTAACCTAGGTGACACTCTGCACATTAAGCTGCACCTGTGCCCTGGTGGAGAGAAAACGTTGACAGATCAACATATGCCCAGGTTGAGAGAACAGAGGCAAGAGATCACAACACCAAAGCCTGTCTGCCCATCAAAGCCAGAACGAAATGCTACTTCCCTCACAGAGCCTGCCAGGGCTCCTCTCTCCAGAAGGAATTACTTTCTTCCATATCTGGAATCACACTGTATTAGCATAGCCCCAAACTTCATGACCTATGCCAGGCCTGCAGCATATTCAGATGGCACCAAATAAATAGGACTCCCGCCCCTTCTGAAGTCTGCAATCTTGATTCCACAACTCTGGCCCTGACCCTGAGCCATCCCTCAGATTGGATTACACCCTGTTTGTCTTCTCATGGTTTTCAACTTTGAAGTAAGTCAGCACATAGTAGCACTTTCTACTTGCTAGGATTGTGCTAAATAATGGGTATACCCATGGCCAGCAATTCATGTCTTTTGGTTACATGAATATTAGCATTTAATGGGACAATAGAAAAACAATTCCAATCTTTAGACGGAAGAATGCACAGAGAAATTTCCAGAAAAGGTGATGTCCATTGTGACCCTTACAGGCTGAAAACAGGTTTGGGGTTTGCAGAATGTTCTAAGCAGCTCTTTCTTTGGGTGTTTTCCATTTCCGGCTTTGCCTTGTGTTGGGCAGCTTTGCACCTGATGCTGAGCGCTGCCATCTCACCTTCAGCTCTCACCCCATCCCCTCTGCCTCTTATCACCTGCACGAATTGGCCCAGCATCGCTGTCCCTTCTTCCTTTTGACCCTTAAGGTGATTGCTTTTTCCTAGCCTGCTAAATGGCTACCAACCTGTGTCAATGCTGCTTTTACATGTAATTTTTATCACAGTTATTTGATTTAGAACTCATCTGATTTTCCCCATCTGACTGCCAAGGTACAGATGATCTTTTTACTTCCACCTAAATACAGATTTCTATCTTGTCACTTTCTGCTTTAAAATCCTTCAGTGACTCTGCCTCAGTTCTATAATTCTGGCCGTGACCCGAGCCATCCCTCAGATTAGATTACACCCTTTGTCTTCTCCTGGCTTTCAACATTAATGTAAGTCAGAACATGGTAGCACTTGTACCTTGTCTCCTGGGGTACAAAGTCACTCCCGTGTGGGGTTCACTGTGCCAGATAATTCAGAAGGCAGGAACTGTGTCTTCTTCACTATTTTGTCCCCACCTGAATGTAGCAGAAGCAAGTAAACATGTGTTATGTGAATGAACTGCTGTTCTTATAAACTCCTATTACACAAACAAATGTTAGGAAGAAGGCTGTGTCAGAGGCTTTGGCAGTTCAGAGCCCTGTGTTTTTCTTTGATCGATAGGTGGGACCTAGACAAATGTGGTGGTCCACACTTTTAGCAATTGTCCCCCGCCTGTTACATCAGTCCTGGAAGGCAACGGACTAACTTGTGGTCCAGTCCCCTACAGAGACCTCTTTGGGCTGGCCTGTCCACCCATCTCCCCTCTGCAAAACAGAAAAGAGGTCCTGGTTCCCTGCGCTTCCTGCTTCAAAGGCGTTTAAGCTTTTAATGCGAATCCTGATTAATTAACAAGGGCGCAGGACTTACATGCATTTCATGTTGCTTTTATCTCTGGGAGAAAAGAAGCCTTTTGGCAGATACTTTCTGTTCACTGTCTAGTTCAGCATTTCAAAGGGCAGGCTTTGATGGGCTGAGCGGGTTACCATTTTTTTGTGTGTGAAGGGCAATGACTAGTAATTAAGGGACAGACCCCTTTATGTCAACTCAAGGGGAAAAAAAATCAAATTCAATCTAAGTTTCACCCACAAATGACTCTAAGTGTGGGAGCTGGAGGGCTCTGCCTGGTGTTGAAGGGCACAGGCAAAGGGATCCAGGTGCAAGGCGTGGAGATGCTTCTCTCTGGTCTCCAGTGAAAAATCGAACATTTGCTGATCACCTACTGTGTGCTATGCCAGGTTTCTCTCATGGTCAATCTAATTTAATTTTGCAGAAATTAAATTTGGGAGACATTAAAGAATTCATCCAAGATATAACCAGCTGCAGAGCTACATTTGGAGTCTGGTAGGTGTGACTCTGTTCTTTCCTACAAATCTGCATTCTCTCACTCCAGCGTGTCTCCCCTTGCTCCTTTCTGCCGTCTAGGATGGAACTGAAGGAGGACTATTTTATATTCAAATAATTCACTCATTCCTTCAGCAACTAACTGGTCCATACCATTTAGGGTTTCTGTTGCACCTTGTACTCGCCCTATGTAGACTCCACCACAAACTTTTGGTAGGTAACGTTTTATTCATCTTCTTAAGTGAAGTATAAACTCTTAGCAAGCAGGGACCTTGGCTTCCTTAATTCTATGTCTTTACTGTTTTATACAGTACTGACACAGAAAGAGTTTCAAAAAACGGTTGCTGAAGTGAGCATTTGCTGGGGATCCAGTGTGGTGAGATGACCAGATGTTTCCCACCACCTTAGGTTCTACTTATCCTTTCTTCTTTAATAACTGCTTTTTATCACTGTCACCAAAATACCCATCGAGGACAACTTAGAAAGGAAAGAGTTTATGTTGACTCATGGTTTCAGAAGTCTCAGTCCATGGTCCTCTGACTCTTTGTCTGGACCCAAGGTGAGGTAGAGCAACATGGCAGAAGGGCTTAGCAGAGAAGAACAGCTCATCTCATGTAGCCAGGAAGAGAGAGAGAGAGAGAGAGAGAGAGAGAGAGAGAGAGAGAGAGAGAGAGAGAGAGAGAGAGAGAGAAGAGAGAGGAGAGAGAGAGAGAGAGAGAGAGGAGAGAGAGGAGAGAGAGAGAGAGAGAGAGAGAAGAGCCAAGGGACAAGATATAATCCCTAAGTGCAGTGACCCACCTTCTCCAACCACCCCACCTGCCTACAGTTACAGTCCAGCAGTCATTTCAAATTATTAATATGTCAAATGGATTCATCCACTGATTAGGTTATGGCTCTCCTAATCTAATCATTGTGCCTCCTCCATTGACACAGGATCTTTTGGGAGACACCTTATATCTAGACTAGAACAAGATTCTCATTTTTACCTGGAAGGTCATACCTAACTGAATGGCTAAAATCATCCCCAGTTCCTTTGCCCTTCAAAATGACTGTAACTAAAGCCAGACGGTGGGATATAAACAGAAGTGCTATGTTGGGCTTCTATAAAGTCTTCTTTACTCTATCGGCTACTTAGCTCATGCATTTGATGGATGGAACTCATACAGCCATTTTGGTTTGTGAAGCCCACAGCCACGCTCTGAAACTTAAATGTGGAAGCGGTCTGGATCCATGAGCACCATGGGATTGCTAGAACAGTCCTGAGCTAGACATTTCTGGATTTGTTTTATGTGAGAGATAAATAGGTTTCTCTCTTATTTGATTCGCTGGTTTTAGTTCTTAGTTCTTAGCAGTAGGTCCAATCCAAGCTGAGAGCACTAAGTGCAGAGCACTGTCCCAGGGAATTGGAGCTATGCTGGCAAATGGGTCCCATGAGGAGCTCACGGCCATAGGAGAGCTTCTGTGCTGTGTCTCTGAGCTGATGTGACACATTCCATTCTAGACACATTCATTGTCTTCCAGCCCCCCAAATGGCAATCTCCACTAGGGAAGAAAATACGAAGTGATAGGTGGGATCTGAATCATGAAATACCCTTACAGGATGTTTTCTTGGAGGAGATATCTTTGATTTTGGCCTTGAACATAGACAAGAATTGGAATCTAAAGAATGGATGTAATTGGGGTTAGGTTGACGACTCCAGGACCAGAAAATACAGGACATGTTTGGGAGAAGACCAGAGATTCTCCCATATGAAGTACATGAAGATAGCATGTGGTGGAATATCTGTGAGCATCGTGCTGGAGTTGGAGCTGTGGGGTTTGAATTCCAGCTCCACTGTTCAGTACTATGTGAGTCAACCAACTGAGTCCACTAACCTCCATGAGCCCCATGATGATTAGGAGAGTGGCTCCTACCTGTAGGAGTTATCATCAAAATTAAATGAGTTCATATGAATAAAGGGCTCAGAAGAAGATCTTTTCCAAAGGACTCCCTAAATGTCAGGAATGACTGTCACCACACCCCAAAGCTGGAAGATTTACTTGAAACCACAGCAAGCAGAGCCCTGCATTCCATGTTAAGAATTTTGCACCACTGTTATAAAGGCACCAAAAAGCCACTGGCAGTTTTCGAGCAATGTTGTGGGTGATGTCATCAGAGCTATGTTTCAGGAGGTCCTAATATATCAACATTTGCCATGTTATTCTGCTTTCTCCCACCCCCATCATGTACTGACCTAGGAGCCCCCTCCTTTTCCCAGGATGCACCAGCACTCAGCAGTTTCCCAAGGCTCCCTGTCTGATGGCTGACAGAGGCAAATTTGCTTTTTTGGAGACCTGGGAAGGGAAACCCCATGGCTTACAGTCCCTGGGCCCAATGGTCTCCATCAGATTTGTTGAAGGATGCGATTCCTGTCTCACTCCCCTCCTCTCTCCCTCCTCTGGAGTGGTGTTATCAATACTGACATTCTGACACTCAGCCCTGAAATATAGGCCAATGATGGCATCATAGCTGGGTGATGTGAGCCTTTCTTCCCTCCTTGGTAACAAAGGGAATCATGCCATTTTCACAAGAGCCTGTAGAGACAGTTGATTTTATGCTATAAACAAAATTCATGTATTCAAGCCCTAACCTCCAATGTCACTATATTTGGAGATAGAGACTTTAGGAAGCAATTAAGGTCAAATGAGTTCATAAGAACTGAGCACTAGGACTTGTGATGCTTAAAAAAAAAAAAGGAGGGGGTATATCTCTCTTCCTCTATATCTCCTTCTTCCCCTTTCACCCTCTCTCTTCCCATTCTCTCCTCCTCCTCCCAGAATATGCACAAAGGAAAGATTACATGAGAATACAGAAAGTGGCCATCTGTGGTCCAAGGAGAGAGTCCTCACCAGACACTAACTCAAATGGCACCCCCATCTTGGACTTCTAGCTTCTAGAACTGTAGGATAATAATTTCTGATGTTTAAATCACCTGACATGTGAATTTTGTTATGGCAGCCTTTGCAGACTCATACACTATACCTACAACCACAGTGCATTGAACAGTCTGTTGTTGAACACACGTAGCTTCTGAGCTTAGGAGCCAATTGAAGACCACTTCATACAGCAAATTGCACTCCTCTATTGATAACTTAGCAATAACCTCCTAATCTTCCAGCCCATTGATAAAAGATGCATTGGATTCCCTTGTACACATTCCAAGCTGCCGAGCTCTACGTCAAAGTGATATTCCACCTGTGACCATTTAGCAGCTATAAAGAGATGTTTCAGCCCCTCCCATGCACACATACTTCTTCCTAACTTACTTCTTATTGATGTTTTAAGCATCTCCCACATAAGGTGTTGTGCGCGGACACCCAGAGAGACACAAATCACAGTTGCAAAAAATATTGGAATGCAGACAGTCTCAAACCAGGGCCTGTCTTGTGTGGTTAAAAATAGAAGCAGAGCAGGGGAAAAACACACACGGCCAAAGCCACACTGTGTGCACACTCTGCTTCCCTCAGTTTTACCCCTTAGGAAGATAACATGAGAATGAATATTCATGTTGAATAACACAAGGCTTCGGCGGTGGAAACATAATTATTGTTGTTATTTTGAATTTCATTAGTGCTTCCTAATTGTAAAGCCCACTTTGGTGAGTAATTTTGTTCCTTTCCTCCCTTGCCTTTCTCCTCCATATTTCCACCCCTGCCCAACCTCCCTATCCTTTTCTGAGAGCTAAATCAGACACTGTCATTTTTACGGAAATGAAAAATCTGTAGCAAAGAGAGGAAGTGACTTTGACATAGAAATAACCAATTGTGGCAATGAAAATAATCGCTGGGAAAACTTGCTCGAGGCTGCCGGCCACCCATGCGTCGAGGGGGGAGCTGCGTGATCCTGGTGCAGGAGGAACGTATTCTGGCTCTGACTTCCCTATCCTCAGCAAGGAGCCAAAGTGGGCTTGATAAATGGCGGTGACAAAGGGTATCCTTGAGCTTACTTCCTCCACCTTGGAATGGGTGCTCATCACGTAGGTTTGTGACTTTTCACTGGGCTGAACTGGGCCTTTCCTGACTGATTAGAGAGATGGGAAGAAGAACAGCTGCAATGTACCCCTCCCTGGGCATGTGCATGATAATGTTCTGTGGCAGTTCCGTGTTACTGTGTGAAAAATTACCCTAAAAGGAAGTGTCTTGTGTATGGGGATGTGGTACTGGGGATTGAACCCAGGGCCTTGTGCATACAAAGCAAACACTCTTCCAACTGAGCCACATCCCCAGCCCCTATGAAGTGCCTTTTAAAATACTAATTATCAATAATGAGAGCTCAGGTGTCAGAGACTTGGTTGGAGTTCTACTGATCTGGGCTGGGCTTATCTGTGGTTCTGTCAGTCAGCTGGGATTCAGCTCTAGGATGGACTAGGCTCTTAGAGGGACATGTGAACTGGGAAATATTTGGCTTCACATGTCCTCGTTGTCCTGGGACCAATAAGTTGGTCCAGACAACAGAAGCACAAAGCAGTAAGTAGAAATTCACAGGACTCAAAACTGGCCCATCACCATTTTACCTCATTCTGTTGAAGGTCACATGGACAGGACAAGTCACATGGACAGGACTTGACTGACGGCAAGGGAAATAGACTCCACCTCCCCAGTGAGAGAATCTGCAAAGTCACATGGCAGAAGTTACAGACACATGAGAGAGGGGAGGAACTGAGGCCACAACACAATCTACCTCACTCCGTTTTCCAATTGACTCAGGAAGGACCTGACCTGGGCTACCAAGGGATGAAGTCAGAACCAAGGCTTTTGGAGCCTAAAAATCTTTCCTGTCCTTTTTACCCATCTCTCACAGTTTGGCAGCAAAGGCTACACTTATTCTTAAATCTTCCCATTTCAGTCAATGATTTCTTTTTTAGTAATAATATTCCAGAAACCTGCCCTCATGAAGTGAGGCACCTAATAATTCTTGTTATGGCATCTCATGATTATAATTATAATTTTCAAAAGGGATGACGTGATGATGTTGCTAGCTTTCATTATGAAGTTTCATCTTAACTCTGAGAATGCAGAATAGAGGTTATAACCAAAAGCCCTGAAGTGAGACTACACGGGACTTACTCTGGCTACTGGGTACCAGATGGAAGACTTCAGACAAGGAATTTCATTTTATCCTTCTGAACATTAGCTTTCCCATATACAAATACCAATGCATACAACTCCCAGCTTTTAGAGTTGTTGAAAGGGCTAATTAAGAAGGGGCTTCCACAGCATTTAGCACACTACTTGGCATATTATAAGTACTCAATAAATAGCACTATTATATATTATTTTGTTGCTACCATATGCTAAGCATTGTGCAAAGTGCTGTACATGTGGTGCCACCTTTAAGTTGCATAGTGATTAGAAAATAGATCCCTGTTGATATTTGTCTTTCCTGACCTAAAAGTTTATTTCCATATGGCTGCTTTCCTCATTAGGGTCTGTTCAAATTTCAAGGCAGTATTTTTAAAGGGAGCAAAATGTCCCAACTTATTCTTTGGAGCTGAAAGTTGCTAGTTTTTTTGGGGGGGAAGAAATCATGTGCTCCTTTTGGAGTATTGAACTCTGAGCCCTGAAAAAAAAGTCACCATTTCTCCCTGATGGTCCATTTGTCCTAGTCATCTGCTCTTTCAAAGCACAGACACAAACAAAAATCCTAGGTGGCATCAATGCAATGCTAAATGACTTTTACTCCCCATTGGCCTGTATCCAGGGCCAGGGAGGCTGCTCTTCAATCTCGGCTCCATTGATGTTTTCCCCATGGTTTAGGAACTTCAGCACCATGCTCTTGGTTCCTGGAGCTCTTTCTGGGAAAATAGAAGGCAGTGGCCACAAGTGGCCTTAGCCATACCTTTGGAGTGAGTAGGTGGGATAAGCTGGAGAGTGTGACAGAAATGGTAAATAGACATGAAAAACTTTCAGAAAAAAAGACAGATAGTGAATTTTATCAAGGTTCAGACAGTGTCCTGATGGACATTGAGGTCACACTGTCGGATCTGGATGTCACGAATCCAGGATTGTGATTTACAGATGATAATGACATTCCAACTCAGCATGCCGATAACCTCTCTGCAATATTGGAAGGGGACAAAGGTGTCATTCAGCAATCAGAAAATGACCAACGAAACCCTATCCCTGTAGATTTTTATTTTACCCCTTGGGCAACTTCTACTAACTCATTTTCTTCAAATGGATGCAAATGCCTCCCATCTGCCTGGGACTTGCTCTTAACCTGAGATAATGGGAATCTGCAGCGAGAGAGGGATCTTTTTGAGCTTTTCTATCCATTATCACTCCTCTGATTACTTTGGTGCCCTCGCATGTGATTCAAGGATAATCAGAGTTTGCACATGGACTGCATTATGAATCCCCGGTTCTCAAGCTTTCCCCTAGTCACCATGGAGCATCTAGAAGCCAAGTCCAGTCTGTTTACTACAGAATATCCTCCCACTAGCACAATGCCTGACATGAAATAAGTATTCAATAAATTCTCATTGAACTAATGAGTGCATTGGTCTCCCTGGGTCCTGAATCTCTCTCTCTCTGGAGCTCTTTAATCATTCATTTATTCATCTGTTCATCTGCTCAAGAAATATACATTAGAAATGTGCCTTCGAACTTTGCTTGAGTATAATGAGATCAGGCAGACTGCCATGAACTTCAAGAAACTCGGAGCATGGGATAGGAGTTAAGGCTTTGTATCAGTCAGCTATCACCACTGTAATAAACCTCCCTGAAACTCAGTGGCTTAAAGTACAATCATTTATTCTTCTCCAAAGAGTTTCTGGTGACCTGGTTTAGGCAGGCATGGCTAGGCTGACCTCCAAATTGCTGGGTAGGTCTGGTCTGAGCTCATACCTCTAACCCTATGTGGACCAGAAAGCTAAGGAATATGTTTATCTCCGGGCAGTAGTGGTTGTACAAAGAGGAGGACCAACTCCATAAGCCATGGCCACATCCCGGATGCCAGTATCCACTGGCTGTTGTGCATCACATGGTCATGCTCAATATCATGAGATGTTTTTTGTTTTGTTTTGTTTTGGTACTGGGGATTGAACCCAGGGGGACTTAACCATTGAGCCACATCCTCAGCCCTTTTAAAATATTTTATTTAGAGACAGGGTCTTGCTGAGTTATTTAGGGCCTTGCTAAGTTGCTGAAACTGGCTTTGAACTCACGATCTTCCTGCCTCAGCCTGCGGAGCCACTGGGATTATAGGTATGCACCACTGCACCCAGCAACATCTGTAAGCTTTGAGGAGGGAAAGGAGGAAGAGGGTGAATAATTCCTGGACAAAAAAATCTAAAGCATCACTGCCTTTGATTGCAAATGGTATATGTAGTAGAAAATATTCAATTTAATAAATAATTTACACAAGGCATAAGGACATGTGAAGACAAAAATATTATGTATAAACTATGAGAATCAGAAATGGCCCTGAAGATTGCTACAGTATGTGTGTGCAGCAAACTAGTCAGAAAGAAAGGATCCAGACATCCAGACATTCCCAGGACAGGGAACGTGGAGTATGGGCTTGAAGGAGTAAGGACATTTATTTTGTTGGAGGCATAGTTTACAGACAGAGAAACAGTGACAGGGTCAATCTGTTTGGGGACTTGGACTTGTGTATCATGCTAATGGGATACACAGAACCTAACACAGCAAAATTAATTAAAGAATAATAGGAAAGAACTAAAGCTAAAAGCAAAACAAAACAAAACAAACAAACAAACAAACAAACAAACAAAAAAGGTGCATAGTACATGGGCAGGATGGATGTTAGACAATATATTAGATACTAAGAATCTCCATGGATGTCAGGCAGAATGAAGCACCAGTAGGCTGAGGTGATAAATACCAGGCATTACACTTTTTTTCAAGTATTATTTTTTTCCAGTGAATCTTAGTGGGCATCTCAAGCCCCAGGCTTTAATGCCACAACTGCAGTATATCTCTTTCCTGTGCAGCTCCCTCCTTCTTCCCTGTCCTGTCTCCTGCTGCAAGAATCCCTCCTGCCTTCCAAGGAGAGGGGCTTTTTCCAGCTGCTGGCCAGCTGCTGAGAGAGAAGAGATGCTCTCTGGAGTCCAGGAGACAGTGCAGAGCAAAAGGAGATCTTCTCTTGGTCTCTTAAGTCTTCTTCATCTGCTGGCCCACGTCCCATTTAATACGCCACTAACTTTCAGAAGCATATAGGAACGTATGGCTCGACATAAGCCCTTTTAAGTTATAAAATAAATTCAGCAATTAATAAATGCTTGCATTTATTCATTTATTCCACAAATAACTCCCGAGCACCTCAGGGGCTCTCCTAAGAGCAGGGTACACCCCAGTGAACAAGAGGCAAAAAAAAAAAAATTCCTTTTCTTATAAAGTGTACATTTTGAATGGAAGCCTATCATCCATCAGGGAAGCAGCCGTGATGGAGAAAATATCGACATGGAAATGATGTGAATCAGTGAGCTCTTTGGGGGAGAGAGTCATAAGAAGACTCTCTTAGGAAGCCTTCGGCAGTGCGTCCACAAGGAAGAGTGAGTGAGCACCTGCTCTGTGCCAGACCTGCCACCTGACCCAGGGACTCAGTCTCTCCCGGCCTCATTTCTGAATCCGTATGAAGGGAGATGATTGTTACCCCCTTCCCAGGGTTCCTCTGATGAATGAGACATGCTATGTTTGCAAACAGCTTGGGAGAGTACCTGGCACATCAAGCAGCTTAGTCTAATGCTGAAGACAGACAAGAAAATACTTTTAATGCAACAAGATGAGATGCATTTTCTGCTCTAGGTAAGAGCAAGGTGCTAAGAGCAAAGGAAAGAGAGGGCTGAACCCAGCCTTAGGCATTAAGGGAATGATGTTAAAGCACAGAAAGGGGAAATAGCATTTGCCAAGTGCACAGATCTTGGTGCTGGACAGTCTCTCTTATTAGTTAGAGATTTTTTTTTTTTTTTTTTTTTTTGCAGTAACTGTATGAGCTAGTTATGATTCTCCCCCTTTTCCAGATGTAGAATCAGGTCAGTGATTAAACACTTTACACTTTATACATGACATCATGGCAGAGTTAATACCTTAAGCCAAGTCAATTTATACCAAGCCTGCAGCAACTTTGATTTCATTACTGTTGCTTTTGACTAAGGAGTTCAAGGATATTGATAATAACAGGCATTTATCAGTAAAAAAAAAAAAAGTATACCGATTAATGGTATAGACTAGATACTGTACTCTATGATTTTACTCTCTATACTGCTACTCTCTTCATTCAATTTCATAATGAGGTACTCTTGTTACTCTCAGATCAAGAAACCAAAATTCAGAGAGACCAAGTAATTTCCCCCAGAGCACACAGCAAAATATCACAGTCAAAATCTGAATTTAAATAAGGAGTCTGATACTGGAATCTATGAGCTTGTCCTCCATCCGTGCTCCTTCTTGCTATAGGTGAAAAGAAGTGTGTGTGAATAAAAATGGTTAATAGTTGGATTTTGTTTTGTTTTTCACTTTAACATCCAGTTAGGGAATAGTAGAGGCAACAAGCAGAAGCAGACATTCTTTGGAAAGGAGAAAGATGGAGATACCTTCGTATGTTTGGAGAATTTTCGTGAAAACTGCTCCACATGGCTTCCCCAGAATACAAAATTTGAATCAATAAGTAGTAGTTTCAACAGGGAAGATATAAATCAGCACATTCTCTTGGTGGGAGCCAGAGAGGTAGAAGCCATTCTCAGCAGAGACTTTGCATTCCCCACTCTCCCATAAGCAAGCTGTAGGCCTCGTGCCAAGGTTTGGGGGCGGGGGGACACACACTGTGCATCCTGCAGTGGTCCACCTGGGACAGCCCAGACAGGCTCGCTGCAAGACTCCTCTGTCCTCTCTCGCTCTATGCAAATCCATTCTCTACCTAAAGCCAAAGTACCATTTTAAAAATGCATATCTGACTATGCCATCCCCTTCCTTAGAATTGCCTGTGGCTTTCTACTTAAATTAGAATTAAATCTAAACTCCTTACCAGAGCCTACATAGGCCTGAATAATTTAAGTCACACTAATTTCTGAGGCTCGTTTCATTCTTTCCTGGTCTTCTTGGTCAACTCTGTATCCAGACTGACTTCAAATGTCTGGCTCCCAGAATCTGCCTGTCCCTCCTGTGGCCTTTTGTGCTGTGGCTTCATTGGCCCAGAATTCCCTCCAGCTCCCTCTGCAAATAATAACTCCTAGTCATCCTGCTAGGTTTCTAACCAGTTGTCACTCTTCAAATCAACATGCACCTTGACCCTCATTCCTCTCTTACTTGGGTTTCATGGAAGCATGTCCTTTAGAGACGAAGGAAGTAGCTCAGTGGTACAGCACTTGCCCAGAGCATCCTGGAGGCTCTGGTTCCCAGCACAGCACCGCAAAAACCAACACCCAGGAAACCTTTCAATCAGATATTCATTCTGGATTATCTGCGTTTGTCTATCCTTGGATTAGACAGTAAACTCTTGGATTAGACAGGAAATGGTACAAGGACCATTGTAAGTCTCACCTGGGAAATAATATTGCCTGGTATTCCCCAGGCCTGGAAAGTAGTGTTCCGCAATATTCCATGAAGGGGAGGGGAGGAGGAAAATGGGGAAGGGGAAAGGCAGGTTCTTTTGAGTTCAGTTCCCCCTCCCCACCCATGTTTTATTTCTCTGAAGACCAAAGCCTCAGTTAAAAAATAAATAAATAAATAAATACAGTGCCCCAGCTCTGAGTTCCCCTAATTTTCTCTGGATTTCACAGAAAGCCTCTTAAAGAGATGGAGTGAAGCTGTACCTTCAGGACACAGGGAACCTGCTGAGACCCAGTCTTGCTGAGTCTGCGGATTATCATATAACGGCCTTCAAATCGAGCTGGCAAAATGGGTCAGGAGAAGGGCGTAGCCTCTGCCTCTCTGAACACATTCTGGCATGGGCCTGGGAGTTAGGTTTACACAAAGTTCTTGAAGAGAATGGAAGGGACAGTAAAATAAGTTTTTGCATTGGAAGTCAGGAAAATGAGACACCCCCCCCCAAGTGTGACATATGCAGAGGCTTTAAAATCAGACTGTCTTGGGGGGCTCCACCTCACATCATCAGCCAAACTAGCACCTGCCCTGAAGACAGAGTACCCTTCAGTGTTATAGACAAAGAAGTAATATTTAGGGAGATAACTTGTCTAAGGCATGAAAACTAGGGTGTGGGAAAGTTGGGCTTTGAATCCTGGTTGGCCTGGCTCTGAGCATTGCTAAATGATATTATGTAAAAACTAAAAACAATAATAAACAACAACACACATCCACAAAATTTAAAGACGCAGACTGTTCAAAGACATCTGTTCTCTTGAAACTCTGTTCGAAGTCACACAGTTATTAAATGGCAGAGTTGAAATTCAAAACCAGTGTTTCCTTGGGCAAGAATTTGTGCTTTTGACCTGTGGGCATGCATTCATTTACCTATGCAGCCATCATCATTGGTGGCCTAAGACATACCAAGTAACAAGCAGGGAACAAAAATGATAGGATTCTTGTATTGATTGAAACCATAATTTAAGCAGGGAAGACAGATATTAAATAGCACTCCTACAAAAGCAGTTGCCATCATCATTATTTGAAAGGTGGGAAACCCTTAACACATACACTATTACATCTCTACCCCATCCCACCCCAAAGTTGGAAGGACTTTATCCAATTAAAACACTCAGCATATTTTAGGCCCTACATTTTCTGTGTCCTTGATGTTTCAAATATAAATCAGAGATTTAAAATCCCAACTTCACAGACTAGCTGTGAGAACTAAAAAAGAAAAAAAAAAAGTGTGGTTTGTGCCTAACACATAGTAGGCATCCAGTAAATGTTTGGAAATCACAGCCCCGCACTGAGACAGCCTTCGCCAGTTCAAAATATAATAATAAAATAATGTGCTGCAGGAAGACAATGGCCCCGTGCTCAGGAGCAGAGAATAAAGCTTGCACTTTTCATCAGCTGTATGCATTCGAATGTACCAGGTTAGCGGTTCAGTATGAATAAATACAAAGCAGATACTGAAGACCGATTTAAAAAAATCTTTACTAAAGCAGGGTCCCAGAAGGAATAGATTTCAGAAAGGAGGAGTCAACGGGACCCAGAAACAGGATGCTCAAAATGCACCAGTATTAAGATTTGTAAGAAGAGATCCAAAAGAGCGTCACCCGTTAAAATGTGTTAATGATGAAAGATGACCAGTGTAACCAAGGAGGAAGGAAACAAGGGTAGATTAAATGATTAAGTAGGCAAAGAGGTATGGAGACTTGGGTGCTTGCAAATGAATGATGGGGATGAATTAAGGATGAGCGGATTTGGAAATGCAAAGGATGAATGAGGAAAGAGAGGCTCTCAAGGAGCATCGGGAGGATTTCGACTGAAGAAGGATATGAAAGGACTGTAGTAAATCACAGAACAAGAAGGGGTTGATTTAGAGGACCGAGGACAGGGAAAGCGGGAGGTAGTGAGAGGTATGAGCTGGAGAGAAAAAAAAAAAAAAGATAATAAATTTGAGAATTGTTAAGGGAAAGAGTCAGAGAAGTACTGAATTGAAGCAGAAATCAGTCAAACAGATGCAAGAGGAAATGAAGAACGACAACGGTGATTAAAATATTCTTCCATTTTTCACGAAAGAGAAGTTAGAGACAATGGCAGAAGTTTGCCGTAAATGAGACCTAGTGGAAATGTTCTGGGAATGGAAATGAGACATGGAGACGAAAGTAACCAGGCAGAGGTCACAGAAGGACCAAATAAATAGCTATAAGCTGCTGGAAATGAGCTCCTTTTCACTATTACAGATGACCTACTATGTGCCAGACAGCACTGGGTGCATCTATTCATACAGCTGGCTCATTCAACCTTCCTATTACCTGAAGCTAAGAGAGGTTAGGAGTCTTACCAAAAAAAAAAAAAAAAAAGTCAGCCAACTTATAAGCAATAGAGAAAAGAAGAAATTTGAACTTTTATCACCAGGAGAAGTTTCTGAGTCTAAGATAGCAGCGATAGGTATATTTATAGTGATCTATTTTGGATCCAGCCACAATAAAAGGTAAAGATTGACCATAATCTTGTCACTGATCCTATTCCAGCTGATGGAGCTGGGCTCAGCAAAGGTCAAGATGCTGAGGAGTTGGCAGAGGGGAGGCCAAGAGAGAGAGTGTGTGGGACGCCGGGGGGGGGGGGGGGGGGGGGGGGGGGGGGGGGGGGGGGGGGGCTGAGGTGCTGAAGGGAAGGAGAGGTAACTGGATGTGCTGAGTGATGAATGGAGTCCACGTGCTGGGGAGAGCAAAGCAGGATTAAAAAGACGGTGTGAGTTACAGAGAAGGCAGTGATTGAAACCACAGAAAACAAATGGCGGAGATCCCTGGGCACAAAGAGGATGGATGGGAGGTTGAGCTCAGATGGAGTCAAGATGGAGCCCAGGATAGCGCTCTCCTGTCCTGAACCATGGCTTATTTGTGTGCTTGTGATCATCTTGAGGCTGAAGGAGGAAGGGCTGTTAAAATTGCTTGAATCCTGTAAAGCTGGGAAGGAAGGAGGGGGAAAATACAAAGAAGAAGGAAGGAAGCATGAAGGAAGAGAGGGAGAGTAGGAGGGATGTTTTATTGTAGAATTAAAAAGGAAGGTCTCTTTTATCTTCTGTGGAAGGATGGCTAATACCCATTACAGGGCCCGTCTCAGAGTTAAACCTCAATCAACATGTGATCATTCCTTGGAAAAATGCTTACTTTGCATTTCTATCCTGAGTTGTCGGTTACCTACTGGCTGGTGGGCAGACATTGATATTTGGCCTTTGAAATCTTACAGCTCTTGCTCTAGTGGGGAAAATATATCCAGACAATACACTAATAAATGGATAATTAGTAAAATATGGAATAAGTGCCATTAAATAGTTGAAAGGAGGGATGAAAGGACATAAAGGGGGAGGGCAGAAAGGGGATTACAGACTGGTGGAGGGGGTCATCATAGGGAAAGTGCTATGAGCTGTACTGTATGTATGGGGAGACGGAGAGCATGCTGAGGGTGGAGGAGCTCTGCAGGCAGAAGGGCGGAGCTCTGGGACGTTGGGAAGTGCTTAAAATACTCCAGGAGCAGAAGAGAGATCAGTATGCCTTTCAGAGTGCAATGGTGGCCAGGATTGTGTAACAAGAGGCTGGAGGAGAAACCAGCAGGGAGATACCATAAGATGATTGGATTTACTTACAACACTAATGAGAATCTCATAGGTGCTAGACAGTTTCATACGCCTGGTCTCATTTAATTCCCATAATGACCCTGAGAAGTGGGTACTACTCTCCCCATTTCACAAATGAGAAAACTAAAGGTCTACACATGCTATTAAGTGACCTGACCCTGTAGGTAAATAGCAAAATTGCCAGCCCCTGCTTTTCCAATGACACTAGACACCAGTTTGCCTCATTCACATGGTATGAATGGATGAAAGGATTTAGTAAAACAGAATAGATTATGGATGAGACTGAAAAAAAGGGAAAGAGAAAAATATCACAAAACTACCTAGGAAGGCAAATATGAAATACAAAAGGTAAAGCAAGAGGAAACATTTTTCTGGGGAGATTGGGAAGAAGAAAGAATGAAGAGGAATTTCATATCAATGTAGTCAGAAATGGAGGTATAGTGGGCCCTAAAGAAGAATAAATGTAATAAACAATAGAATGTAGCTCATTATATCTATAATGAATTGCAATTCAACAAAGTAAGGAAGGGAAAAGGGGAGAATGGGCCAGAGGGGGAGAAGGGTAGGGGCTGTTGGCCACAGGACTGGGCCTTTGAGAGTGAGGACTGTTACAGCATATTGGAGAGGGGTGCAGAGAGCTAGGCAGACAGAACAGGAATTCAGGAGTCAGATTTTCTTGTGTTCCATCTCTTGGTCACCACATGGTCAAAGTCAAGTATGTTAGCTTCCCTGAGCCTCTGATTTCACATCTACCAAATGAGACAACAAGTCCTACCCCAGCTACTACTGGCATTATGTATCAGAGTAATAGTTAGGATTTACTGAATACTGTTGTGGCTTGGATATCAATTGTCCCTTAATGGCTCACACGTTGAAGGCTTGGTTATTAATGCAACAGTGTTCTGAGGTGGTATTCTTGGGCAGTGACTGGATCATGAAGGATTTGACTTCATGAATGGTTTAATCCATTGACGGATTCATAGGTTAAATGGACTTCGGGAAGGGCTTTGTTACACAAATGGGTCTTTCTTTGATTCTTGACCAACATGAAGTAAACAGCTTGGCTCCACAACAAGCTCCCTGCCATTGATGTTCTGCCTTCCCAAAGGCATAAAAGCAATGAAGACCAGCAACCATTAACTGAAAACATGAGCCAGAATGACTCCTCCTTCAGTTTGATTTTTCTCAGGTAGTTTGTCACAGCAACAGAAAACTAACACATCCATCTCCTATCTTTTAAGTGCTTTGCTTAAGGGGGTTATAAGAGATTTCTGAAGCCTCACATCCACCATAAGGCAGGAATTGTTATCATTCATTGATATATTACATAAAGTTCTGAAATCACAGAGCATGTGTTCAGAAATATGAGTTCTTTTCCTGTGGTCATTCCAGAGTTGGCACCACCTACTACATAAAAGTGGCACTCCTTGTCTGTCTTTCCGTACTGTCTTCATTTACTCCCTCTCTCCCTCACTATACATTCTCCATTTCCCATCATCAAATTTACCCTCTTGGCCCTCCATCTGTTTTCACCTTCTGTGTTCTCAGACAGGTGTCTTAGTAGCAAGCAACAGAAACCAATGCTGAATAATTTAAGCAGGAACAGAATTCAGTAAAGTGAGCTTAGATTACATAGAATCACCAGAAGGATACTGGATCTTGGTTTAAAGTACCAGAAATGAAGAGCACCACTCAAAATCACAGCACATAACTGGACTGGTGAAGATATTGTTGCAATCACAACCAGGTATTAACAGGGAAATTCACATGGTTGGCACCAATGACACAGGACTCTGAGCATGCAGAACCAATTCCAGCAGCAAAGAAACTTAGATGTCACTACCTCCAATGTTGCAACTTTGGCCCCAGATGGATTCTATCTGGTTCCAGTTTCTGTCTTGACATCTGAGATAAATGAATCTGACTGGTGAAGTCTGTATCATGTGCCCAACCCCTAACAGTAATGGAGACTGATAAGCTATCTAGAAATTTTATCTTCTTCATGAGAAGTGGGCTGTACCCCAGAGAATGGACACCCCCTGCAATGTAAGAAAATGATTTGTTCAGATGGTAAACAATTGGAAAAAGTGCCAAATGCTAGCTTTAGCCTGAATTCCCACTCCCATGCTCTTATTTCTTTATGGCTCAGCTCTAATGCCACCACCTCTGATAAGCTTTCTTTGATTTCTCTGAGCAGAACTCACAACATACCTCATAGAAGAAATACATGTCCACCTGCCTGCCTGATACCTGAAATAAATTTTTTCATGTGACTCATGTCTGCACTCCTTTCTCATCATTATCAGATCAGTAATGGCAGTAGCTGTGTTTGCCCATCTCTGCACCCCCATATAGAGCCTGGTAGGATGTTTGCTAGTGAATGAATGAATGAAAGTTTTGGTCTCATTGGACAGGCCTTTGTACCAGAGGTCCATGAAGGACTTGCACAGACTCTGCCTTACATAACGGAGCCCTTTTTTCCTGGTGTGCACTTCTATAAATGGACTATGTCAGCATATTTGAAGAAAGGGCCATAGAGAATCAGAAAGCCCCATTGCAGAGGATAGTGGCGGATTGTAAGGGTACAAAGGAGAGACTGAGGGAGGCAGGGTGACATATTTTGGAGGAGTAAATGAACTGGAGCAGGCATCAGAGAGGCAGGAGACAGTTTAGAATCAGAGGACTTGAAAGGCCAGATTCCCTCCCCTTCTCCATCCTTTGGGTTCACAAATTAGTAAACTGAGACAGGAGAATCATATACCTTACAAAGCTCAGAGAGATAACAGACCCAACTCTGCTCATGCAGTTTAGCCATTTACAGCATCTTTGATGGGTGGGTTTTTCCAAGGTCACTGAGGACAGTGGGATTTAATGGAAATAGACAAGGCTTTGAAGTCTGTAATTCAAATCTGAGTTCTTGAGCTCCTTAGTTGTGTGACCTTGGAAAGTCCTTTCACTTCCCTGACCTTCTGATCTCAGTTTCCTTGTATGGGCAATGGAAATCATAATACCCATCTCATTGGATTATGGCTATGTATGAACGCTAACATATATACATGTCTAGCACTTTAAGGATGCTTAGTAAACATTATTATGAAGTCTAAAGTCACAAAACAGATACCCCCTTATTTTCAGTACTCTGCCTTTATCCAAAGTTATACAAAGGCAAAAAAAAATGTGATAGGAGAGGCAAAGAGCAATTCATATGAAGGGTTACAGATAGTAAAAGGGAGAGGAAAGGGAACAGCTAGGAGAACGTTTAATGCACAGAGACTGCACAAAAGTTGCAGATGGGCAAGCCAGACCCATGTGGGAAATGGCTCAGAAATTACAGGGAGGAAACATTTATAAGATTAAAGTCAAGATGAGGAAGAAGAAAAGGAGTGGAAAGATGAAAGAGAGAACAGAGAGTGGCAAGATGAAGAAAAGTAGGGGAGAGAAGATGGGGCATACATAAGCTCTGGATCCTTACTGAGATGACCCCTCCTGGAGGGCTTGAACAGAGACAGAATCAGCCCAAGGCCAAAGGGTGCTCTATTTGAGGTCCTAAATTTACAGCCCAACTTGAATCTCAGACTAGAAATGAAGAATTGGTGAGCAGCCCCTTCCCCTGGGAAGTGGGCAGAGGACCTCCAAGCCACGGTGAGCCAAGAGTCAACTATATAATGGATCTCTACCCAGTGCCCTTTTCAGGAATTTCACACACAGAGCAAAAGCAGCCAACTAGAGCTGCTCCAAACTGGGAGTAAAGATCCAAAATAAAAGTGCATATGTGGGCTGCTTAGCAGGGTAGCAGCTAGGGGGCCAGAGCAGTCCTGCTGGAGTTGGCCAGGGCAGTGTGGTGTTAAAGACAGTGGAGTTCCAAGTCTCTCTCATTCTACTAGCCATTAGTGAAACCACCAGGGAGGCCTCCTTGAGGGGTGAGCTGTGGTCTTGGCAATGGAAGGATGAATGCGTGAGTTGCAGGCAAGTGGGTGGGAAGGGGGTTCTAAGACCACAGGAAGTTATTTTAGGGACTACAAAAAGGTAAGGGACTAAAGACCGGACTTGTCCTTGGGCCTAAGGGGAGTCAAAGTTATGTCTTAGCCTTTCAGGGGCTCGCTGTACCCCCGGGGAGGCGGGGCCTTGAGCAGGGCTGGGCTGAGGCGCGCCCCCAGGTGCAGTCTCTGGCTTGAGCGAGGGGTGGGGTGAAGCTAGGAAAGCTGGGTTGAGCTAAGGAGGTTAGAGGGGACGCGAGTGGGTCCTTAAGTGGTAGAATTTTGGAGAGGAGTGTTGGGGCTAAAGAACGTTGTGAGGACGGCATTGGGGGATCCTGGGAAAGGGGAGGGAGCGTCTGGGACTTGCACGAGGCCGGGCGGAGCCTCCGAAACGCTCGGGGTCTGCCGGGGGAGCCAGGGAAGACGGGCGGGCGGCGGGGCCCGGGGAGGCGGCGCGGGGGGGCGGTCCAGGGCCGATCGGGAGGCGGAGCCCGGAGCTGGGGGCTGCTGGCTAGCGGCTCTGTCGGCTCCTCAGCTCGGGCGTCCTGGTTCGCTTTGGCGTCCGCGGTCTCCGTCTCCGCCGCTGCCTCCTCTTCTTCCTCCTTCGCCACCGCCACCGCCTGCAGCACCGCAGCCCCTCCCGCCATGGCCGCCGCCGGCGCCCGGCGTAGCCCTGGCCCCGGCTTGGCGCTCCGGGGGCGGCCGAGGCTCGGCTTCCACCCGGGGCCGCCGCCACTGCCGCCGCCACTGCTGCTGCTGTTTGTGCTTCTGCTGCCGCCGCCGCTGCTGGCCGGCGCCACCGCCGCCGCCTCGCGGGAGCCCGACAGCCCATGCCGGCTCAAGACAGTCACGGTGTCCACGCTGCCCGCCCTGCGGGAGAGCGACATCGGCTGGAGCGGCGCCCGCTCTGGGGCCGCGGCCGGGGCCGGGGCCGGGGCTGGGACCGGGGCCGGAGCCGCCGCCGCCGCCGCCGCCGCCGCCGCGGCTGCCGCGTCCCCCGGCTCCGCGGGCTCTGCCGGCACAGCCGCCGAGTCGCGCCTCCTGCTCTTTGTGCGTAACGAGCTGCCGGGGCGCATCGCAGTGCAAGATGACCTGGACAACACCGAGCTGCCCTTCTTCACCCTGGGTAAGACTAGACGCCGGCACACGCGGGATCCCAAGGAACCCTGGACCCCTAAGTGAGGCCAGACAAGTGGGGGCGCCCTGGGGATCCCCACCCTGGCTGCCCCGAGTGGGGTTGGCAAAGGGCAACCTGAGGGCCCCCGGAGGGCGCACAGGTGGTTGGAAAGGAGTGTGGTGCAGGAGGTCCTGGAGAGAGCGCGACGGGAGCCCGGGGGCGTGCCAGTGCTCCCGCAGTGGGGACCTGTCCCTTTGCCTCTCAGTCCATACATTGAACTGTGCCCCATCCATCCCGGATGCCAGAGACTCAAATCGATGAGTGTACACTGACTAGAGTCTCGGTCTGCCCCCTCTCTGAAAACAGTTCGCGATCAACCCTCCCACTGCTCCTCCAGCCAGGGTCACTGGCCGCCCACGGCTACCACCAGCTCGCTCTCGCCTTGGAGTTATGGGTTCAGCCCTTCCAGAGAGATATTCTCGAGAATCACAGCGGAGTAGCTCCATTTATAATGACCAAGCCCGCAAAAGCTCATCTTCTGTATGGGCTGGATGACCTTGGCTAAGTCGCTTCTCCTCTCTGAGTCTTAGTTTTGACCTTCCGTGAAATGGGGCTGGAATCGATTGAGTGATTTCCGAGGACTGGGATTCTGATTCCAAGGTCTCCACTTTTAGATTGGCTCTCTACCCTCGTTATCGCTTTGGTTTTCTACTCTCCTGGCAGAGAGTAGGTTTGTCCTCCCAGCTCAATCCCCCGGCTAATAATAATAACTTAACAGCAAGAAAAGGGAGGGGAAAGGAAAGGGTGGGTGTAGGGGGGCTCAAACGGAAAAGTTAATCAGAAAGTTCGCCAGCAGCTTTGCTGCCTGCTGATTCCCGGCGCGAATCCCGGAGGAGTCGGCCCTTCCGTGGAGCTGTGGGAAGCGCGTCTGATTTCCCACCCGGGTAATTGATAGCTTAATTATCTCGGAGAGCGTTTACAAAAATGTTGTTCCCCCTTAGCTCTCCCGCGCTTGCTGCTCGCTGGCTCTCCCCTCCCCTCTTGGGGGCGCGGGGCCCGATTGGTTGTCTGAGCTGGCCAACAACAGCGCCTTACAGGCGCCGGGGGCTAGCCAGGCTCCCGACCTCTCTTCCAGGGGTCCTTGGGCTCTGGCAACTCGGGGGTGACCGCCCTTGGTGGTCAGCGCCCTTAGGTTCCCTGTTTGAGCCTCCGGGGTTAACTCCTTGCTCTCCGGAGAAGCCCTACAGAGTAATCTATGTACTAGACTTAACTCTCCTGGGAACCCTGATATTTAAAAATATATTTTGTGACACCCCAATTCTGTTCCCCTTTATGCAGGCTGCCTATGGGGATTTGAGCGAGTGCCAGGCTCTCTCCTGGTCTGGGCTTGATCATCCGGGTTGGGGCCGCCCTAGGCTCTCCTGGCTGGCTGTAACCTGAGAGTGCAGAGCTTTCTGGGAGGCAAAGCAGGAAAGCTTCTTACAGGTTCCCTGGGGACTTCCCACGGAGGCGCGTCTGACTTGCAAGGCATACAACACACACACACACACACTCAGACATGCGCGCGGACACACACACACACACACACACACACACACCAGTACCCCTTCCCACGTGCACCTATGGGGCTGTCCATGTCCATGGAAGTGGATGAGAGTGGGGGTGAATTCTTTAGGCACTGAGCTAAAAACAATTCGTCTCACAGCTCCTGTTTCCTGGACTGGCTGAGGGTGTGGGGAGGGTGGCGTGAGGGGTGGTGGTGGGGAAGTCCTGCCACTGACATAAAAGATAACCCTTTGCGACACTTCCAATCCTCCAAATCTTTCTAGTCTGAGGTATGGTGAGAACTCAGCTCCTAAATGGCCATTCAAAGGAGGGGGAAGGGAATCCGCCCTTGAGTGCCCTGACTTGGCAGTGAGAACCCCAGAGCATTCCAGTTCCTCAAAGATGTGGAGGACCAAGTCCAGCCAGCCATAGATGCCCCAGAATTCCTGGAACTAGCAATCCTTGCCATTTTAAACTTTTGCTTTCAAGGGGATGAATGCTTGGGACTCTGAGGCAAACTGAGTGAGGAACTGGAAGTCTTTTTTTTTTTAATTTTATTTTTTATTGGTTATTCAAAACATTAAAAAGATTGCAGAATCACATCGATCTTGAATCCACTAGGATCCATGTGTCAGCTTGAGAGTCCCCCTGAGTCCTTCACTTACAGCCTTCTGCTCTCTCTGACGCACAATTGCTGAGCCTTGTGGCTGGGGACTGCCTGCCCCACAGAGTGGCCAGGTGCTCTCTTCTTTGGCAGCACTGAGCCCTTTGGATGCATGCTAGGATTGGGTTCCTACCTCCTCCTCCCCCAAGCGCCCTGGATGGCAGCTCAAGTTCTCCGACAGGGATTTGGCTAGCGAGGTAGTCACCAGATGGCAGGGTATAGCAGGAGCTGTGTAGGGAGACGTGGGCTTTTTATTTGTGTTGGTCTTCGACTGTTTGCATGTAAACACGGAGTGCACAATGAGCTCTTGGAGGGCCAGACTGGCTGGCAGTGAGGGTTGTGGTGGTGGTAACAGGGAATGACATATGAGTTATTCATGGTCATTTCTTTTTGAGGTCCCAAGGCAACCCCATCCCATCTTCAGACCTTTTAAACTTCCTGCCCAGTGATTGTCTCTGGTGAGTTAGGCAAGACTTTCTCTACTAGTTTGTCTGTTCAGGGAATTTGGAGATGACCAGGTGCCACAGCTAGGTGTATAAAGTTGGGGCCAAACCCTGCCAGTAGTGGGGAGTGTTGAGTCACCACTAGGGGGTGATGGTGTCTGCCAAAGGCTTCCTGACAGGCTTTGGGTCCTGGGTCCAGAGTTACTGTTGGTAAAACATTTCTGTTGTTAAAGTGGTGTTGGTGGTGGTGGGGTGAAAACAACCAAAAGGTAGATTTTCCATTTTACCCCAAATTCAGTTTGTGAGCCTCAAAGTAATTCTGCACACACTGCCTACCCTCCCCATTCTCCAAAGTCACCTTCCTACCTGGCCGTGCCTCACTGCGTTTTGCCTTTTTTATTTGAGTGATTGGCTCTGTTATTGGTAACCTCTCAATGGAAAAGGACTTTTCTTCAATTCTGTTCCTTTTCATATTTCTACTCTCTCCATCAAGTTCCCACCTGCTTTGTGTAGATGGAAGTTTCCCTCAGATGTGAAAGATCCCCCAAGTTTCTGAGCTTGGTTCTCTTTTTTAGAATCTGATTATAAGTCAATGACATTGACAAAGTGAATTTCCCTGAAAGTGATTGAGAATAGCAAGTAGTTATTGAATCTTTAATGTATTGCTCAGAGTTTAACTCTTGCTGTGTATTATTAAGTCACACAAAATGCATAGAGTGGGCACTACAGTTATTCCCAGTTGACAGATGAGGAAGCTTTCTTAGAGGTCAAGTATCTTGTCCAAAGTCACACTGAGAGTACATGGTATATCTAGAACTGGAATCCCAGTCTGTTTGAGACTTACCTCCTTGGTAAATGCCAACCTGGTATTCTGATCCTACACACTATGAGGGTATGACACCAGGCAGATAAGCAGAATAGCTATTAACAAGACAAGGACCTTTCTACATATGAATTTCAGTCACATTGGTGGGCAGAAGTATGAGCGTTTGAAAGTGAGACATGAGTTAAATGACCTCCAGTGACCCTGGCAGCTTAAAGTTCATGACTCATAAGATGTCAAAGGGCATTCTTCTCAGTGGTGCCCATGAGTGATAAAGACCATACATTCTGTGAACATCAGGGAAGAAAGACATCTCCATAAACTTGCAGAAGATTTGGGACATTTTCTGGACCAGAAAAAACCTGGGTAGGTGTTGAAGGATTTAATAGAATATTTCAAATGCTGAATGCTAAATGTGGCTTGGGAACGTAAGGTTGGTTAGGATCTGGAAATCTCCACCCTGGCTCACTGTGACCTTGAACAAGTCATTTATCCCCCAGAGCTTTAATTTTTTGTGCTATAAAATGAGTGGGTAGATGAGCCCTAAAATAATCCTTTGGTGTAAAGATCCTGTGAACTTGAAGTGCTCTGACCTACACCGTGACTCTGACTAGCTCCTCTTGCTTCTTACTGTGTGTTTCCCTGTGCATGGGGGTGTTGGGAGGATAGATTGAAAGGAAAGGCTTTGAATAGGAGCAACTGCCAGCGCAGGGCTTCTGAGGTGAACCTGCACGCCTCTCAGTCCTCATTTACCCCCAGGCAGCCCCAGAGTCTGCTTGTGGATTTAGCTTTCATGCCCACAGGTAGGGAAATGTCATCCTTTTTCCTGTGCTTGATAGTGGCCAGGCCAGGCAGTTTACCACATGCCTTGATTCAGCAAAAAGGGGAAAAAGCGATAACATCGAACAACTACTCATTGTCAACATTTCTTAGTGATTTTCTTTACTATGTAAACCCTACAGGAGAAGAGTGTGCTCTGTATTGGGGGAAGGGAGTCTGCAGAAGGAAAAGCCACCCAGGAGTATATCTTTAAATGCACCCACCTGGGCAGGTCCTCCAGTATCCTGGTGGTCTGTTCCAAAAGGATGCTGTTCTCAAGGAGCTGATTGGCCTGGGTGGAAGACAAAGATGTAGTCTGGAACTCCGAGCTGGGGTCCAGCAGAGGTTCCTTAGAATACAGATTAAAATGGATACTCAGAGAAAAACCTCCAGGGGGAGCGAGGGGCCGGCACTTTCCCAGAAGCGATACAGGGAAAAGGGAGTTTGGCTAAAGAAAAGCAATCCACAAAGGGCTGGAGAAACTTGCTGCAGATGTCCACACACAAGGAACAATCCGTGTTTTGTGGAGGATCTGAATTTTAAAAAATGTTCCAAAGGTGCAGAGTGGAGCTGAGTACTACAAGAGGGTGTGTCCCATGGAGCTGTCCAGCAACCCCGCATGCTGACCTGCATTGTGGTAAGATCCAAATAGAGTGTTCAAGAGGAGACTAGCAGCTCTTTGACAGGCACTTGAAGGAGGGACCCAAGCCTTGGGAGAATTTGGACTGTTTGCCCTTTTTGGTTTCTGGTTTGATTCTGAAGGTTAATACCTTTCTTTCAGAGGGAGGAAAGGGGGTTACAAATAGTAGCAAGGTCTGTAGAGATTTCTGACCACAGAATATTTATTAACATCACTTCCAGTGTTCTCTGCTGTGTGTGAGAGATTCTGGGATGAAAACAAAGCTAGGCTTAAAATGATGTATGCAGTTTCCTCATTAGGACACCAGGTTTCTTATCATTAAATGAGTTATTCAGGGAACACTCAGATTTCAAGATTCCATCTGGGACATTGCTCCACCTGCTCCACATTTCTGGGACATTGGAAATGAGGGTCTTGGATTGGAGTTGAGGTATTTAGAGAACTCTGATCTGAGTCTTCTTCCCTCTTCCATTCACTTTCCTTACTCTGTGCCCTACCCTACCTCTTGCAAGCTCAATGCTGATTAAACCTATTTAATACTTAGGGCAGAGAGAAATGCATAGTCTGCTCTCAGCAAGTTCTTTGTCACTGAGGGAGAAATGGGGCAGGGAGAAGGGAGGAATTCGTTCAGTTGTCAGAGAGGCTTGGGCTCAGGCCATGCCTACCAGATTTGCTGTTTCTGGGGGTGTTGGGGGTCAGTGACCCCAGCGAGACAGCAGAAGCTATGCAAGCTTTGTTGTGACCCAGAAGTTGATTGTTTTCCTGCGCTGAGCCCTCGGGGGTCACAGATATGTTCTATGATTCTCGTTTGCAGCAAGTGGGGCAGGAGGTTTGACCAGGACTCTGGCAGGCAAAGCCTCCTTCTTTGTGTGGTGTTCTAGGCCCTGTGTGTCATCTGACAGTGGGAGCATCTGTGCTGGAGGTGGAAGGATGGAGACTGACCGTGGCCTCCTGGGTGACATCTGGAAACTGTTACTGCAGCAGTTCACTTTGACAGGCTTCAAGCAGCACACACTCTCAGCATCAAATTCACTGTTTCCACTATGTGTAGTGACATTGAAGTTCAGACAAGGACAGGAACCTACAAGAGTGCCCACAGCTCACACTTAGAGCTAACAGCCTTCAATTCCACTTTTCCCCTTACAATGCAGGACCTCTCACAGTAGTACTGGGTTTTCCTAAGCCCAGGATCTCCTCCTCTTGCCAAAAAAAAAAAAAAAAAAAAAAAAGACCTCTAAGGAGAAAAATCTCCTTAAGGATTGAATTTGTTCTCCTGCCCAGGTAGGTGGAAGAAGTCTCTTCTAGGAAAGGAAAAGAAGAGTTGGGTTTAACCTTGGAGTGGAGCTGCATTAGGGAGATGCTTCCGTTACAAAGCTGATGCTTTCCCAAGTTCTCACACTGACCAGCTAGTGGCAACAGAAGATTAACTATAAGCAAGAGAGCTGGCTTCCCTGCCTAGTGCCACAGCCTTTCCGCCCAGAAGGAGGCAGGCAGCAGGGCCTGCTCTGTTATCTAGTGCTTGCTCTCTGCTTTCACTAGCTTGTCCCTGCTGACTGTAGTTCTTTTGGACGTAGCCCCCAGGAAGACCTCCCTTTTGAATGAAAAAGGGGTAGGTGTTGTCCACTCAATGTAAGAATCAAGACTGGAATATTTGCAGCTTCTGTACAGCATAGAATATACAAGCAGTGCAGTCTGGGAGTTGAAATTTGACAAGGATGTTGTATGTTACCAAGCATTAGGGTTTTAACCATGTGAGGGAACCACTGGAGATCCGTGTTTCCACACCCCCTGTCTGGCTCAGCAGTTCTGTCCACCACAGTTCCAACACTGAACTCCCTGGTCTGGCTGCTTCTAGCCTTATCCTCTTTAATCCAGCCTCTGTACTTGCAGAGAGAGTGATTTCATTAAAAGCCCAAATCTGATAATGGTTATCTTCTTTTAAAACACTGACGGTTCCTTATTGTTCTTAGGGTAAAGTTCAAGCTCCCTACTGTAGTACAAGTTCCATGAGTACAATCTGCAGACTGCCCTACTCTAAGAACCCTTCCTTCTCATTCAGTTTCTGCCTCCCCTGTGGGAAAATTTCTTCTCATCTTTCAAAACTAAATTCTCATGTCTTTGAGGTCTTTCCTATGTCTTCGCTCCAACATTGAACACTCTGGGCCTTGGTCCCACTGTCAGTTTAAAGATCATTATAGAATTGGGACCATTGAGCACCTGTGCTGTTCCAACATTGTACTGGTGCTAAGGATATAGCAGAGGACCAAATACCAGGCACTCTTGCATGAGAGAGCTTCTATCCCTGTGTGTACCTGGGGGCTCATATTTGTGTGTTACTGTTTGAGGACAATAGCAATAAACATAATAAGTAAATTGCATAGCATGTGAGAAGATAATACATTCTGAAAAACAAAACAAAAAAGCAAAAAAAAAAAAAAAAAAAAAAAAAGGAAAAGAGAGCCAGGAGTTCACAGGTGAGGAGACTGGTTTTAATATTTACCAGAGTAGAGCAACAGGAGCTTATTGAAAATGGGAGATTGGAACAACAACTAGACAGATGAAGCAGTTAGCCAAAAATATTATCTAGCAAAGGAATGTTCCAGGCAGAGATGGACTGCAGTAAGGCCTTACTCAGGAGCACCCTGGGATTGCTTAAGGCACTGCAGGAGGCTGGTGGGGCAAAAGTAGAGTGTGCCAAGGGAGGGCAGGAGCTGAGTCACCCAGGGATATATGGACAACAGTCAGATTTTGGACTTTGGTTCTGAGTACAGTGGAGAGCAGTGCAGGTGAGAGAGGATGGTGGCTTGGAGTAGACCAGCAACTTTCATAGTTGTGGGTCTCCTCCCCTACCTGCCAGGTTTGCCTGTGAACCTCATGAGCAGCAGACATACCTCCATTGTGTCTGCAGCTGCAGTGTCTCACCCTGTGTTTGGCAAGTCATAATGTACAGGAGATCTTAGGTGTTGAAGTCCCACTTTTTCATTAAAAATGAGCTTACTGCCACCTCGTCCATGGAACGGTCCCTCTTCTGAACTCTAATTGCCATTTCCTCTACTTTCTTCTGTCTGCTGATCATCTGTGGTGTTGGTAGGATGGTAATGAGAACATTTGATTAGAGGGGAGAGTGCTGCGTTTAGGGAAGACCTCACCTTGAGTAGCTTAAAAGCCTACAGGATGAGAACCCGTGCACCACAGCAGACAGAGGCATTGAATAGTTAGGGAGATGATACACCATGGTTCTGGGATTATCAAATATCAGAAGTGGAAAGAATTTAGCACGATATCTAAGCAAATCACTTGTTTCTAAAGATGGGAAAGTCAAGGTCACTGTGAAAACTCAGTGATGGAGCAGATGCCAGATCCCAGATCTTCTGCTTCCTACTCCAGTCTGTCTTCCCTCCACCTTAGAGGAAGGTCAGCTTAGGTGACCAGGATGGCAGAAGTGAAAATCCGGCACAATGTAAAGTAACCCACTTTGTTCCTGATGTCTTCGCTCCAGCATTGAACCTTCTGGGCCTTGGTCCCACTGCCAGTGTAAAGACCATTATGGAATTCTAAATGACAAACATGGTTCATCTTAAGTAGTAGGTGAGCTCTGGAGCTCAGAGGAGTTAAGAAACACACCTTATGGCAAAGCTATCACGCGGCTAAGTTCCGTCTAAACCCAGGTCTGCCTGGTTCTGTAGACGTGTTCTCTCTGCCTTGTGTGCTGCACAGAACTAGAGGTGCTCATGAGTTTTTGTCCCTTAACAACCTCTTTTCTGTCCTATCTCTTCCTTGTCTCATTACCAGGAAGTTGTAGATCTTTCTTAGATTCAGGAACTTCAGGTGTGACAGCCTCACAAGCCCTCGGGACCCAGGACCTTCTTTCTCTGTTGCCAGGAGCTGACTCTCCAGCTGCCAGCCCCTTTGCCCGCTCCTTGCTGCTCTGCAGAGAGGGCACCAGGCCTTGTCCCAGACCTGCTTGACAAGCAAATTCCTCCTGTGCTTCTGGGTTTCCTCCTCCCTTGCCTTCCTCCTTGCCTCCCCCCTTCTCCCTTCCTCCCACTGCCTTCCTGCCCTTCCTCTCTCCTGCATTCTTTCTGTCTCCTTCCCTTACCCTTCCTTCCTCCCAACCCTCAAGGATTTCCCACCTTATGCTATGTATAGTATACTGAGGAACCTGAGATCTGGTGCTTCCAGGAATTTATGTAAGCTCAATTTTCTTTCTAGTAATGGGAAGGCTGTCTGTTGTCGGAGAAGCAGCCCCTGTTTGGCTACGTGCATGTTCTCAGCCTGTCTCTGCCCAGCCCCAAGTAGGAATTTGATTTAAATTTTAGTGCTCTCTAATAGCACTGTATAATTTTTTTTTTGTTTCTATCTCGAAAATGGGATGTATATGTAAAAATTACTGTAGAGGTGTGTGTGTGTGTGTGTGTATGTGTGTGTGTGTGTGTGTGTGTGTGTGTGTGTGTGTTGCTGTAAGGATCCAAATAAATAGCACATCTTCATCTAGAATATTAGAACTAGATAATGTAATGCCTTTGAGATCCGACTCAACCCCCTCACTTATTTAGCAAACAGAAGTGCCTTTTCCAAGTTCTCACAGCTAATCGAAAACAAAATCTAATTGCTAGTTCAGGCCCTCTGACTAAGCGGCGGTGTACTGGAGTCGAACGTGCCAGGTCTAAGGGCACAAAACTCTGGAATCAAGTCCTCCATGGACTCCTTTTTAACCTTAGACTTCGTACATCACTTCTCTGAGCCTGTGTTTTCTCATCAACAAAGTGAAGAAAACCCAGTCATCACTTTTCTGGGTTGCTCTGTAATTAATTTTGGAAAGCTCTCTATAAACCACATTTTCATCAGTGCCCAGAGGTGTGCACATTTTTTTTTGTGCCCTAAGGCGCACGATCCTTGTGGAAATAGTTGTGTGTAAAGCACCTAGTGCAGTGTCTGGCACACAGTTTGCGTTCTATGCCTCTTTGCCACCTGGAGTCCTTTTTTTGGAAGGAGGTGGAGGTATGAATAAATAATGAGTGTGAATTCCCTCCCTCCCCCACTTCCTACTCCAATGTGCTTGGTCTATGCCTCTCCTTTCCCCCATCTTCCCTCCTCAGCAAGGCACAAAATGATGAAGTTGACCATTCATTGATCTCATCTGGTTCTGGGGAGGGAGGGAGCAGAGAACTCCAGGGTCGTCTGAGGACAGTTTGGACAGAGAAGCACTTAGAGACTGAGTCTAAGGCAGGTGGGTGTAGGGGGTGGCAGGCGGGTGGATTGCTTTCCCTTCTTGTGGCGGTTGCCTGACAAAGCCTTACTCTCAGGCACCCAGGGAAGTCACGAGTGGTTCTGCAAGCAGCCGAAAAGGGAAGGAACATTTCCATTAGCAGAATCAGCAGAAAAGAGATTTCCAGTCACAGTAATAGCTGCATTTGGGGGAATCATTTCAGTGGTGGCTGTGGGTGGAAGAGGAAAGGGGGCGGGGAGATAAGGAAAGGCACAAGGAGACGTCTGGTCTACTTGCCCAGAGCTGATAGCACTGAGTGACAGCCAGGTGACAAAGGAGGGCAGGGTGACTACTCCTAACCGGGGGATGGTCCTTTGACCAACATCCTGGATCTTCCACCCTCCAGATGGACAGAGCTTCTCTGCAGGGAGTCCCTGTGGGAGGCTGTAGGCTTCCTGGATGCTGCCTTTGACTTTGCTCCAATTACCTGAATTACTCTTTTCAATACTTGGCGGAGCCAGGAACAACTTCCTTGGCTCCTGGGATTTGTAGAAAGAAAAGGTTCTTGATTTAGCTCAGTCTTTCCTAAAGTTAGCTTCTTTTCGGCATCCCCTTAGAGCCCAGGTTCTCAAGGCCAGAATTGCCAATGCACCTGGGGTGGGGCTGGGGAACCTGTGCTTTAAGTGTCCTGAATCCTTGGCATGTTCCTGGAGGACCTCTGTGAGGGGACCCTGTGCCCACCTCTTCAGCCTCACCTCCTGATATTCCTCTTCCCATTTGACAGCCTAAGCTCACTGGTGACTTACAGATTCCGGAGGGCAACATGTGGCTTGCACATTTCTGACCCCAGAATGAATATGTGTTCTATCTCCTTAGATCACTTTCCATCTCTTGATACATCAGACCAACTCAGAGACTCAATTAAGCTGCTTCCTCCTCTAGGGCCTCCCCTCAGGCTGGGTTACAATATTTATTTTCTGAATGCCTATTCCACCAGCCCAGTATGATTGCCATATTTAGTAAATAAAAATATAGGATGCCCAGTTACACTTGAATTTCAGATAAACAGTGAATAGTTGTTTAGTACAAGCATGTCCCATGGAGACCCTGGGACATATTTATGCTGAAGATGCCTCACTAGTTATCTGAAGTTCATTCACTGAGCATCCTGTGTTTGATTTGGAAACACTGGGGGAGTGCTGTAGTTTGTCTCTGCCTCCCATCTGGGAGCACCTCACTGGTGTTCGGTTGGCCCTACACCTTGTATGTCTACATCTCCTCATCTTGGGAAATCACACTGTTATCAAATCAGCTTTTCAAGCTAAAGGGGCATATTCCTTCCTTTCCCTTGCCTCTTTCTTTTGGCCATTCAACTCTTGGTTTTACTTCTGAAGTGACTCAAAATCCACTTCTCGAAATTCTCACTGCCAAGGCACCGTCCTTCCCAGCTGATCTCCCTCGGCTTGCCCATCCCCTTTCCTTTCTTTGTTCTATGCAGTGTACAGTCCACGGGCCAAATCCAGCCCTCTACCTGTTTTTCTTTTTCTTTCTTTCTTTTTTTTTTTTTTGGTATGGGAGATTGAACCCAGGGGCACTGAACCATTGAGCCATATCACCAGCCCTTTTATGTATTTTATCTAAAGACAGGATCTCATTGAATTGCTTAGGGCCTCACTAAGTTGCTGCAGCTGGCTTTGAACTCATGATCCTCCTACCTCAGCCTCCAAATCTTCTGGGATTATAGTCATGAGCCACTGCACCTGGCCCCCTGCCTGTTTTTGTTAGGGCCTTATGCTTGTTAATTAAAAAAAAAAAAAAAAAAAGTAGAAAAAAATCAGAAGAGGAATAATACCTCGTGAAAAGTGATAATTATATGGAACTCAGATGTCAGTGCCCATAAATAAAGATTACTGGAACATGGCCACAGTCATTTGTTTCTGTGTTGCTCTGGCTGCCGATGTTCTGTAGTGGCAGGGTCCAGTGGTAGCCACAGCGTCTCAGTCCTGCAAAACTCAAATATTTACTAATTGTCCTTCATAGGAAAAGCTTGAAAATCCCTGCTCCATATAGTGCCAAGTAATCTTTTCCAAAAAACAAATTAGATCTCACTACTTCCCTGTTTAAAACCTTCAATTGCTTCTCATTGATCTTAGGATAAAAATCCTAATTCCTTTTTAGGGTCTACAGATTTCTCAATAATTCGCCTCCCTCTGTGAAATCATTTTTCATCTTTTTCTCTTGCCCACAAAAAGTGAATCTTATCTCCTTTAAGAAGTCTTCCCAGACCAAAGAGTGGCACCCTGTACGCCTCCCTCCCATAGCTTTCTAGTCCATTGGTTTCAAAGCCTTTAACTGTCTGCTTGAGCTCTGTAGTTAGGACACATCACACATATAGGTGCTGAGTACACACGATCTGAGAAAAGGGGCAGGAATGAGGATGCCAGTTTGTGAATACCACCTGAGAGGGAGTCTGCCTCATCAGGTGTTTCCCTGGGGAGATTAAGAGGAGGATTCCAGTGGCTCGAGTTCACGAAGTTTTTCAAGAATCACCTGGTTTTTAGTAAATGCTACCACGTGTCGGTTAAAGAAACAAAAGTAAAAAGGCCTGTTTCCCAATCCCCAGAACCAGCCCTTGCCTCACCTTCCTTGCAGTTGGACAGAGTCTAAAACAAGCCAAAGGAAGTCCTGTGGAAAAGGACCTCATGGAACCCGGGATCAGAGGAACATGGCGGGGAGGGCTGGAGCTTGAGCGCTGGGATTTGGTGCCATTTCCGCTGGGTGTTATGGTCAAGCTGATTTTCTGGGCTGTCCCATTTCTAATGTGATGAGAGGAAGCCAAGTGGTTTATGAGTGGCTTCCCAGCTCTCTGGGCTCAGCAGGTTCTCCTGGGGTTACTTCTGAGGCTGGAACTGCAGCTAGATACAGTCCACTTCCTTCTTTCCCACTCGGCATCCTTCCTGGAGCCTCTGAAGATCAAACCCTCATCTCTGAACCCAGGTGTGACTGGGGTTTTCAAGTCCAGTCTCACACTAATTTGTTAGGGAATCTTCTTCAATTTCTTTCTCTTTGGCCTCCCCCAGGGAGGGAGACTAGAGAAGCTGACCGCTCAGCTCAAAAATAACCAATTACCTGTCTGCGTACAGTGGGCCTCCTACTGTCTCTCCCTCCTCTTCTCTGTTCTCTTTGTTCTCGTAGCCTCTTTAAAACATCTCTCCAAAACCCAGATGCCTCTAGGGAGTGGCCCCCATTCACCTGGCTCCCTGCCTCCAGACAGGGAACAGAAGGTCTCTCTTCCCCACAAGGGATAGCAGGTGGGAGGGCTAGGCACTCAGAAATGGCTGCTGCAAACCTTAGAAAGCCAAACAGGTTTTGCAAGCCTGGTAACTACAGAACCGTGCTAGTTTTGGAGGTAAGTGCCTTCTTTCTGTGACTTAAAAAAAAAATGACAATCCCCTCTTCCAGGGGTCTCACTTAAGATTAAGGAAATGTTCTAATAGCCTATTGTCCTTCAGGAAGTTGGGAAAGATTGGACCACATAAAATACTCCAAGAAATTGCTGCTGGAATTCCAGATGCCTGGGCCCATGCCCACCATATAGTAGATACTTAATAAATATTTGTTGAAAGAAAGAAAGAATGTATGAATGATGAACAGAAAATATGTGTGGTCCTTCTGCCACTCATTACTTCTGTATCCATGACAGTCACTTAACTGAAGCCTTAGAGTCCTTCTCAATGCAAGGCCTTATCGGTCACTACTAGTCAATGAGAGTTAGTATTGGTGATGAATTTTATTGACATTCCCTAGACTGAACCAATTCACTTGTAAACCCTGGTCTCTTAGTCCGTGCAGTCCCGATTCTGTGGTTCCTCCATCCCATACCCTGTGCTGGGTTCCAAGGGCCCAGAAATGCAAGGAGTTCACAGTCTATTGGGATAATAACATTGTACATTTTGATTTGCAAAGCTCCTTTCCATGAGTATTGTTTGTATCCCATATTACAGATGAAGAAATGGCCATTTGGAAAGATCAAGTCTATTATACAAGGTCACCTGGTAAATGAAATTAGATATATTTGTTTTGGAAAGGAAATTTTATATCACTGTCATGAAGGAAGACCAGAATAATGCTATAAATGGAAGACAGCCTGTAAAAGTAAGCATGTAACTATGGAAGTTAAAATACAAAACCACTCATGTGCCATCTAATTCATCACTCACACAATAATGTTGTGCAGAACATTGACCAACCCAAGCACAGAGGGATGGATGGTCCACTAAAATTCAAATTGTGCCCACTTAATTATCAGATTTCATTTACTGTGTGTGTGTGTGTGTGTGTGTGTGTGTGTGTATTTTTTAAGGTATCCTTCTTGCCTCATAACTACCATCTTTTCAGATGCAACTTCTGTGTCCCTTTATTGCTTTTAGAATCACTTTCCTGGCTCACTCAAGAACGGTTATTTCCCAGGCATCTGTGTATTCAGCACAGTTTATATTTTCAAAGAAATACGATCATTTAATTGCCTGTCTTTCTTACTAGTCTGTATGTTTCTTAAGTTGAACATCATTTCTTTTTAATATCTGTAGCTCCAGTAACTAGTGTGAGCATGTTTATTAAATTTCTAACCTTAATTTTTAATTTTTACAAAAGGAATACAAGCTTGGAACAAATGCAATTCAGGAATTGTGAAGGACAACGGGAAGATCTCTCCTCCACTTGAACTTATTCCTCAGAGTTGGTCATAAGGAATTCTGGGATTCTGGGGATTGTGCACATACATGTGCCCAAATAACCACTTTTGCTGCAGTAACACAGAGGAAGTCACTCTACCAAGTTTTTTGCAGGTCGCTCAGGGATGTGGATGGAATTTTCTTCTGATTGGAACATTGGCTTTTAAAACTGGGTTCTGTCAGAGATCAGGGGAGTGTTTGTTGCTCTGTATTTCAACCTAAGAGATGCTCCATGTTAAAATCTGTCTGTAACACATGGGCTCTAATTTTCTTTGAACAAGATATTCTACAGCTTTTAAAAAATGTTTTATGAGCACAGAACTAAGCCCAAACCACTTTATTGATATTTATTCTCCACATACAGTATATTGGAAAGAAGAGTGTTAATGTTTCTCTCATGCTTTACAGAGGTTGCATGATTGGAGAAAGCTCACTGGCCATCTTGCATTTAATATTAGACCTTAATTAATTAACCTTAATTAATTAATGCTTTACAAAGGCATGTTTGAATAGTAGGTCAGTAGGCTGTTCCAACATTGCTAGGCCTAAGAATCTACTTGCAAATTTCCTCTAGGTCTCAAAGACCTTCTTTACTCTCTCTTGCTTGATTTACACACACACACACACACACACACACACGTGCACACACACACACATGCACACACACGTCTACATGTACATATATTCACATGCCCATGTATGTATGCGAACATATATTCACATTCATATATCCATGTATATATGAAATGGAGACAGAGGAGGGCACAAGAAGAGGGGATATGACAATTTTGTCTGGAGAAACAAAAAAAAAGAAACTGAACTTTGAGCAAGAGAGGTGATAGAAAGGAACATTTATTCCACGAGTCGGGGGTGGGTATCTTTTTCTTCCTGGCATGGTATTTGACATGATTGACAAAGCAGTTCTTTTTTTCCTCCTTTCTTAAACTTCTCACATGAGTGGGTAGACAGACAATTCTGGGGAGGGCTACCTGGGTTTAGGCAGAGTTGCTAACCTTAGCAACCCTTATTTCTGAGGCTATTTGGATTGGCAGTTAGTCAGTTAGTAGAAAGTCTATTAAAGCATAGAATCATAAAAAATAATAGATGCACCTTAAACATTGCATTTTAACTTAAAATACGTAAGAGTGCATACATTTGCCAACTTTTGGATATAGGCCCAAGGCCTCTTTCTTTGAGTCCAGGTCAGCTGATTGGAGTCCTATGTGATCTTTCTTGCATAAACCATGCTCATAATGCACCAAATATGATCTCCAATGTTGGTTTCATTAAAGGAGACTGAGGACTTATAGATGCTTGCCAACAGATTATAGAGTTTTATGATTCCTTTCTAAATTTTTATAGTTGTCACACCTGACCTAACTCACTAACAATATTTAAGTGACTTTAAAAAAAAAAAAAACAGTAAAATCAACTTAGCTTTATGGATGCACATAAATTTTTAACTTGGACCTTATTTCATTAAACTCTAAAATTATAAGAAACACAGTAAGCATAAACAGGTTTGGGGAAGAAAACTGGTTCCCTATAAAAATGCAGCTCAATTGTTGGCAAGGTCCTTTGAGTACTTGTAAGGAAACCTCTCAGTAATGCCCACTCTTATGGCTTTGGGGCCCCAGGATGCTGTAGAAAGATGGCATAACACATAGGCTCACCTGGCAGTCAGTGGATAGAAGGCCAGATTTTGAAATACATATGAGTTTCAGGTTGGCATTAGGTCACAGCAGTTTAGTATTTGAGCCTCTAGCTATTATTTTGCCCAAAACTGATTTTAAAAGTAGGAACTAGAACCCAGGAGAAGACTCAGGAGTGTAAGTCATCGACTCAGAGTCTATGGCTCCTCGGAGGACTCCACAGTGATTGCTGCTGATGTCCTTTGGCTTTGGGGTTGCTTTCTTAGGGATGCTTTCCCTGGTGGACACCCGAGGACACTGTGGAGTACTGAAGTGTCCTAGTGTGGAATTTGCTGCACGATAAACTTGCTATTAAATTCCCAGATCATACTGAGCCCGGGGAATAATCCACATACCTCTTTGTTCAGAGGTAAATTTTCAATATTCTTTTAAAAATAATTAAACATTTTCAAAGAATCTTTTCTGTCTATGACCACGTGAGCGGTGATTTCCCCCTCCGTCCTCCCATCCCCTCCCATACCAGGGTACAGTTGTACACAGCTCTAGCCACACATCAATGTACCTGGTGGTCCCATCTTAGAACTCTCGGGACTCCCTGGCCTCATCCATACCAGGCTCTCATTGCCTATAGAGAGGCCAAAGCCTAGAAGAGGTACCACCTTGCCTGAAGTCAGAGGACTGGAGAGGCTTCTGACTGCAGATCCAGAATACCATCTCTGTGTTCTTTCACCTCCAATGGGTTTCCTGGCATGCCTACCTACTGGGGAGGGCTGGCCAGGTAATGAGAGGGCAGCATGTGGGAGCAGGCTGCCAAGAGTGCTATGCTTTATGAGGTGCAGAGTATAATTCAAAACCCATTTTGGGGACGTCTCGCCCCATAAAACCTCCTCTGGCAGGAATGACTGGGAATGTGTTGTAACTTCCCCTGCACATGTTTTTTAAAGACCTCTTCTCTCCTTATTTTGTTCTTTTGTCTGCTTCCTTTCTTTTACCCAATTCTTAGGGACCTTGCCCTGGGGTCCTCATAAGCAAGGGGACACAATGAATAGCGTTGGCATTGGGGGAAGGACTCCTGCAGTGTAGGCTAATGGAGTGACAGATGATTGTGAAAACACTTATCTTTCTTGGATGATTTTTTTCCTCTGCAAGGATATTGGCTCAGGAAATGATTTCAGGGATCTGCCTTCTACAATGATAGTCCCACTTTTAGATGCCATTCTTATTTTGGGCAAAATAAGGATCTCATGCAGCTCTCCATAGTGTAGTCCAAATAGTGGCTACTCCTTCCTCATTTTCCTGCCCTCTTCATGATGTATCACCTCTCTCCCGGTCTCCTGCAGCCCTGTTCTGGCATCTTCCTCCACATAGATACTTTATGTGCTGCCTAAAGAATCCTTCCAACAGGTTCTTTCTCTCTTGCTTGGACTCCTCAGTGGAACCCCACTGCTTACAGGATGGAGAGCAAATTCCCTAACATCTAAGTCCACCACATAAACATCAAATCCACCTTATTATGCCTCTCTCACACAGTTCTTCTGCCTACATTTCAGTCAAACTGGGCTTCTTACTGTTCCCAGAGAATAAGCTATCTTTTCCAATCAATGACTTTATTCACAGGGTGTCCTGTATCAGGATGCCTGGCCCACCTGTATGTCTGTGGTGGAAACACATCCATCCTTTTACAATCTACTTTCTCCATAGAAACCTCTATTCCTCCTTCTTTTCTGCCTTCATTCAGCTTTGAACAACTTTATTCAGGAAATGTTAACGATCGCTTTCTAAGGATGCCTCCTTTATGTAGAAATATTAATGTTCTTCTCTTATTTCATTCTCTGCCTGCATAGTTCAAAATGGTAGCTGCTAACCTTTTGTGGGTATGGAGCAGCTGAAATTTACCTAGGGAACGGAGAAACTAAATTTTAAATTTTACCTAATTTATGTTTCAATAATAGTCAAATATGGCCATTCGCTACCACACTGGACAGCACAGACTATGCCCACTATTTCAGAATATTGTATTGGATGGTACCAAATATGAGATCTCTGATGGAGTGGAAGGAGTCTTCTCTTTTCTGTTCCTTATTACCTACAACAGGGCCTATTTTTGATTAGATGCCAGCAAGTGTTGGTACAGTGGACTTTGTGGCAAGCAATTATGTAACTTACAATTCCCAAAAGCTTTATTTTTTTTTATTTTTTAAAGATTTACATGTCAGTAGAGTGTTTTTTGATGTATATATACACACATGGAGTATTCTTGTGGTTGTACATAATGTGGCATTTCACTGGTGGTGTATTGATATAGGGACATAGGAAAGTTATGTCTGATTTATTCTACTGTGTTCCTATTCCCATCCCCTCTCCCTTCCCTTCATTCGTCTTTTTCTAATACAATGGACTTCTATTCCCACCTCCTCTGTATCAGAGAGAACATTTAGCCTTTGGTTTTTTTGGTATTGGCTTATTTCATCTGGCATGATATTCTCCAGATCCATCCATTTTCCAGCAAAATTCATAAAATCAATCTTATTTATGGCTGCATAATATTCTATTGTGTATATATACCACATTTTCTTTATCCATTCATCCACTGAAGGGCCCCTAGGTTGGTTCCATAGCTATTGTGAGGTGAGATGCTATAAACATTGATGTGGCTGTGTGTAACTGTAGTGTGCTGATTTTATGTCCTTTGAATATATACAAGGAGTGGGATAACTGGACCAAATGGTGGTTTCTTTCTGAGTTTTCTGAGGAATCTCCATACTGCTTTTCAGAGTGGTTGCACTAATTTACAGTCCCAACAGGAATGTATGAATATACCCCAAAGATCCAGTTTTAAGGAAGGAGTGCAAAGCAATTTAATTTTTTGAACATACAAATATTGTTGATAAAAATGTTGCATCATAAGAATTCATTTGCAAAGCCTAGGATATTTTGTAGGCCAGGAAGTCGGCGATGACTCGCGCTTACCAGGGAATTCCAGGCCCCTGACAGGTCACTTCTCAACCATAGCTTGCCTTCCCCCCCTCCTCCCTCACACCCCATGCCCAGCCCACGTTGGCAGTGTGGCCTCAGGAAGAGGGGCCCTGGGAGCTCCTATTCTCTGGGAGACAGGTACAGATGGAGCTGTCTGACATGAGTGCACAGGTTTGAGCTTCCATGGATGTTTGGTAGAAGATTTATAAGTGTTTCTTCGAGAAAGAATTGCAAATTCCCTTGTGAAGGGGATGGCATGAGAATGGAATGTATCTTGCCCTCTTTCCTCCCCTCCTCCTCTCATTCTCCTCTTTTCTTCCTCAGTTTCCTCCTCATTCCCAGATCTTTGCTCTCTGTCTCTGTCAGGGACTCTCTCTCTCTCTCTCTCTCTCTCTCTCTCTCTCTCTCTCTCTTTACTTTTAATGTCGTCTTCCTTCTCTCTTCCTTCTGCTCTCTCTGTGTACACCTGTGTGTCCCTCTCTCAGTCTTTCCTCCTCTCTGCTCAGGTCTTCCATTCCCTGTCAGTCCCCTTACAATCTCTGGTGTTCTAGAACCCACCCAAACCCCTTCTTGAGGAGCATGGCTGCAACTGCAAGCTCAGGACAGGTCCCCTCTCCCCAGAGCCAGTCACTCCAGGGTGGTATTTGCAGGAAAGGAGAGAAAAGAGGAAGGCACTCGTGGGCTAAGGTGGGCAGGGTTGTGCAGGGTGCGGTGCTAGCCTCTTCCTAATATCAGGGCTTCCACCTTCCAGACTGGGAGAGCTTCTTGGCCAACCTCTGTTATCAGATGTGATTCCAAGTGTCCTGAGTGACCTGAGAGGGCTCAGTGGCTGCGTAGTCTGTGTTCTACAAATTTGACTTTGACCTTGGCTTTCGATGTTGAGATGGGTTTGTGAGGGTCCGATAGACAGGGCCTGAGTATGTTGTTCCTGTTTTGCTGAACATTCAAAGCTTTATTTTGTGACTCTGGTGGGCTCCTCTGCTGTAACCTTTTCAGCTGTTCTTGTGTTATTCATCATCAGCTCTTTTTAAAAGCGTCCCCCCCACCCCTAAGGGCATTAATACACCTTCTGGATAATTTCAGAAGAAATGTTGCAAGACTGATAAATTCCCTTAAGAAAGCATCTCTTCCAAAATTTCAACCATCACAGAACAGATATGAAAAAAAAAAGCTTTCTTCAAAAAATAAGATTTTAACCATACGTTGTGACAGACAATTAAAGGCATCTGAGCCAAGTCAATATATCCCTAAAATATCACGTGTGGTGTCCTCTGATGTGATCAGAGGAGATTGCCTTTGACCATAATGACAGATGTTAACGAAGGGTGTAAAAGTCTAGTTGTCCTTTAAGATAGCAATCGTTATTGAATCAAGAGGAGTTCTTATTTAAAAAGCAAAATAAACAAACAAAAGCAGCAAAGCCAGGAGGAGAAGGAAAAGGAGAAGGCAAGGAAAGAAAATAGGTGAGTAACCTGTGCCTGTCTGCAGGGCGGACTTCCAATTTGCTTCTGGAAGAGAACTGGAAATAACTCTTGTCATCCTTGAATTTCTTCCTTTGTTTCCCCCCCATTTCCACTTTTAACCTGTAATCAAACATATTGATTTTCCTCCTTTTGAATCCATCCATTTCTCTTCCATCTTTACCCTGGTACCTGTTACTGTCATCTCTGACCTGTAGTTCAATCGTCTCCTAATTGGTCTCTCAGACTCTTGCTCCTACTTCCCATCCAGCCCTTCCCAACCCATTCTCCTAGGCTACCAGAATAGCTTTATAAACAGGTGCATCATTATGCCTCTGCCTAAATTCATGATGACTTCCCATTGTGCTTATAATGAAATACACGGTCCCTAATCAAGGCCTACATGGCATTCCATCTTAGCTGTACATTAGAATACTTGGGAAGCTTTGAACAATGCCAGGACCTGGGATTCCCCTTAAGCCAATTAAAACAGTATAACTAGTTTGGCAGTTTCTTATAAAAATCAGCATGCTTTTGCCATATGATCCAGCAATTGTATTCTTTGGTATTTACCCAAATAAATTGAGAACTTATGTCCTTGCAAAAACTTACATAGGAATGTTTGTAGCAGCTTTTCTCATAATTGTTGGAACCCAGAAGGAAATGAGATGTCTGTCAGGGAATAGGTAAATGGATAAACAAATTGTAGCACATCCTGACAATGGAACATTTGTCAATAGCAAAAATATGTGCGCTACCAAGCTACAAGAAAGATGTGGATGAACCCGCCAAGCATATTTCCAAGTGAAGGAAACCAATCTGAAAAGGCCGTAATATGATTTCAATTCTATGACATTCTGGAAAAGGAAAACCTATAAGAGACAAGAAAATGATCAGTTGAAATCAGGGGTTGGGTTGGGTTGGGTTAAGGGGTGAGGGAAGGATGGCCAAGCAGAGCACCAAAGACTGTGGAGAAGGGAAGGTGCTCCAGGTGATACAGTGATGATGGACAGCTCTTCTCATACACTTGTCACCAACCCACAGAACATATATAACAGAGGTTGGACCCAGATGTCAGCTATGGACTTAAGTTCATAAGCTATAGACATGGCTCATCAGTTGTAATGAATGTGCCACAATAATGAAGATGTAAGTAATGGAGGAATTTGTTGTGGTAGGGGGTGGAGGAATGTGGGAATTCCCTGTACTTTTCCAGCAATTTCTCTGTCAATCTAAAACTCTTCAAAAAAATGCAAATAAAGATTTTTAATAAAAAATAAAGTTAGGACCTGAGACAATCAAATCAGAATAACTGAGGGGTGGGCCAAGCACTGTTCTGTTGTGTGTGTGTGTGTGTGTGTGTGTGTGCTTGTGTGTGTGTGAGTGATCCCCCAAGGTGATTTAGGTGATGCCAAGGTACAGCCTGGTTCAGAGTCACTGCCCATTTGGCCATGCCTACCTCCCCCTTCCCCTATAGTGTTTTTGAATGGCTTGCCAGGGGCCCCCCCAGAGGTCTTCCCCAGCCTTTCAACCTTAATCAATGTCCACGTTCACCTTCTTCTTCCACAGTCTTTCTCAAAATGTCCTGCCATTCCATTTGCATTTGAGCACTTGTGTATACATATATATTGTCCCTGAGTCCCTCTAGACCAAGCTCTTTGGGGACAGAGACCTTGTCCATTTCGTTTAACATGGTATATACCATTGTGCTTCTCACAATTGTGCTTGGTTCACAGTTGGTACTCAGTACGTGTCTACAAAATGAATGAATGAATGAGTGAACAAATAAGTAGATTCTTATACTGCTCCTGGCCACCCCATGGTGGCAAGTCACAGTAGGCCATTGGGAAGAGTGACGGGTGGCTGGACTTAGGGAGCAGAGGTGCATATACCCTACTTCTACTCCCCTGGGGAGGTTGCAGAACACAGAAATAATTTCCTTAATGACTCATGAGCATTCCCCACAATATCCTTTGCTCTCTGGCTCGTGGCCTGAGTCCAGCATGTAAGTAAGGAAAGGGATGAGTTAAATTTGTCTCTGTCATTTTTATTTTCTTTCTCTGTAATAAAGTTAGTGATCGCTTGGTCAAACTGCAGTATAATGCAATTAGGCTTGTGTGTTCCCATCTCCTTCAAGTGCCATGGGAGTGACTTCTGCTACTGTTGGAAACAGCTTTGTAGTCAGTGAGCAAGCTGAAAGAAAAAAAAATCCCAAAGCCTCTTCCCCTCCCCCCCCACATTGCCAGCCTCCTTTCCTGCTTCTTTCATATAGGAAATTAAATTGCTTTTAGATTGTGAGCAAAGGGAAGAGTGATGTAGAAACAGGAGATTCACAGGTGCTTTCTGAAGCAGGGAAAATTGCAAAAGATTCCTTTAATCCTCGCCTGGGTGGGAGAGAGAGGTATACACATACTGCTGGAGCAGCACAGTAGGATACAGTTAAGAATTTATCTTGTTATTGTTTGACTTGAGTTCCAGCTCCTGGCATAATATCTACACTTGTTTCTTTGCACTTTCAATACATTATTTTATGGTCAATGATGGGTAACTGATGTCAGATTTATGAGGGCAGAGAGCCTGTGAGCTCTTTGGGAGGATATGGAGAGGAAGGTAGGCAGCTAGGTTTTTAGTCCCCCTGAGACTTGGGGAAAGGCTGGGGAGACAAGGCAGAAGACCAGGGATGAAGGGCTCAGTTACCATGGAGCTGCAGAGAGCTCCCAGCCCAGGCAGTCTTGGGCTATGGAGGAAAAGCTCTGGTTTCTAAGCTTGGGTATGCGTCCCATGCTCTGTGAGTCTCAAGCAAACCATCTGCATTCTAGGCCAGATCAGCTGGATTGGGAGGAACCACTCTGTTTACTTAAGGAAAGGAAATGTATGGAAAAGATTTGGGATCCTACTCTCAAAACCAGAAGAACATAGAATTGGAGTGACTGGGGCTGTGGGCAAACCCTTCCTTACAGACTTCTTTTTGACTCCCTGATGCGAATCTTGAGCTGCATGAAGTATGGTTAGATGCCACTGAGCCATATGATCTTTTACGCATTGGCTTTTGCAGCAACACAAAGCATCTCATTTCTAGACAATCTTTGACTTTTTCCCATAAGGATGATGACCTTATTGTGACCTACTGTGCATGCCTCAACCTGTGCCTAGAAGTCAGAGCTCAGCATCTCCTCCAGAAAGAAAGAGCTTTGCCTTAGGGAAATGATGCTAGAAAAGATGATGGCCTTTTGGTTCAGGATCTGTTTAGGTCTCTGGCCTGAAATCCTGCCATTTCCCCTGTTATTCTCTGCTTTTTCATGTCTGTTGGTCTCCTTTTAGAGCCTTTCATGTAACAAACCTGCTTCTGCCCATGGACCTTTGCACAAGCTTTGCTTAGAAAGCTCTTGCTTCTCCTTTCTTTGGCTTGGATGACTCCTAATTTTTCAGATTTCAAGTAAAATGTCATTCTGTCTGAGAAGCCTTCCCTGACTTCTCAGGTCAGAATTGGTCTCTCTATTTTATATAGAAACTCCTGATATTGGTTGCCCTTCATCAGATGTTTTAGTTATATATTTATGTCTATTTGATGTTTATCTTTTACACTATCCTCTGGAAGCTCAGTGAAGACAGGGATCTGATTTTTATTATGTGCAAAAAACCAAAGATGTTTGTAGAATGAAGAAGAAATCAATACATAATACAGTTTCCAGTTCAGTGAGCATTTATTGAGTGACTTCTGTGTACTAGATCCTCTGCTAGAGACTGGAGATGAATTGCTGACTAGGACTTAAATCCAAGTCCCAAAGTTTCCCAATTTCTTGGGCAGGAGAAGTTTTAAGTTCTCCAGTTTAATCCATATCCAACCCCAGGAGGTCAACAGGATGTGCACTGCAAGGCTCAGAGAGGTCAAAAGACCTGAGCACGGTCACACAGTGAGTCATTGGCAGAGGTTGGATGGAGGCCTGAGCTTGGTTACCCCTGAACTAGTGCCTTTCTGATTCTTCCATTAAATAATGGCATTAATGTAAAAGAACTGTCCTGCACACAGCCCAACATGTTCTCCTCCTTTCTCCTTGGGAGGAAATAGTTTTAACCAGGCAAGAGGAGGTGTGGCGGGGAGGGGAAAGGAAGAGCTTAGCAAAGGGGGGTGCTGCAGTGCAGTGCATGTGTTTCCCTTTCAGGATGGTTCAGTGGTACCCGTGGTGGTGGAGGAGCTGAGAACTAGCATCCTGGAGCTGCCAGCTCTCTGCCATCAGAAGGGGAGACGTTCATTCGGGATCTGCAGCATTCACTTCCTGTCCTTGCTGCTTTCCTGCCCCACCCCACCTGCCATCTCTTTCTCAGCTCTCTGGCCCAGAAGTACAACCTGAAAGCAACTTCTGGTTCATTTTGGACTCGTGATGGGCCCCTGCAATGGTGGGTTCTGTTACAGTATCTCTTGCTGCCTAAGAACACCATATTATGGGGTACCCAGATTTGCCAGACCAAGGCAGCAGAATGGGTGCACATCCCCTTCATTCTGACTCATGCGTCCTACACCCTGCTTCCTTCCTGGAGGCTGTCTGCAGGCACCCCCCCTCCCCCCCTGCTACATGAGAGTAGCCGACTTCCAGCACTCTCCAAGCTGGTGACAGAGGGTGGTCTGGCAAAGACACAGTCTCCTTTGACTACAGACTGAGTTTCTATGATGGTGGGACTGCCTTTGTTATTTTTTTGTCTTGCCTACGAGTGTGAAATGTCTGCTTTCATTTTTCTCTCTCCTTTTCTCCTCATCTCTGTCAAAGAGTGACAGCTTCTCTAATTAGGCCGTTGAGAAGGTAACCTTAGCAACTGAGGGCTGGCAGTGGAGAAAATGATGGGGGTTCCCGGTGCCCCATTTGCCCTAGCACTGAGCACTCTGGGCAAGACACCTTGCCTCCTTCATCCATTATCAACTTCCTCTGGCCCCCAACCAGGGCTGGCTACAAAGCTGCCTGGGCCTTCTCTGCTGCCATGGGGAATTCAGCCACAGCGCCGTCCTTCCTTCCTTCCTTCCTTCCTTCCTTCCTTCCTTCCTTCCTTCCTTCCTTCCTCCCTCCCTCCCTCCCTCCCTTCCTCCCTTCCTTCCTTCCTTCCTTCCAGGGATTATAACTTCTGGGTGTGAAGGATTCCCTCGGCCAATCTCTGTTCTTTGATCTCTATTTCTCTCTCTTTTCTTCCCCCTCCCTCTTCACCACTTTTCCATTTTTATTCTCTCTTCTCTCTTCTACTCACTTTGCCCTCTGTCTTTCCTGAGGGCAGGTGGAAGGCTACAGGTCTGTGCATGCTTGGTTCATCCGGACAACCCACAACCTTGATGAGGACATTCCATGGTCCTCATCAAGCATTTGTCAAGGGCCCCCCATCCTCCTCCTATCCCTCCCCCCCCACAACTGTCTTCCATGCTTATCTCCAACCCATCCTTTAAAGCTCTTTTCTGGTAAACTGTTTCCATATAGTCTCCCTACATCCCCCATTCACATTAATGGCTCTGAGTCAAACTCCTTATTCAGTTTTTTTTTTTTTTTGGTCTGGACCACATACTCTAGAAAAAAACTTTCCTTTAAATTGTTTCAATTTTTGCACTGCATGGTTTCCTGGATCTGACTTATTCTTCTCAATGGGTGAAAGGGATCACATATTCCCTTATGTTCTTTCCACAGCCAGCATATTAATAGGCATGATGTGTGCTTGTAATTCCATTCACTTGCTCTGAAATAAAAAGAATGCTATGGTCTGTTTCCTGAAGTGAAGGCTCCAGAAAGCTTCAGAAATTCTGAGAATATATATATATATATATAGTGAAGTTTAGCATAATGGGTACTCAGTATATTGGGACTGAACTGTGATGGACAAGGGGGTGTTGAGGCATTGCTTGTGGATGGGTGTCCATCCTTCCATTTCTCTGTTCTCCAATATTTTGAATTCTCCTTCATCTATTTTTCCATATAATCATCCTGCCACTGATCTGTCCATCTGCCACCCACCCCTCCTCCTTTGTTCCCCTTCATCCATACCCATCCACCCATTCTTCCTCTTTGTTAAGAATTGGAGTGGAGATTCGAGGAATGATGTGGATGCTATTGTAACCTCAAGGTGCGATCTGACAAAACGGTGAGAAGAATGCTGCACATGTTCTGAGCACGTGAGAGTATGGAACCCCAAATCTGGGAGGGTCTTTAGAAATTGTTACATTTAACTTTCCGTGGATAGCAAGGAGACCATGACCCAGAGGAAGTGACTTCCTCCAAGTTGCTCGTCAAGAGAGCAAGATGGCATTGAAAGAACTTTGGAGTTGAAGCTAATTGCTTAGTTTAACTCCCTTTCACAGATGGGAGAGCAAGGCTCAGAGATGGAAAGGGAGTAATATCATATCTCAAGTCATCTGAGACTGCAAAACTGGCATTTGAGCAGAGATCTTCCAACTAGATTAGGCTTGGATGTTGGGAAAGGACCAGGGACTCACTCAGGTGGCGATTGCCTTGGGTTTTGCTTTGTGTCTTGCCTTGGGATCATCGGCCCATTCTAGCACTTCCAATCTACCACCCCCTCCTGGTCCCCAGACTTTCCAATGTGTCTGGTGTTCTGCCTAAAACCCAGCTGTGTATCCACAGCCCTTTCTTTTGCCATCCAGCATAACCCTGTGCTATTTACTACTATCCTCACTCGCCCAGACCTGCCCAGCAGCTCCATCCCACTGTCCATATTTGAGCTGCTCTGTGGCTGTCCCCGGGCAGTGCTGAAGCCAGATCCCAGGCGCCATGGAGGCGAGTTCTCGGCCGCTGCCGAGAGATAAGTGGAGACGTAAACGGTGATTTTCTGGCCTGTGAGCCCCTGTTCGTGGATTTCATCTTTTAATGGAAGTGCAGTAAATAAAAGCCGTTTTCACAATATACCCAGCAACAGGTCAGGAACATCTGAGCCTCTGGAATTGATAGAAGGGAGCTGAGCGTAACAAATCTCCCCAAATTGCACCCGGCTCCACTTGTGCAGGCTCCCAGGCTGCATCTCCCAATTATTGTGTGAGGCAATTATTTCTAAGCTGGAGCTTTTGGAGAATAAGGCATGTGGATGAGGGTGTACTTCCCTTGCTTCTTGTGAAATAGAATGTTCTTCCCATTTTGTTGTTCACATTTGAGCCCTGATTGAATTTTACCCTTTCTCCCCTCCAATACCCACCCTGACATTCCTTAGAGGCTCAAGTCATTTTTCAAGGCTCATTCAAGTGACACCTCCTTCAGGCAGCCATCCTTTGCCCTGGGTGTGGTTTCAGTTCAAAATCATAATTTTACCATTGAGCTTAAACTTACATGCAGTGGAATGCACAGCTATTAAGTGCACTTTTGAATGAGTTTTGAAAAATGGAACTATGACCATTTCCATCACCTCAGAAAGATTCATCTACCCCTAGGCAGTCACTGGTCTGATATATGTAACTATTAATGAATTTTATCTATTCTTGACTTCCTTATAAATGGAATACAGATATATATAAAATCTACATACACACATCTCCATTTATAAGGAAATCAAAAATAGATAAAATTAATTAATAGTTATGTGTGTGTGTGTGTGTGTGTGTGTGTGTGTGTATGTGTGTGTGTGTGTATATATATATAATGGGTCAGCAAACTATGGCCTGCAGGACAAATGTAGCCCATTGCCTGTTTTTCTATGAACTATAGGCAAAGAATGTTTTTTACATTTTCAGATATTTGGAAAGTTCAAAAGAAGAAAGACGCCAAGTGTAGTGGTACATTCCTATAATCCTAGCTACTCAGAAGGCTGAGGCATGAGGATTTCAATTTGGAGGCCAGGTTCAGAAACTTAAGGTGATCCTATCTTTAAAAAAGAAAAAAAAAAAAAAAAGAAGAAGGAAAGAAATTTCAAGGCAAATAAAATCGACATGGAATTTCCAGTTTCAGAGTTTATAAACAGAGTTATTAGAACACAGCCATGCTTATTTGTTTACATATTTTCTGTGGCTGCTTTCATACCATATTGACTTTTATGACGGAGATTGGCCCCCAAAGCTTAATGTATTCACTGTCTGAGCCTTTACAGGGTTTCCTGGCCCTTGATCTAGTAGGCACCCTGGTTTCTGCCATCCCAGCTCAGCATAAGGGTTTCATGCAAGTGGTGTGTTTTGATGGTTGCCAGGTGGCCACGTGCAATCCCTTTAGCCAGGTGTTGCATCTTCTTCCTTTGAGCTCATAGGCTGGAATGAATGGACATAAAGGTCACTGTACCCACTGCTACCTCTCTCTGAGCCCATGGCATTTGATCAATCATGACCTATTTTCCTGCTGGACTGGGCTTGGACTCAGAACTCATTCCAGCTAAGTGCTCCAGGAATTCACTACTCATGGATTGGAGTTGGGTGTGTCTTGACACTCATTTGCCATCCCTTGCCTACAAGCATTATAAGGGAGAACAAAGATTCAGAGAAGGTTGTTATCAAGGAACCTGGATTAAATCCCTTGGCTACCACTTACCGTCTCTGCATTTGGGCAAGCTACTCAGCCCCTCTGAGCCTGTTTCTTTCAACAGTGAGGATAATAAAACTGTCTCATTTATTTGTGTAAGTGTTAAAAGGAATATAGATATAAAATGCATTGTTCAGCTCCCTGGCATGTAGTAGATACTAAGTGAATGTCTCTGAGTTTCCCTAAACCCATGATGCTTTCTGGTTAGGGAACTCAGAGTCTTCCTGTTTATCTACTCCTCAAATCTCATATTCTATTCCCTCCATGTATGCTCCCTCATTGCCCTTTCTTGACCTTCCAGCTTGCTTGGACATTTGCCAACTGGTCAGCCCTTCTTGACTCCCTTCATTTCATGCTGCACAAACAGGCCAAGAATGTAATGGTGTTATTCCCCTGCACACAGACCCCATCAGTACCACATGGTTCTGAACAGATAGACATGATCAGTCCCTGACTACCTTTCTGGCCTGATGTGCTGTGGTGCTCCCTTGTTCCCAACACTCCAGCCACATTGACCTTGACCTCAGTACTCCTTCAGAATCTCATCTCTACTCTCCTTTTGGTTATAGGTTCTCTTCTGTCTGACCAGAGCACTACTTTTATATTTACCCTCTTTGTCTTGTTCACTATTTAAAAAAACATTATTGAGATAAAGTTCATATGCCAGAGCACTCACTCTTTTTCATAATCAGTTCAGCACATTTTGTGTAATTATAATTATCACCACTGTCTAATTCCAGATTATTTTATCACCTAAAAAGAAACACCATAACTGTTCACTCCCCTTCCACCCCTGCCATAGCCACTAATTTATTTTCTGTGTACATTGGCCTGTTTTGGACATTTTATCTAAATGCAATCCTTCAATATGTGGTCTTTTGGATCTATTTCTTACATTTAGAAATGTGTTAGAGTTCATCCACGCTATAGCATATATTGGTGTTTTTTTCCTCATTATTGCCAAATAATATTCCATGGCATGGATATACCACATTTATTTATGCATGCATCTGTTGAAGGACATTGAATTGCTTCCATCCACTTTTCAATTAATATGAATAATGCCTCTATGGACATTTGTGCACAAATTTTGCATGACATTTATTTTTATTGTTCTTGGGAATATGCCTAGAATTGGAATTTCTTGGTACTATGGCAATTCTGTACTGAACTTTTGGAGGAACTGGCAAATGGTTTTTCAAAGTGACTGTACCATCTTTACTTCCCACTAGCAGAGCATGAGAGTTCCCATCTCTCCTCATCCTCATCAACACTGGTTATTATCTTTGCAATTATAGTCATCCTTGTGGGATGAAGTGGTTTCTCATTTTCTTTCTCTCTCTTTCTCTTTCTCTCTCTGTCTCTCTCTTTCTTTCTTTCTTTGCTAGGGATTGAACCCCTGGGACTTGTGCATCCTCACCAGAGGCTATACTACTGAACTTCACCCCTGTTCTGTCTAATTCATTCTTATGTACCCTTTAGTCCCAGATCAAATGTCTCATTCCCAGTAGTCCCACCCCCAGCTAGAGCAAATCTCACTGTTTCTTCAGGGTCCTGTGACCTTCTCCTCCAGAGTATTAATCGTGCTTTTTATTTCATACGTTTGTTTTTATGATGTTAGATTATTAAGTGGCCCACACACTCAACTGTGACTTTAAGAGGAGTAGACCCCTTCTGATATATTTTGAGATCCCAGCATAAATAATGCTGTTGAATAAAAATATGGATGGCTCCCCTCTTCTTTTCCAGAGCCCACCTTCTTCTGCCACGTACTCTCACAGTCTGTCCTTTCTTGCTCTCTCAAGCCTTTCTGGTTAGCTTCCCATCTTCCCTTCTGGCCTCTAGCCTGTCCCCTCTTTATCCATCTTCCATAGCAGGGCTGGATGGATCTTTGTGAAACAGCTTTTTCAAAACACCATGCCATTCCTTCTTGTTCACTCAGAAAACATCCCTGGCTATCTGTTATATTCCAAATGAGGTATGAAAATTTCATCCATTTCAATGGAAGCCTCTCAAGGTGACAGTACTGTAATCCAGTTCTTGATAAAACATACAGAGGAGAGAACAATGAAGGAGCTATCTTTTTATGTTATTTCACTTCTGAGTTTTTCTCCCTTGTTTTCAGTTATTTGGCACACATCTTGCTGCTACCGAGGAGCTCTAAGCTCCTGGAGGACAGGGAAGTATCTTATCCATCTTTGGGCACCCCGCAAAGCCTCACAAGTGCCTGGTTTGAAACTACTGTCAGTAAATGTTGGTTCACTTGAATTAAATTTTATCATTCCTCCCTAGAGAAACATTTACATGCTAACAGAGGCCTTCAAAGGCTTAACTGGAAGGATTAATGGTGGAATTCCAGGCATGAAAGGCAGACTGGTTGGGGAGAGATTTTTGGAGCCAGCCAATCACCACCACCTCATTTTGTCAAGGATGCCTCCTCTACATGAACTTGGGTCCACTTTTCACCTGGTCAGTGGGAGGCAGGTTAGTGAATCTTCTTGTCTGCAGCGAGCCCTTTTTTATCTAAGGAACATCTTGCCTCACATTCCCCTTCCTCTGCTGACCCCTTCACTGAAGACCCCAGTGATGGGGGACCACGTTGAATTCTGGTCCTGATGGCCAAAGATATGTACATCTACTTCATCCTCCTGAGTAGGAGGAGCCTAAAGACATCTGAGAAATCTGACGAGGGTAAACTGTGGAGAATGTTTTTCAGAGTTTCACAAGTGCTACCAGGTGAGTGAAAGAGCAGAAATTGGAAACCAATAATTTGGAGGCACACAAAACTTTTCCCCAAACTGGCATTCCTCTCAGGAAATGGGGCAGGGGATGAGTATTACTTAAAAGGAAGGAAGGGAATTAATATTTGATGCTCATAATATCCCCATGAGGGAGATGATGTTGTCCCCACACTGAAAATAAGAAATCAGAAACTCAGTGGGGGAAAATGGGTTGGCTGAGGCCTCAGACCAGCCAGTGGCAAGGGTGGCCTCCTGACCCTGACCACTACAGCACAGCGTCTCCAGAAAGGGTCTGAAGCTAGATGGGGAAGTTCCCCTGCTGTCCAGTGGAAATTTGTCTTAATGACATGGATACCCAAAGACCCAGAACTTGAAGTCCTTGCTTTCGGAACCTGCTTTGTAGCCAAGGACGGATCCCACCTGTCTTCCTCTGCTCTCCCTACCTGGGAAATGAAGGACTCAAACCCATCTGCCAGCTGCTTCCTGATCTCATATGTGAAAATAGATTTCATGGTTTAATTTATACTCTTCTAAATCATATCAACACTTTGTAAAACCATTCTGTATTTAAAAAATATAGCAACAATAAAATTATACCAAGCAAAACGTGCCTCTTCTGTTGGTGTCTCCCATCTCACTTCTGCCCTTTTCAGGTATCATCTGTTAACTATTGGGTGTGTCTTCTCCCCATGGATTTATACCACACGTGTGCATGGCACCAATATGTACCTCTCGTTTTCCCCATATCTAGGATCATTGCTTTGTTATTCTGAAATTTGTATGTGTGCATTTTTTCACTTAAAAAATGACTGGAAGTCTTTTATTATCAGCGCATTTGGATCTATCTCATTATTTTTAATGACCTTATTCTGTTGTATTATTACTATTAGTTGTGTCCTGTTGGTAGATCCCTATTGATGTACATTTATGTTGTTCCTAATCTTTCATTGTGTTAAAACATGCTACAGTGGGCTTTCATATATATATATATGAAAGCCCACTGTAGCATGAGATATATATATATATATATATATATATAGATATATATATATATATTGCATATATATGGCAACTATGTGTGTATGTGTGTGTGTGTGTGTGTGTGTGTGTGTGCACATGTATTTCTGCTGTGTTTATTTCTGTAGGTGAGATATCCAGAGGTAGTATTACTAGGTCAAAAAACATGGATATTTTCAATTTGCATAGATATTGCTGAATTGCCCTCCAAAAAGGCTATACCAATTTACACTCAAAGAGAGAGTCATGTGGAATTTTAGATGTGGCGACAAGTAGATGGGGATTTTTGAGGGTCTAGGACACTGTCCATCGCCCTTCAAACCACCCTCTGCAAGCCATTAGCGATTCTGTTTACAGGTGAGGCAGGTCCTGCCCCAGGTGCCTTCCGTGCCTGGTTTCCTGCAGTTGAGTGCTCACATGGTTTCTAAAACAGGGTTTTAGAAAATACTTTCCCAGAACAGGGAGGTGGCTTGATTAACCTCTTGCCCTATTCAGAGCCCTGGGTTTCTTGCAAAGTTCCCAGTGGATTGTCAGGGACTGGCAAACAGCTGACTAATAGGGGCTGTGGCATCTGGCCTTGCTTGGATATCAGCCAAGTCCCTGGGAGTTTAAAGACCTCCCAGCTCCCTTGCCCATCCCTAGCAGAGGCCCACTACCAAACTCCCTGAATAATGCATTGTCTTGATCCTCTCTGTCTGATGGATGGCTGCATTTCCCTTCCTTTGCCTGCTTCCCTTCTCCTTTATCTGCCTTGTTGTCTCTAAACCTTTGGCTGAGCCTTGAGCAAGGCATGAGGAGGGAGTGGCTGGTTTCTGAAAGATGAGTTGCACAACTATTGGTCTTTTTTCAAACAAACCTCAGATGCTGCTGCTGCTTTCTCTTAATCTTGAGTCAGGACAAAGGCGAGTAAATCAAAATGCCAAGGATTTCTTGAGCTCCTGCTATGTGCTGGAGGCCATACTATGTGCCAACACGGATGGTATTTCATTTGTCCACCCATGAAGACAGGCCCTATATTCAAGTGAAGAAACTGATCCCAGAGATGTGACATAACCTAATTATGGCTGGACTTAGAAAATCTGGGACAAACCCACTCCTAGCCCAGACTTTTCCCCACTGTGTCTGGGTGCAGAGATGAGAATTTCATCTTTAGCCACACTCATCAGAATTCAGCTAATCCCCCAATACATATTTCTTGGTATTTCCTAAGAGGCAAGGTAGAAAATCATCTACAAACATTTCCTACAAAAACCAGAGAATCACCAACTTGGTCTTGAAGTCTCCCCTAATAACATTTCATCTTGATTTTTTCTATTATTCATATGAATGTGCCAAATGCTTTATCTGTGACATTTTCCCAGAAGCTATGTACCATGGTAAGGGGGGAGCAGATTTGGAAGTTATACCAGATTGAGTTCAGATTCTCACTTTAGCACTTAGACACTCCCTTTGCCTCTGTGAGCCTCAGTGTCTTCTTTAAGAAACTGGACTTATTAGTTAAGCATACTTCTACATGCTTTATTAGGCTGAATAATGCCACCCTCAAGATGTCCACAACCTAATCCAGTAACCTATAAATAGTCTGTGGAATTTGTTGAAAAGGGCTTTGCAGATGTGATTAAGTTAAGGATCTTGGGATAGAATGATTATCCTGGATTACAGTCACAAAGGTCCTTATAAGAGTCAGGCAGTGGCATTAGACTCAGGTAAGGATGTGTGAAGACAGAGGCACAGAGATTGAAGATGCTATTCTGTATGTTTTAACACTGGGGAGGCACCAGGTGCTGAAGAATGAAACTCTAGGAAATGGAAGAGGTAAAGAAATGGATTTTCCCCTTTCCTTTTCTTCCAGAAAGGAAGGCGGCCCTGTTGACGTCTTCATTTTGGTCCAGTAAAACCCATATTGAATTTTGACCTTCAGAACTGTGTGATTAAAAAAAATGCATTATTTTATGCCACTGTTTGTAGCAATTTGTTATAGCAGCAATAGAAAACTAATACACATCCTCACTACATGATTTGGGTTTCATAAAGTCTGTAAACTTGAATTTGAACCTCCTGTGCAGTATGGGGTTAATGATAACTCTTTAATAGGATTTATGAAGAGTACATGGGATCGTGTGTTAAACAAAATACCTGGCATGGAAAAATGCTCAGTCTTATGAAGGCTCTTGCTTTCCTTGGCCTATGGTTGGGTACTGGTGGACCCAATATCAGTTGTGGAAGACTTTGATGAACTTGTGTAGTTGAGTGCAGGAAACACAAGCTTTCATGTCAGAGTCACAGTCTTAAACATCAGCTTTGACATTTATCAACTGTGACCCTTGTCACCATATATCTAAACCTCTCTGAAAGATGACAATCTTGTAAGCATAAATTCAAGCAAGGTTAAATTCAATGAATATTCTATGGAAACAGTGTCTCAGACACCTTCCTGCAGATAGGGCAGGGCAAGGACTCCACCTTGTCCATCTCTGTCTTTAGGATCTAACATGTGCATGGCACACAGTGATGCTCAGGGACACTGGCTGCATCAACCACCTCATGATGGGAGGGAGTTTGGTCTAGCCGTATCAGAATGAATCACGGATCTTAGAGGTACTCTCTGTAAGGACTTGGGATCAGGGAGATTCACAGGAGGCAGGATTGATCCTAAAGATGGGCCTGCTGCCTCAGTTCATTAGAAAGGGCAGGATGGGGACTGTCATGAGGAGCCTTCCATTCTAGATTGCTATATTTAGTTTGTCCACACGGTCAGGCTCCTGTCCAGACTGACTCATTCCTCCTGCACATACTGCCCATAGCTCTTCTTTACCTGTAGCAGGTGCTCAAGGTGAGCAAGGAGGCTGGGCCCTGTCCACATCCACACAGGGCGGCTTCCGTTAACCCCAGGCCTGAAAATGCAGTTTCATTCAAGACTCTACTTGCCCAGTGCCTTGGTCTGGTCCTGCTGTGTTGCCAATTAGAAAGGATTAATAAAACAACACAGCGAGGGCCTTTGAACTCTACCAGACCTGGAACCTTCTCTTGTGTTTAAATGATTTCTATCATTATCCTTTGTTTACTGCCTTTGAGTTCATTTCCAAGTCTCACAGCTATACAGCCTCTCCCAGTCCATTTGAATTAATTTGGTGAGCAACGGTTTTGAGTTATTGTTGTCCAGATTAAGTCATCTTGTGATCTTTTCATCCACTGCCTTTGTTCTTCTATTGAAAAACTATCATGTTTGTGGGCTGTGATCTGTGCCTTTTTTTTTTTTTCCTTCTTTTTTTTTTTTTTTTCTTTTTTGTAACCCCAGCCGGATGCAACCTCTACTTCCTTTGTTTTCTTGGGTTGTATCCAATTTGTAATAACCCTTGTTGTAGAAGAACAATAAAAATGGTAAGACATGTACCCTGCCAGCATGAGGCAGAGACTGGCATTCAGTCCCAGCAGGAGCGATGATTAGTGGCTCCCCTTGGACGATTTGCTGACCTGTCCTGGGACCTGCTTCCTGGTCTGGAAAATGGGAAGAATCAGTGGGTGATTGAATGGGTTGCTGTACTTGGAAATGCCTGTCACATACCTGTTGGAAGCACTTTTGCCCTCTCCGAGTTCTTAAAGCTCTATTTTAAGTATTTTTCTCTTCTGTCTAAAAGATCAATATGACATTTGATGTTTTAAAAAATTTAAGTGTATGTTCTGCTGCTGTTCTTCCGAGACTTCTCAGAAATAATTGTGAGAGCTTCACTAGCTATATTAGCTCCCTCCTGGAACACCTTAGGATACACGCTGTCCAACCTGCTGATTTGTGTTTTCCCTCAATTGCTGAGTATTCCCTTAACTGCTTGCTGTCATAGCGGCTTCTGTGAGGTCTTAATTACTTCCTAATTGTCCACATTTCTTCCCTTTTCTTTTTTTCCCTTTCTGACAAAAGACAGATTATCAAAGATGAGTTCAGGATCTTTGCCACCTTGGAGTCATCATTAATTTCCTTTCTCCCTCATTATGAAGGCAGGAAAGTGTCCCAGTCTGCTGTCTGATTTCCCACCTGCATTCCTTTTTAGAACTCTTGATACTCTCAGCATCTCTGTAATCACATTTCCTCAACCAAAGAAGGCTTTCTGAATGGGTGCGCCTGACACTTGAGAGGCCATTTTAACTGGTCTGCACTCCTTAGGTGAACCTGAGAGTTTTTCACTGCAGCGGAAAACAGTTCATTGATATTTATTACATACCAAGTTACCATGTGAGGTGCCAAGGATGCCAAAATGAAGATTACCCCATCTTTGGTTGAGTACCTCATGGACATAAACATGTACTCAAATAATAAATACTAAGATGTAAAAGTTCATAAGAGGACCCAAGGGAATGCAATCAATGCAGGCCACAGACTTATGAAGTTGTAGCAGATGAGAATCTCAAAAAAAGCTACATAAATGCAAATATATACACAAAGCAGAATATCTATGCATATATACACACACATATATATATACACAAATGCAGCAATTATATATTTATAATTTATATAATATTTATGTATGTATATGTAACTTACATAATAATTATGTATATAATTTCTGCATTTGTAAATGAAATGATTAATGCCAACTTTTTAGTTTGGGCATACAATTTGGTAAACTTTAAAATGCATGGCTTATATTTACCTTTTAGTAATGATTAATGTTCCTCCACTAACAATTAGAATAGTAATGATAATGACAACAAGAAAATATGTATACCACCTTCCCCACATTCACAAGCATGTGGCAAATTGGGGAGTACCATAACCATCAATAAAGAATGAAGAAAGTGAGTCTCAGAGAAGTTTTGTGACTTACCAGACTTAATGCCATGACTAAGAAGATTTATAACCATGGTAATCACGTGCAAAATATTCTAGTTCCAAATCTGATTTTCCATTTTATGTTTCTTCCTTCAGTGTGATTGCAAACAAGAACCTGCTTGATGAATTTGCAATAGATTCCTCCTTGCAGCCAAATGAGCAGGGGGTTAACAGTGAAGAAATATTGGGTGGCAAAACCCGAGGATCTGGAGCAGACGTTTGCTCCAAATTATTTTAACAAATTATTTATCTATGAATAATAGATAAAATCAAGTTAGCACCATTCACTTGATACCTCCTGTATGCTAGGAATTATGCCTAATATTTTATATCTGTCATCTCATTTAATAATTGCAACCTTTTGAAGTAAACATCATTACTTTTTCCAGGTTAGAGATGAAGAGACTGAAGCTTAGTGAGTAGCCTAAATGCATAGAGCTAACAAGTACTAAAGCTAGTATTTGAACCTTCAAAATCCAGGATCCTAGTGTGTGACTGTGGAGACAGCCCTTAACTCTCAAATGTCCATACAAATGAAGCCAGGTTGCAAATTTAGCCAACATTGGAAAGCCTTGGTAAGACTTGCTAACTAGTATCATTGACTGATGAGCAGCTCAGGCTCCCCACTTCACTCCTTACCCTCTGGGGTAAGAGTCAATGAGCCATGAAATGACCAAGGGGCATCTGAAAGAGAGAGGAAGAGCCAGGAATAGAGCTAATTCACCAGGGACATAATCAGCTCTTGAGTCATTGTACTGACTGGACATTAATGTGCCCACACTGGCCCTGGGGACTGCAGTTTGGCCTTGTGCAGCTTCTGGATTGAGGATGCTTAACAAGATACTGGAAATGTCAGTAGCTATTTTGCCAAGTAGCATTAGGGATTCCCTAAGAACTCTGCTCAGTCAAGACCAGCCTCCTACTTCTCAGAGAAGCAAGCTCTTTTTAGATGAACAGCCCGGTGGGAATGCAAGATGCTGAGAAGGTGGGCAAAGGCAGCAAAGGACCCCTGTGTGGGCCCAGGGGACGTGTTGCTGGCTCTGAATGAGCTGGTGTGCAAAGTGGGGGTGGGGCTGCCTCTCTCTGAGCCTCAGTTTTCTCCTCTAAAGATTAAGAAAATTGGGTTGTGTGACTCTGCAGGGGCCTCCCCAATTTAGCATTTCATATCCACTGAGACCGCATCAGTGCTTTGACATCTACAAGGTAATAACAAAGTTCTATAAAAATGCTTCCCATCCTCCAGATACTGTCTAAGGGCCTCAGGTATTATCTTACTAATCCTTACCCCAACCCTATGAGAGGAGGTTCTAAGACTTGCTCAAGGTCACTCAGCTATTCAGGGCAAAGCCGGGATTCAAGCTCAAGTTGTCCAGATCCTGAGTTCACATTTTTAACTTTCTTGGAAACCTTCCTTGGAAACACTATTCCCCAACTGGCTTTTGGCAGGTGAGAGGACTTTTACAGGAATAGCACTAAAGGAATTTAAGGCATTGCTATTTTTGTTCAACTTTTGCTTGGATGAGGGAGGTGAGGTAGGGAGTGATGTTACCATATTAAAAATACAGAGGACCTTTTAGTTTGTAGGATGAGATGAGCTTGAATTGAAATAGAAGACTTCCTATTGTGCAGGGCATCATCCAGGTGGGCTTATCTTGGCTTTCCAAGTCTTTGGGGGACATTTGATAATGTAGAACTGAAGAGTTTGGCCTCTGGTGCTAAAGGGAACTGGGTTCAAATCCTGAAAATCACAGTATGGTCTTGAATATGTTACTTAAAGACTCTGATCTAGTTTTTCACTTATAAAATAGGAATTCTAGTTGTACTTGCTCTAAAAGGTTTTGGCAAGTATCAAACATCTGCATGTAGATGAATTGCTTTCTAACCTGTCAGTATTCTTCAAATGATTAAACATAACTGGAATGTGGATAACCTTTTGGGGTCAGCTATTTTTTGTCCTTATTCTTCTCTCTCACATTGTGCCAACCTCCCAACCTCAGGACTTCACAACGGCTCAGACACCCTGTGCTTTGGTGTTCACCGAGCCATTGCAGGGCCAGAGAGAAAGAGTATGATTGATTTGCTTTGCATTGACTGCTCATGATGAAAAGTTGTGTTTTTCCCCCCCTTTTCCTTCTTTAGTCCTGGGAATTATATTTTTTCTTAGAGTTGCTAATGGAAAGCACTGAACCAAATTCCCTCAAATTGAATTTGGCTGCCTGAATTGTCAGCTTTCCATCTACTATGCTCCCCGCCCTCATCTACTCCCAGGGAGCAGCCTCTACTTTTGCAAGCACCATTATCAATAGGCCTGTAAGCTGGACTGCTAGAGGGCTGGGGAATGGAAGAAGGCGGGACTACACCTGGAATAAGGCCCAGCTGGTAGCTCCTGCTCATGGCTTGTCGACACAGCCAATATACATGTTTTTGATGCCATAAGAAGGCAGCCTGGGTTTGTGGATACCAACAAGACAGGAAATCAGATGGGACAGGGGTCCCCTCTCTAGTACTAAAGTGCTGTGTGGCCTTGGGGAAGTTGCTCTGCCTTCTATTCTTTTTTTTTAATTAATGCACATTAATTGTGCAGAATCATTGGTTTAATTGTGAGGCATTTGTACGTGCACAGAACATACCTTGATCATTTCCACGCCTCACTACTGCTATTCCCTCTCCTCTCCCCTCTGCAGATCTCCCTCTCCTTCTCTAGCAGCCTCTACTTTCATGTTGTCTTTATTCCCCTGAGAGTCCTCATATGAGAGAAAATATGTGATTCTTGTCTTTCTGAGTTTGCTTCTGTTCAGGTAGCTTCCACATCCCTGCTTGTTAACATGCCTCAGAAGGGATGTATGAGTTCACTTGTGAAGTCATTTGTTCACTCATGGTTTTGGAAATATTCACCAAGGGCCAAAGTGTTCTGGGCTCTAGAACTAAGTGACTAAATACCTAACCTCTCTGCTTGGGAGAGAGGTCACAACCTGAAACAGCATCTATTTCCTACCTTTAGAGAGTGTTGGGTTGAGAAGAACAACAGATAATTGGAAACATTTTAGGGTCATCTGGAATGCAGTAGTTTGATGACAATAGCCTGGGTCTCAGGGTCAGAAGGCAGAGCTATGTGATCTCATGTAGGTTATTTGACCTCAATGAGCCTAGGTTTCCTACCTGTTATAATTTCCTGGCAGGATTATTGTAAAGATTAGAGATTCTGTGTTTACTGTTCACTGAAGAGTGTCTAGCCCCCTGAAAAGCACACAATAAGTGGTAGCTATTATTAATAATAATGATAATGTTAATAATGGATGAGAAAGTGCTTCCTAAGCTACAAAATCCTACACAAATATAATGAATCATTATAATCACATTACCTAGAGACTCTTTTCCCAAAAGGTTCTAAGAGCAATCAGGATCACTAGTGCCTCGAAAAAATAAAATAATATTATTAAGCACAAGTAGAAGGACTCTGTATTTGAATAGCACTCTTCCATTTTTAACAAATAGCCATGGCGGGAAGTAACACTTAGAGAGTTTATTAATCCAGGCAGGCTCGTACTTTTTGTTGGCAAGTATTATCTCGCATTTTTGTAAAATTTTCTGTCTTCATTAACAGCACTTTAGTTTCCCTTAAGTAAATGATGATTTATATGAAATGGCCCCATTTTACTTGACCTGAGTTCAGGCAGAACTATTCTGTGCTGACACCTGCAATCAAGGTTCAGGGCATTTCTTAAGCCTACAAATGATTATTCTTCCCGCTGTGTTAAATGCACGGTAATCCTTTGTCAACGGGGACTTGGCCAACTGTGGATTTGTGATAATGGGATTTATATTTATAAACCCACATTTTAAAATTGTATGTTATTTTTATATATGAGTTTTTCAGATCAATTCTCTTAAACAGTGCATGACAGTTGTTATTCTGGTCCCCCAGATGGGAAGGCATTTCTATGGAGATAGAAAAAGAAGACAGTATCCTATTGGGTTAGGATACTGTCTCCACCCCTTGTGCCCTTACCATAGTGATATCTGCAAAACTTAAGTTATCCACATGAAGAAAGGAGATGGAAGGTACAGTCACATGCCAAACCTCTTCAAGCACCAGATATAAGTTTGGGAGTTTCCTTCAACAGTTCTCAATACTACAACCTTTCCTGCTCATATGTATGTGTGTGTGTGTGTGTGTGTGTGTGTGTGTGTGTGTGTGTGTATATATATATATATATTTTAATGGTGCCTCCTTTAGTTTATATCGAATGTAAGATTCAATTATAAATGTATGTGTGTGTGTGCACACCTTTGTAATGTTTCCTTATCTGATAAGAATTCTAGAACTCAAATCTCTCAACTGTTGTACTTTTCTAAGGTCAAGGAAGAATTGCTACATAAACATTACACTAGCTTTGTGAATCCTGTATTCCTAGTAAGTTCTTATGCCTTGGCTACTTCCAGATCATTATCTACAGTAAAGTCATTTTCTATTCACCCTCACTTTTCTTGTGGTCAGGTTAGGACCCAGGACTGGTATTCTATTCATAAGCAAGAAACTGAAGAAGTACAAATGGAAATTCTTAAAACAGCACAGACTACATTCTGTAGAGGAAAATATCATATGGAGCTCATTGTATGGAAGTGAGAGAGGGCACCGCAGAGGTAACTGTTGCGATGGATGGAGGTCTGACCTAAAGTCCCTCTTTCTTCAAGGTTCTGGGATACTAAGTGAGGCCGAAAATAACACTGGGTGAGAGCTAGCCAAGTTCAATATATCTGAGAAAGAAGAGCCTCAGTGGTTTTACAGATAAATTAAATATTTCCTTCAATTTGCACGATAGTTACAGAATTTGTAAAGCATCAGCCATAACCCAGGCTCCGTCTTAGAATCTGGAATCAGCTGTGGACACGCAGAGAGCACCTCAGCCTTTGGGAGCTCACCATCCAGTGGAAAGGTCAACAGAAACGTGGAATTCATGTGCTCACTGCTTATCAGGAACAGGCACATCTGCAAAACCATCACCTATGCTCATATTGATCTCTACAGTGACCCTAAGAGATTTGTGAAAATATCCCTACTTTACAGAGAACAAATGTGAGACCAGAGGCATCGGTGCTAGCAAAAGGCTGCAGCAGTAATATGCAGCAGAGCCTGCAGGAGAACCCAGGCCCTCTCCTGGCTGATGTGCTCCACCTGCACCATACAGCCTTTCTCCAACGCGGTCATCACAGATCTTTCAGTCCTCATCTGTGAAATGGGTGGCCTTGCTCTCACAGGGACTCTCTCAGAAATCCAGACAATACCGTGCTGGTGTTTGTTGTCATTTCTTGTGTTTATTGTTGTTGCTGTGAAACAGCACATAAAATGGAGAAGTAGTGAGTCCACGGAAGACAGCCACCGCCATTCTGCCCAGAAAACATCCTTACTAATTAGAGAACTCACTGAGGAGGAAGAAGTGGATGCTATTTGTGGCTCAGAGCAGGTGTTCTGAGAGTGCTGGAGTTGACAAACCAGGATGGCAAAGTGGTGGTTCTAGTAGGTACAGGGAACTCAGGCACCAAGGCCAAGGTCATGAGCATGGCCTGGAATCTAAGTGGGAAGATGCAGGGAAACCTTGGGTCCACATATGATAGTAAGGGCTTGTTCCTGCATTATAGGAGGAGTAAGGAAGAGGGTTTTGATCATTGTCTAGGAGTGAGAAGACTTACATTTTTATCCCAGATTCACATTGACTAGCTGTGTGATCTTGAAGAAAATCCCATTCTTTCTTGGGGCCTCAATTTTCTCGTCTTTAAAATGGGGGTGCTAATCTCTGCCGTGCTTCCCACGCTGAGAACTGTTGTAGTATTGAGAACTGAGTTGATGGGAACATCACACTGGAAAATACAGATAAAAAGATCTGTAACCTAGAAAATGTTCCTATGTATTTTTTAATATTAATATTTACCATTAATATCATCTGCCAGTCATTGACATCATCAGTGTCATCACTGTGTATTTTAATTAAGACATCTACTGAGCTGCCTGGGCTGACTCCTGGAAGTCACCGGTTTTGTAAAGTTTAATCTGTTCGCTTATTAAATAAACATGTGGTGGGTGACTCTGGTAGGTAAGGAGCTGTGCTAGGTTTTGTAAAACGAGTACGACAAGGCCTCTGCCCTCAAGGAGTGTTCAAGGGGAAATGAGCAGAGGCCTTGGATAACTGCAGAACGGGGCTCAGTTATGTAATGCGTCAGGAGCGCAGAGCAAACAGAATGCTTTGTTAACTTGTCACATTCTGCAAAGGTGAATCTGCTGTTTAGAAAGAGCTGGGAAGGAGCTCAGAGAGCATCACCTACACACAGCAGGAAGGGGAGAGCCTGCCTCAGAAACCTCCAAGCTCCCAGACAGGGTCTCTTCACAGACAGGTATAAGCTGCTTCTCCTCTCACCTGAGCTCAGATGCTTGCTTGGCCGCCCCCCATCATCAGAACATGGCAGACTTTCCTGAGGCGGTGTGTTGGCCAAACTCTTAGTGATATTTTGTCGAATATTTCAGATTCCTCTTCTTTCTGGGCTGCTAGATTTGGACTTCCTGGCCTGTTTTTCATCGGATGGCTCACGTAACTGAGTTGAGTGGAAGTGGTAAATGCCACTGGTGGCCCAGAGTACCGACCTGCTGGTGAGGACTTTCCAGAACTCTCTTCTGTCCTCCCACATGGAATCTGGCAATGTTACACTGAGGGCTGCCCCATCCACCTGGGTCTTGTAGAGGCTGTTATGAGTTGAGACCCCCTGCCAATCTGGCATGAACATATAGTGTGAATGAATCGTTATTTTCTAAGCTCCTGAGGTTTGGGAATTGTCACAGAGGCATACTTTAACTAATGCTAACTGATGCAGGAGCAGTGTTGAGACAAAGGTAGGCAGAGGACAGTGCTATGGCTTGGATGTTTGTGTTTTCCCACCCAAATTCATTTGTGAAACCTAATCCCCAATGTGGTGGTATTAAGAGATGGAAACCTTGGGAAATGAAGAGGATGAATAGATGAATTGTGGAGTCCTTATGAATGGGATTAATGTTTTTGTTAAAAGGACCTAAGAGAGCTTATTTGCCCTTCCCTTTTCACTATTCATGGACCCAGGGAGAAGGTGCCATCTGTGAGGTTAGAGTGAGCCTTTGCCAAACACCTTGACCTTAGACTTCTGAGCTTCCAGAACTGTGATCAGAAATAAATCACCCAGTCTAAGGTATTTTGTTCCAGCAGTCCAAATGGACTAAGAAAATATCAACGCCTGGTTTCTTATTTTTTGTGCCACTTACAAGGTCTTTGATGGTGCAGGGTAGAGGCTCAGAGTTCCTGATGCACTTGGTCACTCATGTTTAAGCACAGCTACTCCCACTAGTCAAGGATGCTTTTCCCAGGATTGCTCAACCAGCACCTTCTCTGTTTTGAAGCTGTCAGACCCTTATTTCCTGAGGCTCAGCTGCCTCCTAATTTGCAACAACATTTGCACCCCATCCCCCAGCTGTTTGTCTTGGGAGAGGTATCTCATCAACAGTGTTTGGGAAAACTAAGTAAATCTTGCCTGCCTTTTATTGCATACTTGATTGAACTTGTCAGAGAATTCAGGCAATTTCCAAAGGTTCATATTTGTCTTTGCTCACGGAAAGACCCACCTGGCCCATTCCTTCTTTTAACTTTACATCTGTGGTGACAAATGGCCTGGCAATGCCTGAGAGACAAACCCTGAGGGACAGAGAGTGAATGCGTATTGGGGTTGATGCTCAGAGGGAACCATTAATCTGCTTTGGCAAGATCTTGGACCAGTCACTACCCTTCTGGTTCTTGATTGTCTAAGTTATTGGAGAAGGAAGCTGAACTATATGAACTTCCTCTTCTGAAAATATTGATTGGATCTATTACCCTGTAGTGGGTACTGTGGAAATTTAAAGAGGGAGTGGAGATGGTCTCATGTTAGCAGCATGCAGTGAGACACTTTCTCAAAATGCTGGGCAGTGGCAGTAAACCACAGCTCTCAGTCAGTCGCTCAGTCACTGTGGTGTACCATCTTGTTAAGTTACAATGTTTGTGTAAGCCAGGTGCATTCCATGCATATTTCACTTAAAATACTCTTGAACTGATGATGGGTTTCTTGGGATGTAGCCCTCTCATAAGTGGAGAAGCATCTGTATATATGGGCCATGTTTTGAGTCAGGTGGCTTAAGGGTGAGTGGAGGTGTGCAGTAAGGCCAGATGTCAGTTAGCTGTGAAGACGAGCCGGAAAGTGCTAACTTTCAGGATCCATGACTAACTGTCATGCTGCTAATGGATTTAATCCATGTTTAAGCAGGTGGGTATGAAACAAAACAGCCCACCTTTTATAGATGAGGAAAACAGGACTGCACAAAGAAACACTACACACTAGCCATCCTAGTAGGTTAGGAGAAACGTCATGGCTGCAAGAGGCATGGCTATGTTAAATATGGACTGATGGCTGATGACATGCGAGGTCTCCCATCCCAGGACTCAACCTGGCTGCCCCACGTCTCCATGTTGTGTCCTCCACCCTGCTGACAGACCCTCTTTATATAACCTTGTCCCCTTTCCTCTCTCCCTCATCTCTCGATTAGCAAATCCTACCCAGACTTTTAGTCAAGGCTGCTTTCTCTCAGTCCATCAGTTATAACCAAGAATGGCCTCTCTCTCTTTCTGCTGATCTTTTGCAGCATGCTCTGCATATCCCGTATGTGATCTACTCCATTTTGTAAATGCCAGAGTCCATGTCTTACAAAGAAGTGGGGTGGAGTAGAACCCATCCAGGATTCTCATGTCCCTTCTTCCACGAACAAGCTGACCTTGAACAATTTTCTTATTTCTTCTGTTTTTTGGTTTACTTATAGAATGGGACTGATGATGCCAATTTTGCAAGACTGTAGAGAGAATGACATAAGATCATGCACGTAAAGTACTGATTTCTTTTACAATAAAGCTATCCTCCAATACTCACACCCCTCCGATCCCGTGTAACTTGTACCAGTAGGTGATTAACACATGCTTGATGAACGAACATTGCACACAGACCTGCCGTGTTACATCAGTCAGCGTCCTGGCAGGAAACAGATGGCTGTTTCTGAAAAATGCAGACTCAGACGCGAGACCTGTAGAGAGAGTTGAGGATGGGTATGTGCAGGACTGGGGGAGACAATCAGAGGTAATGAGGCAGTGTAGGCCAGCATGGGGGAGGTTTGGGTCACCCTGCAAAAGCAAGAGGAATGCTAAACTTGGTTTTGGTTCGGTTATTGGTGCTACATGCACGAGGAGGGTGCAGCAAGGGTTATTACTTAGAAAATTTGAGTCATTGGGAGAGTAGGAAGGGCCTCTCATGCAGGTCTGATTGACTCAAGAAACCAACAGAAAGGATGAGGTCTGGGTGTTTATTGTGGTGCCAGGGGGAGTGGGGTGGGGTGGGATGGGATGGGTGGGAGTCCCCAGGCGCAGGAAGGGGCTTGCAGCACTTGCGTGGTTTGAACTGGCAGCCAGTGCCAAGAGGAGGAAGCATCTCAGCTTTCTTATCCGCTTGCCCAGGTAAGGGGCACAGTGGGGAGAGAAGCAGCGAGACTTCAAAGCTGTCTGTAGTCACACATCAGAAGAAGGAGTCAGACTCTGTCCTTATTACACGGGGAAGCTTTTGCCACCCTGAAGCTCAGGAGCGGGAACAGTGATACCAGCAAGAGGGGCCTGTTCCAGGGACCGACCGTCAGGAATGCCCATCCACCATTGATACCGCAGGTCAGCAGGGTCGGGTGAGGATTACAAATACCCCCTCCTCTCTATCCTCCACTGTCTACTGATCTCCTGCTGGTGGCTGTCCTCTGCAGAACCCATCTGGAAGGCAAAAGAACCTGGGTGACATACCAGGTCAGCCTGCTAGGGCATGGGAAACCCAGAAAATACTTTGGGGACAGGGCAGAGTAAGCAGAGGTAACAAGCATGGGGTAGGACTCATGAGTCATGGCAGAAACCAGTGAGGTCATGAATCTTAGCAGCCATTGCTCATGGTGCACACGGTATGAGCCAAGCTTCATGTTAACCACTTTATAGGCAGTGTTTTGGGTAAATTCCCATGCAATCATAAATAGGCATTAGTTTTTTTTAGAGATGAAGAGCCTGAGACTCAAAGAGGTTAGAGAAGTCTTAGAAATTGGTGAAGTTAAAATTCACACCCAACAGCTAGACACCAGGCCCTGCACACTTTACATCAGACTTGTGATGTCCCTTCCCTGTTTAGGGACTGGGAAGTGCCCCAGATTGAGGTCTCTGGCTCAGTGAACTGAGCCTTCCACAGAGCCCCCACCTGGTTTGGCAGAGTCTACTCTTCATTCAGTGCTCTACGTGCTGTGCGTGTGTGCTAGGCATTTCCTCACATTTTCATTCTTTCAGGAATTTCCCAAGGAGGTAATGGGGTCTTCACTTGAGAGCTGAGGAAATTAAGTCTCAGAGGCAATGAAATGATTGGCCCAAGTCACACAGGTTACAATGAAGTGGAGCCTCCAGGGTGCCAGGCATGGGAACCATCTATGCCTCCCACTTAGGCTGAACTTTATTTCCTTTTGAGAATAATAAGCAAAGGGTCCCTCATTAAATCCCCTTGATCTGCTGGGGGTCTTCTGCTCATATTCAGGGCAAAGCTACTTCGTTCATCATTGTGCACATGCCCAGATTTATGTGTCTTTCCTTTTCATCTTTTTCTTTTATGTTCTCCTTCCCCCTCCAGCCTGACTTGGTACAACATTTTCCTTGGGTAGAGAGTTGGAGCCCAACCCCCGATGGAGGTCACAGGAATGGCAGCCCCCATTTATCTCCAAACCCCCGGGATTGAGAATTTATTTGTGATGTCAGGGCTTGGCACGATTTAGAATAATTCAGGGATTTAAGTCCTGAGGATATGAGAAATAAATAATGTCACCCATTCCATATATAGGGTCATAATGCAAAAGGGGAAAAAACGTGTGTTTCTCTGAGAAGTATAGAGGAGATTCTGAAAAATGCTAAGTCATTCTAAAGCAAAGACTTTTCAGAGGAGAAATGTCTATGTATGGTTATCTAAAATACGCCCCCCCCATTTTTGTAGATGGGAAAACTGAGGGCAGAGAGGGAGAGGGACTTATCCATGGTCACATGAGGGCCATCAGTAAAGCCAAGGTCTAGTATTCCTTGGACCATGCCAGGCCCACCCTGGACTCAACAAAGAAAGGGACCTCACTTGATCCTGGTTATCTGAACAAGCTCATGAAACACTGTGTTGGAATGCCTGTGTGCTCAGCACTCTCTCCCCCAGACTGAAACTCCGTGAGGAAGTATCTGGGTAGCTCCCACTCGTCTTTGCATGGCTATGTTCTGTTCATCCTTGAATTCTCACATTCTATAATTTACAAATCCTCACTGGACTACTAGCTACATTAGAACCTTCGGTCTTAGATCTCCATATTCCCTCGAGTTTTTCCTGATTTCTACATTATACTTCATTCCTGCCGTGGTTTAGATACTAGGTGTCCCCTAAAAGCTCTGGGGTGAGACAATGCAAGCAAGTTTAGAGGTGAAATGATTGAGGTTTTTTTTTTTTTTTTTTTTTAGTTGTGGATGGACATTTATTTATTTATTCGTTCATTTATTTATTTATTTATATGTGGTGCTGGGGATTGAACCCAGTGCCTCACACATGCTAGGCAAGTGTTCTATCACTGAGCCACAATCCCAGCCTCCGAAATGATTGAGTTTTAACCATCCTGATTAGGGATTAACCGGGAGGTTACTGTAGGCTGGTAGGGTGTAGCTGGGGAAGGGGGGTCATTGGGGGCATACTTTGGGGGTACATATTTTGTCCCTGGTGAGTGAGAGCTTTTTATGCTTCCTGATTATCTTGCCCTGAGCTGCCTTTCTCAATCACCCGCTTATGCCATGATCTTTTGCCTCGCCTCCAGCTCAGAGAAATGGATGCAGCCATCTATGGACTGAGACCAATGAAACCCAGAGCCCCAAATGAACTTTTCCTCCTCTAAAATTGTTCTTTTCAGCTCTTTTGTCACAGTGGTGAAAAATGACTAACACAGTTCTCATTCCTGTTTAATTGTCTGTCTTACCACCTAGATTGTAAGCTCTTAACAAGGATTGTGGCTGTCCTGCTCTTCTAGTAGGTCTGCCTTGCACACAGCCAAACAGCAAATTTTTGAGAGACGTATGAAGGAGTGAAACCCAGATTATCCTAACCTCAGGGTGAAATCCAGGATCCTCTGAGTTCTGGAGAGCTACCCACTTGCCCCAAATATCAAAGACTCCTGAAGATGTTCTTTGATTTCTGCTCCTTCACATTTAATAGTCAGTCAAAGCCAATGGGTTTGTATCTACTTTCTCTTATTCCTTGTTTTCTTCCTGCTGATCAAAGCTGCTGCCCACCATTTTTTTTTTTAATTTTTGCCAACTTTTAATGTATGGAATATTATTACCAATACAACAATATATTTCACTTTCTACAGACACGTACTTAGGCTTTATCATTTTCGAAGTAATATTTACTCTTCTCTCCATCCTGCACAACAATTTCTGCAAAATGTAATCACATATAATTTATCAAGATCTTAAAGTTTGACCCAGTTTGTACATTTTAATTATTTCAAAATTTAACTTCTTAACTCTTGCTTCTATTTTTTTCTTTATCAAGTTGTTCTTGCTTATGCAGTCATTGTACATCTCTTCCCAACTTTCAGAGGAACTGAGGCTCAGAGAAGAAATGTCACTAAGATGTGCTGACACCAAGAGAGAGTGGCCAAGTCACAGGAGATCTGTGATCTCTGTTCTACTCCTTCCCCTGCCTCTGATAGTTTAGGATTAAACTTCTTGTGTTCTTTCTTCAACTTGATGATGTGTCATCATTAGACTACTCAGAATAAATCTGCATGGTGGTATTCAGATTTCCTGTTAAATATTCATGCAACAAATTCACATATACTGACCACATATTCACACTGCCCTGCCTGCTGGTCAGGACTCCCCATACTTCACACAAGAACTCACAGCTGTTAAGACAGTTATGATTCCACAGAGTGGGTGATAAGGCACCAAGGTCAGTTCTTTTCCTCATATTCAGTGGCATTCTCCTGAATGCTGGAACCTAAATGGGTACATAGAAGATGCTTGGCTTCATCTTGAACTTCATAGTTGGATGAGCACTTAACATACAATAGATAAATCTTGAGGAAGTGTTTGCCTTTTTTGATAAAAAAAAAAGGAAGAAAAAAAGAAAAGCATCACTTTTAATCATGATTTTCTATAACATGTCAATTTTTCTTTTGGAGTGATAAAAAAGCAAAAAAAAACCACATTACTTGCATTTGTGTTTTATATCACTACTGGAATTTTTTCTTTGATCCTCACAGCAGCCCATTAGGGTTTAAGTGCTTTCTTTCCATTTTACAGATGATAAATCTGAAGCTCAGAGGTGTGAAAAAAAAAAAGTGAACCAAGAGTACAACATCAGGAAGTACAAAATGGGAATGGGATGGTCCAGAATACAAATTTGAACCTATTTACATTTATCAATTTTTTTTAATTGCATCTATGTCTTGCGTTACACTGAGAAAAGGGCTCTGAGCGACATGACAAGCCAACCAGGATTTACCCATAAGTAATTTTGTTTCAGTTGAATTTAAATGATGCTTAACTTACCCCCAATTCACAGATGATGGAGACTGACATTCCTGGAGTGGGTTGAGGGAGGAGAGTTCCGTTGTGCAGGCTCTTGCAACAAGGTGGGATTTATGAAGGAGAGTTTGATGGATGGGTGGAACCTCAAACAGCAGGGACGGGATGAGGTAAGACAGGATGAGGAAAGCAGAGGAAAGAGATCTGCCTGAAGAGTTTGGAGAGAGGCTATTGAACAGTTGGATGCAAGTGGAGGAAATGATATTTCTCCAGTAGCCCCGTGAGCTCTCTTCGTTTCTCTGCTCTTGGGACTCCTAGGGAACAGATGCTGAGAAAGTCACTTTCAGGCGCTGACTGTCATAAATTACATGATAATTTCCTCACTGCATGTAGGTGCCACGAGAGGCTGGTGGTCTACCAGTTTGTGATTAGAAGTGGTGCCCAGGGTGGCTGAAAAAGACAATTGCCCCCAGTTTAATGTCAGCCCCTTTCTCCTTCAAATGATTGGGAAGGAAATGGGATTTATTCTTCTTCCCTGCCCTAAAGCAGACTTTGAAACTCTAAAACCAAGGTATTTGTAATGTGACAATTCATGCAGGGGATATAGCCATTCCTCTACCCCATACTGTTCCCAGGGCTTAAACCTGGCAGTGCCCCGATTGGCTCTGTGGCCTTGGGAACGTGGGTGAGTGTGTGTGCGGAACGTGTTTATATATGGGGTGTGGGTGAGTGTGTGTTTATAACCTGACTCATTCGACTTTTGCTTTTTTTCCTCTCTGAACACTTTCATTAATATTATTTCCTGTGTAGGTACTCATAGACATATCCCGGTTTTTAAGAAAATGAGGAAAATGCTTCTTAAATACCAAATACAAATACGATAGCTCCTCAAATTAATAATGCTTTTAATACAAGGAGGTGGGTGATAGGACCATCCATAATACCCCATGTATTCAATATTAAAGGAAACTTTGACCTCATGCATGCCAATTTCTCTCCTTTTTTTTTTTTTTTTTTTTTTTTTTTAGCTAGGGAAAACTAAAGCCCCCAAAGGGGAATGACGTGCCCAGGTCATAGACACTTTTTGACTGAATTGCTACGAAAGTCTGTGTTTGCTCATCTCCATTCAAGTACTCTATCCATCCCTCCAAGGGGTGAGGTGCTCAAATTTCCAAAAGGACTATATTATAGGAAATACTTGACAACAATTTTGGGAGAGCCAACATTTATAGATATATTTTTCCTCTCTAAAAGCAACATTAGGGATGTGGTTGTGGCTCAGTCAGTGGTAGAGAACTTGCCTAGCATGTGTAAGACACTGGGTTTGATCCTCAGCTCCACATAAAGATAAGTAAATTAATTAAAGTTTCATTGATAACTAAAAAAAAAAAAAAAAGCAACATTAAAGCCAGTAGCTAAAATAGACAAGATTTGGCTTAGGTCTCAAAGACCTGTTTAACCAGATACTAAATACTGGTTTCAATCTCCTGTGGTCCCAAGCATGGTCCCAAGCACCCATCAGCATGGTTCTTGAGATGGAGAAAATGATAATGCTAAGGGTAACTTTAAATTAGTCTTCTCTTCTTAGAAAAGCAAATGAAGAAACGTTCCTTTCATCCAGTTCTCTTGGTAGTACTTAGAACCTCCTGTGCCCATGGGAAATCTGCGCAAGGGTTCATCAGAAGACAGCTGGGAATTTTTCCTCCAGTCTATGAATCCTCATTAGCTTGTTTTAGCTCAGCATTCAAGGCCAAGGCGATAATCTCCAAACCAGAACGTGGTATCTCATGTGACTTCCACCAACCTCCTGACTTTTGCTTTTGTGGGCCCTTCCTCCAGGAAAACATTCTAGAATCTTTTATTATTATTTAAAATATTTTTCAGTAGTATTGGTACAAAGATGACTATATTAATGCTATACATTAGAACACTTTCTTTGGCCTAAAACTCCATTTTTTATTTGCTTCAGGTTTTAAGAAAAATTAAAATATTTTTATTGTCCCTAAAGTACTGTGGGCCCTGGACACTGTGCCCAATGGGTCATTCAGCCCTGCAGCATAGGTTTCATCTCTATTTCTTGGTGAAATGGAGAGAGGGCTTTTATTCTTTTTTACCTTCATTTTTTTTTTCTGTAATTGCCCCTGACCCAACCACTTTTGACATGCTTGAATTTTCTTTTCACATTTTAAGCAATCATATTTTATACAGAAGCCCACTGAAATTAGAAGTCAGACTGAACAGCTGTGGTACCACTGTTTAATCATAGAGCCCTTCCTGTTACATTGCTTGAGAGAGAATAAAGGAGCTACATTCCTGCCTTGCATTTGCTTCCCAGATTCACAGAGTGAAACCTAAAGAACGTTTTAACTGGGGGCTCTGGCGCTTGCAGTAAATGAGGTCACCTCCAATATTCCACCTCATTTTCATTGTTATCGAAGTAGGATAATAATCCTAACTCTTAGGTTACGTGTAACAGTCAATATGGTGTACCTACTGGCACATATTAGGTGTCCTAGAAGAATCTAGATCCATATCCATCTCTCTAGGGAAATCTAGCCCCTTTTGGTATTTTAAGACCTTGCTTTTTATGTTGGAGACTCTTGCTTTGGATTACAAAAGTACCTGGAGAATCAGGCAGACTTGGAATTCCTGTCTTAGCTCTACCTTGTAACTTTGAGAAAGACATTTCCTCCCTACCAACCTAGATGTGTGCATCTACAAAATGAACATAATAGCCATGATTGCAGTGGGGTTGGGGAGAGGAACTAATGATAATGTAAGTAGCGATGATTTGAAGCCATTTACACACCCTCTAGTTGTCAGAGGTCATCCCATTTTTCTCTGTCACCTGCCTTCTCTTGTTGTTTGCTTTCCTGCTTTTGGTCCTTTGGGGAAGCATTTTCCTTCAGCTGTGCTGAGAAGGGACAGGTATGCCATCTAACCACTTTGGCTATAGCCTGAAGCCGAGCTGCTCCCCAGTCCCCCCGCATATTCTCCAGCTGCAGGCCAGCCTCTGCCTCCAATTTTCCAATTCCAGCTGCTCCGAGGTAGCCAGAGGGTGTTTGATTGCTGACAGACTCTGGCATCACAGCAGAATCCAATCAACTCTCTTTCAGCCCAAGAATCCCCTTTAGATTGTAATCAGTGTCCATTCTCTCTCTCTCTCTCCATCCGGCTCTGGTCCACGGGAATCGTGAGCACTTCTTTTGATTCTCTGTCCTGGCAGCCTCTGCTCCCACTCTGTGTCTTTGCCTGGAGGCCAGCAGCTGGGTCTGGTTGGTCACTAGCTCACTGTGTTCTGTGGGATGTGCCACGTTCTCGCTCAGAAGCCTACTGACCATTTCCAGAAGTGGCTTTGTATTATCCACCACACCACACTGCAGACAGAAGGTGAGAAAGCATGCTTGAAACCTACTTGGTAAATGAAAACAACTGTTATTATCATAATTTATTATTTTTATCTTCAATTACAACAACTTCTTCAGTCTCAGACTCTCCATGTGAAGCTGAATAGTCCCCACCATGAAGGTGCTGAGTGGTTCAAAGATTCCTGGCCTTTCATTTATTTTTCCCATTCAATAGATACTGAATGTGCAAACCACTCATTTTGTGTCAGGAACCATCCCAGGCCCTGGAGATAAAATCCATGCAGTCATTTTAACACTAACTTAAGTACTCACCTGGACCCTGGTTGAAAGAAAAATTATTTCATGTGTTCTACAAATATATACCGGGACCTTCTGATTTGGCAGGAAGCACGGATAAAACTATAAGGAGGAAAAAAATAGGATAAGAAGCTTCAAGCCCAAAGTAAGAAATAAAAATAAGACAAATTGTTTCATAAATAATTATTTAGACACATTTTTAGTAAATGCCTTAAAGGAAAAAGGCATCAAGTATTTTGAGAACACACAACCAGGGCATTTATTTTTGGCTGGAAATTCAGGGAAGACTTCCCTAAGAGGTAAGGTTTTAGCTGAGATGAGTTTGAATTCACTGGGGACAGGTGGAGGAAGACATGTTTTAGAAACTGCAGCCGTGAGGAGCCAGGATGTGGGTTCTGTGACCATGAGTGGGCAGATGTTGCAGATGGGTAGGAAAAGAGGGAAGAGTCATAGGCACCTAAGAGATTGTCTGGGGCCAGATCATGCAAGGTCTGATGGAGAGGAATAAAACCTATCCTGAAACAACTCAGAGCTTATTTGAAGAGATAGATCAGTAACAAAATAATAAAAGCTCTGATAATTATTCAGTGCATGGGTACGCGAAGGAAGCCACAGTTCACTCAGTTCTCATGGTTCAAGAAAATATTCAAAAAGTGGGATTTGCATTTTGAAAGATATGAAGGAATCTGCCGCGCAGCTGTAGGAGAAGGGTGAGGAGTGGACAGTATGGAGGGCCTGGCATAGGCCAAGCCTCTGTGCTGCAAAATAGCTTGGGCATTTTAGGGAGCTAGCTCATGTCAGGCTCATGTCAGGAATGGGACAAAGAAGCAATGAGAAAGGAGACATGAACACAGTTAGGGACCAGATGGTGAGGGACCTTCTGAACCACAGGATGGTGAGTTTAAAAAAAAAAACAAAAAAACAATATATGTATATATTGTTTTTATACACACACACATACACACACACACACACACACACACACACATATCTCACTTTTCTTTTAAAAGCAGTTTTAGGTTTATAGCAAAGTTGAGCAGGAAGTACAGAGAGTTCTGTGCACCCCATGCCTCCCCCTGCCCCCAGCATCTTCCCCACTCACTATCCTCATTCCTGCATCAGGTAGTGACTTTGTTATCATCAATGAGCCTACAATCTTTTTACCCTAAGTCCATGGATGACATTAGGGTTCACTCTTGGTGTTGCACATTCTGTGAGTTTTGACAAATGTGGGGTGACATGCACCCGCCATGGTTATTCAGACAGAGCAGTTTCACTGTCCTAAGAATCCTCCATGCTCTGTCTTGCTCATGCCTTGCTGATTACCCCTGGCAACTACTGCTCTTTTCACTGTGTGCACAGTTTTACCTTTTCCAGAATGTCGTATATTTGAAGTCATAGAATATGTACCCTTTTCAGAGTGGCTTCTTTCATTTAGCAACATGCATTTGAAGTTCCTAGTTAGTGGGGTTTTCAGAAAGCAGATGACATGATTAGGTCGGCTCTGAGTGATGGGTGGAGGTCAAGGTGAACCAAATCAAGGAGAAAGGCTGGAGGCTCTGCTGCTGGTCTTTGGAGCTTTGGGTCCACATATTTTGATGCTGAAGTCGGAACTTGAAAGTCTTTTCAGGTGCCAGGCTGTCATCCTTTTGCAAAATTGTGTCATTGGGCATCTGTGATCCAACTCTTCAGCTTGACCTGTGCTGCACAGTATGTGGCTATTATTTAAACTAAAATTAAATAAAATTAGATTTTCTGTTGTTCAGGCATATTTGTCACATTTAAACTCTAAATAAGCATACATGCTACTGCATAAAACACTGGACTGTGTAGATGTAGAACATTTCCACTATTGCCCAAAGTTTGTTTGGACAGCACTAAATTAAATCTTTGTTGGATTTATTGATGATTTGCTAGGAAGATTATGAACTTTGGAGTCAGAGATGAGTCTGAAATTGCTGTCAAAACATTTATTAGTGATGTAATATTTTTATAATGGTAAAATATGTATAACATAAAATTTGCCATTTTAATCGTTTTTTAATGTACTACTTAGTGGCATTAATTGCATTCACAATGTCATACAACCATCTCAGCCATCTATTTCCCAAACTTTTTAATCACCCAAACAGAAACTGCAGCCATTAAGTAACTCCCCATTCCATACACATCCCCAAAGCCTGGTAACACTGCAATCTACGTCTATCTCTATGAATTTGCCTACTGTGGGTATTTCAAGTGAAATCATTCAGTCTGTTCTTTTTGTGTCTGGCTTCTTACATTTAGCATCAGTTTTCACGCCTTGTTCATGTTGAGTGAGGCATGTTTTAGAACTTAATTCCTTTTTTATAGCTGAGTGATACTCCATTGAACATAGATACCATTTTGTTTATCTGTTCATCTGTCAAAAGATACTCAGATTTGCTTTCACCTTTTGGCTTAGTGATGCCATTTTGAACAATTGGCTTAATTTCTCTGAGCTTCATTTCAATAAAATGGGTATATTAACCCTTAAATCCTAATTTCAGTGTAAAAACTAAAAGAATTACTAGAAATAAAGCAATTGGGATAATATTTCCAGTTCAGAACAGTAGTCCTTGGTATAAATTCCAAGACCCTTCATGGATTCCTGAAACTGTTTATAGTACCAAATGTTATAATATACCATATTTTTCTTATACATACTTTTGTGCTTAGGTTTTGGAAATAGATGGTCTTGATGGTTATGCAACATTATGAATGTAAAAAAAAATTTAAGTAAAATAAGTCTTGCTTGAAGACAAGCACTACAATGCCACAACAGTTGACTTGATAACTGAGATGTTTACTAAATGACTAACAGGCGGGTAGTATATACATTATGGATACACTAGTCAAGGAAAGTTCGTATCCTAGATGGGATGGAACAGGATGGTGACATATCATCGTGCTACTCAGAATAGAACACAATTTAAGCCTTATGAATTTTTTTATTTCTGGACTTTTTCATGTAAAATTTTCAGATCATATTTGCTTGAAGGTAATTGAAACTGCAGAAAGTGAAACCATAGTAATGGGAGACTACTGTAGTTGACTCTTCTCCCTCTCCTTGTCCACCTCTATCTCCTACCTCCTGGTACCTGCATCCCTATGCATCCTAGCTCATAACTGCTGACTAGTTGTTGATTCTCCCATTAGCTTTGATTTTTGGACTCTAAAATGTGAAGAAAATATTTTATTTGATCTTCCTGTAGTTAATGTGTGGGAGGTTCCAGATGGGTGGATATTTTACTTATCAAGTGTCCTGGGATGCAAATGATACCCCTTTTTCCCCATTAAACTAATAATTCCTCCGAGGGGAAGTGCGTGAAAGTCAGTGCTGACATTTAAAGGTAGTTGCAGTCATAAGGAGATCACGACTTAAACTTGGATAGTTTTTCTTGGACTAGATTGGAAATTCGCATGAGAGAGTAATTGTTTTCTGAGGCCAGACCTGTGTTCTCTGCAGTGCAGGGCTGGAGGCATATACTCTGATTTCAATGGGTTGTTTCTCTCTGACGACCATACCTTGAGAAGGTTAGGTGCTCCTATCCAAAATGGACAAAATTTTAGGAAAACCTGACTTCCAATTCAATTAAAAAGACATTTACCAGGATCTTCCTTAATCTACTTCAATCTGTGTCCTAGGGGTTTAGACAGTGAGGACATCCAATTACTTCCTGTGACATAAAACTTGGAGATAGGTAACTTCGCAGCTCAAGAGGTCAGTGTGCTGGACTGGAACCTCCCTGGTGGTCCTGGACCGCTCTTTGAGTCTTCCAGATGGTTATAGCAACCCCAGCAGCCATGAAGGGGAGCAGGCAGAAAGCGGATCTCTTGTGGGCTCTTCCCTTCATTAGAGCTAGTTGTTCTTAGAAGCGCTTCCAAAGATCTCATCTTACGACACATTAGCCAAAAATGAATCACTTGGCCACATTTATATGAGGCTGTGAAGGTGAAGGCTTTTTTTTTTTTTTTTTTTTTTTTTTTTGTCTCTTATCTGGAGAAAATTGAAATTGATGGAAACTTGAAGGGAAGAACAGTTTGTACTCTCTGTGTAGTCAGGGAAGGCTTCATGTGGACAGGGATATGTGCATGAAATATTGAACAATGGAGTAAGATTTTTTTTCTTGGTAAAGGCAGCTCAGCCTGAGAGCCCAGTTTTTGAGTTGGTGCAAGAATCAGGAATTTAGCTTTGCCTTGTTTTATATAATTTTTTAGAGTAGGGGGATAAAATGCCACAAAACAGAAAGTGAAGCTTAAAAATGATTTACAGCTGAGCACGGTGGTGCACATACCTAAAATTCCACCAAGTCGGGAAGCTGAGGCAAGAGAATCCCAAGTTCAAGGCTAGTCTGAGCAACTTAGCAAGACCCTGTCTCAAAATAAAAAAATAAAAATGACTGGAGGTGTAGATCAGTGGTAGAGTTTCCCTGGGCCCAATCCCCACTACTGCAAAAAATTAAAAAGTAATTTACGGAAATGATGGTATAGTACAACTTAAGTGTCAGGATTAGGGGTTTGGACTTCACTCTGAGACATGGGGTAGATATTAAGGTTTGTGAATGGGCATTGCCATGATTGGTTTCCCTAAGTCCTATTACCTTTTTATATCTTTTGATCATTTGCCATCATGTTTTTTTTTTTTTTTTCCTTTTTGGTACCTAGGATTGAACCCAGAGGTGCTTAACCACTGAGCATCATCCCCAGCCCTTTTTTGTATTTTTTTTTTTTTTTAATTTAGAGACAGGGTCTCATTGAGTTTCTTAGGACCTCAGTTAGTTGCTGAGGCTGGCTTTGAGCTTGCAATCCTCCTGCCTCAGCCTCCCAAGCCACTAGGATTACAGGCATGCACCGTTGCGCCCAGCTCATGGGTTTATCTTAAGTCTTTTGTTTCTGTATTTCTCAGTTGTACCCACTTGTCTTTATCTTTCCACAAATATTCTTTCTTGTTCCTGGCAGAACAAGTGGCAGGCAGGGTGGACATTCGGTGTACAAGGAGAACAAACAGGCTCTGTCTTCCTGTTTGCAAGTCAAACTTCATAAAACCGCTCCACCCTCCCTATCTACTGCCCACATGGAAGTCCTGTTGGAGCCAACTCTGCAGGGGGCAGAACTGTGGTGTGGCTTGCTGCTTTCCCACTTAGTTTCTTCATTAACGGACCTGACTGGCTGCTTGTCTTTGCCAGTGCATCTGAAGTCTAGACACTCTGCTCCCAGCTGACAGGCTTGCTCCGCCCTGACTACTTAGGTGGGCTCTAACGCCTTTGCTGGCCTCTAAGATTCCAGGACTAGTGTCTCTCTTTCCCAACCTCATTCCCTTCTGCTCAGCATGCTCTGCCACCATATCCAATACACAAAGTGCTAGCAACACCTTCTCTATTATTCTGAGCACATGTTTCCCTCTGACGGCCGTGTCTTTGTTTGGTTTTCATTCCTCTCTCCTCCGGACTACCTTACAGGAATAATTAATTTCTCAAAACGCTTTGGAAGCACTGTGACTTAAAAAAAAAAAAAAAAAAAAAAGACTCTTAGTTTTGGAATAAAGATTTATAGAAAATATACACAGGTAATACAGCACTACAGTTTGAATGTGTTCTGTTCCCCTGACCTCATGCAGAAGTTTATTCTCAGATTCTTATGTTAACCCATTGTGTGCCATTATCCTTAAATAACTTAAATAGACCAATTTTATGGATGTCTTAGCAAAATTTTATAATTTTCAAAGGTTTCCTCTATATAGGACAATGAAACATAATAAATTAATGGTGGGCTGGGGATGTGGCTCAAGCGGTAGCGCACTCACCTGGCATGCGTGCGGCCCGGGTTCGATCCTCAGCACCACATACAAACAAAGATGTTGTGTCTGCCGATAACTAAAAAATAAAAAAATATTAAAAATTCTCTCTCTCTCTCTCTCTCTCTCTCTCTCTCTCTCTCTTTCTCTCTTTAAAAAAATAAATTAATTAATGGTATGGAGAGAGTAGAAATCTAATCTGATTACAATGTTTAGAAATGGAACCATTGGGTAGTTGTTACATTTGATTAGATTAGGTTATTAGAGTGATGCCCCATGATTGGATCTTGGTAAATTTACAAGGAGAGGGAGAGAGATCACACAAACAGAGATGTGACTCCCACCAGGATGTAATGCAGTCAAGGAAGTCCTTCGCCAGAGCTTTTCATACTGTTACAACTTCCATCTGCCAAGCCTGTAGGCTAAAAAGCAAAATAAAACAACCTCTTTTATGTATAAAGTAACCTGCCTCAGGAATTTTGTGATAGTAGTGAAAGGCTGACTAATGCAAAGATTTTCTGTATGCCCTTTAACAAGAATTCCCTAATGTCACCATCACACAGTACAATGATGCATATGTCAAAATGGAGAAATCAGAATTTTTTTGAGGGGGTAGCTGTTAACCATAGATGTATTCAGATTTTACTTATTTTCACCAACTGTTCTTTTTTTTTTCCCAGGATGCAATCCATGCAGTTTTTAGTCCTCATGTCTCTTTGGTGTCCTCTGATGTGAAATTTTCTTAGTTTTTCCACTTTTAAAAAAATTATGTTAATAGTTGAGAAAAGCAGAGTTCAAGTATTTTGTAGGCTACTCCTCAATTCAGATGGATCTATTGTTTTCTCATGATTAGACTGAGTCCATGTTCTCTTTAGGGAAAGATACCACAGAGGTGATATGCCACTGGCAGAGCATCACCTTGGGAATATATGGCATCAACCTGACCACCACTACTGACATCCGTCTTGATCTCTGGGCTACAAGTTGTCTATTAGATTATTCCACTAAAAGACTCTCCTCATGAGAAGTGAGTCACTTGGTATAGTCTACACTGAAGGAGGGGGATTAAGCTCTATCCCTGGGGTATTCCCTCTGGAATAACCAGCAGCGATTTTTAGAGCCTTACTGGTCCCTTGACCTGTGAACCATTCCATTTAAATATTCCTTCTGAGTTTCCCCCCCTCTGTGGCATGAACAAGGCCCTTATTTATCTTTCCACTGTGGAACAGTGGACTCCTGAAGACGGGGACCATGTCTAATTTGTCTGGTTCTACAGAAGTTAACCCATGTAAATCCCCAGTAGTAAGTGTGACCTAAACGTAATTTGCCCTAAACGGGGAGGCCAGCCTTATAGGCTGTCTGGCCCTCACTTTTTTTCTGTTCAATAGGTGAACAGTTGGGACTCAGTCGTGTCTCAGCCAGGCATGGATGAACATGTCCTTTTACCCTATTTTGACCTTGGAGATCCTCCATGGAGGGGCCAGTGAGTACTGACTCTTCGCCCACCCCCAGTCTCCCATCTGCTGCACGTGCACACGATTTTGCTGTTGGAGTTTGAGGACAGAAGATAAAATCCTTTCTGACCCTGGTGCCTGATGATCAATGGGCTTCCTGACATGCTTCACTGCCCTCGCCTAGCTCCCTGGATGGCACCAGTTGCCACGCGATAAATCCATAAAAAGACAACTCAATTGTTTTGACTTTCGTCCACCTTTTCCAGCGATTCCTCTTTTCCAAGTTAATGGGGCAAAGGGAGGCGAGTCACACCATGAGAAGCTGCACACACTTTCTTTTTGGACAAAGACAAATGCCTCTGTGTGCTGACAGGATCATAAAACATGAATTAGGAGATCAGCTATTAATGAAATACTCCAACCTAATGGTATGGCAATGAAGCCCTTGGCTTTACACAGAGTGTTTGGCACTTGTAAAATAAAAGCTTAAATATATCTCTTTGCCTTTCCTTTTTCTCATTGTAAAGTTGACTGAAGTAGTTTAAACCAGAATTTTCCGAACTCTAGCCCAGAATAAAGTGCAGAAAAATGACCGTACCCAAATAAACACATAAGCACACGTACTGGAGATTCATAGTAAAGTCAGAATATCAAATAAATAGACTCTGGGTAGCCTTAGAACAAATAGACCCATTTATCTTGGCTTAGCTCAGCATTTTCTATGCTTATTTATGGCCATAGAACACCACGTTTCTGACTAATTTCTTATTCACATGGGGTTACATGGAACATATTTCGAGAATCAAGCATGTACTTGACACTGCTCAACATACCTGGCATCATGCACTTGAAGGCTAAGAAGGAAAATTGAAATAAATAGCCGCAGGTTTTAAAGAAAAGGGTAGCCAATCCGCAGTATCTTGTTTGGGTCCTCATTTGTCTCGTGTCTTAAATAAGAGCAGTGAATTTTATGCTGACCTACCTGGCAAATTGCCTTGAATCCCTGGCTCATTTTTCTCTTGGCCCAATTGCTCAATCTTCCCTACCTTGGGATCAGGGTTGACTTGAACTCCCAGGCCCCGGCTCAACAGGCCTCCCCAATTAACTACCTACTTACTTACAAATAGACTATTCTCCTCTCTGATTTTAAGCTTGGTACCATGTTGGTTGAAAACATTAAAAACAATGAGAGTCAGTTTAGCGTAATCTTTTGATCTGGCAATAGACTCTCTGGTTAGAATTTTTTCATTTCCTCTAAATTCCAACAAAGCAGCATGCACAGGGCTTTGGAATCTAAATTAATATGCCATTTTTGTCTTCAGAGAGCTGGACATAACACCCGGGTCCCTAGGCCTTCTCTGCCCTTTAGCACATGTACCCTTGTCATCCTGTGCTGGGAACTCCGCACAACAAGACGTGTGAGCTCAGGTCCCCCCTCTGGTTCTTTTTTAACAATTCACACCTTCTCTGCCCTTGAGAGTCTACTTCTGTCTTTGTGTGGTCATATTCTTGCTTTTTTAATTTATTGCCTATTTCTGATGTCTACCAAAAGATATCTGCTTTATATTTATATGTAAAGAACAAAGAGTTGGGAGCAGTTGGAACAGAGAATGATACTAGATGAAGCAGAGGTCCTTTCTAGCTAGCAGCGTAATTCAGGGCAAATTCTTAAACTGTTTGAACCACAGTTTTCTCATTTATCAAATGGGGTAATGATAAGATCTACACACAAAGCTGCTGTGCCATTACAGGGAGACTTAGCAGAGTGTCTATTATAGTACACTGAGCAAAGAACGGACTCCTGAGTTATGGTGCAACCTTCTAGTGATAGTGTGAGCAAATGAAATAATGAACCAGGGAGTGCTTTGGTCATTGTGGAGAGCCATTTGTGTAAGAACACTGTATTTACAAAACAAAAAAAAAAAAACATCTCTCCACAAAGCCTGCTTGGTAGTGTGGAGATTGCTTCTCATCTGTCAACCCATTCATTAGTTTGGAGAAATCTAGCTTTGGCATTTTCTCCTTGACCTCAGCCACTTTATATTTTCCAGTTTCCACCCCAAAGTCCCTTGGTTTTACACAAGTCCCTTGGATGACCTTGGGTGTCAGATGTACCATGTGATCCTACCTTAAGTACCATGTATCAGGTACCTATCTCAAGTATCTGAAGCAGCAGGATACCCTTGAGATGGTAGGCAGAGTAGTTTAAGTCCTGACCAACTTAGTCATGATTAACTGCATATGTTCATGTCATCTAGTCAGTTACCATACATTTCATTTTCCCCAGGAGTCAAAGGGAATGCACACATTGTCAAGTGTTTTATATATATATATATAAAAAAAACCGAATGGTTATAGGGAGATATATATCCACTTAATATATAATAATTAGTAGATACATCTATTCAATTCTCATTGCAAACCTAAACATATAGGCTTTGGTGTTCCCATTCTACAGACAATGAAATTTCAGCTCAGAGAAGTTAAGTAAACTTGTCAAGGTTAGCAGCGATAGGATTTGAGCTGAAGTTTACATGATTTTAATAATCATGTATCATATTAATTACCTTGAGAAAAGAGATAACCCAGGGCAGATTCATGTGCAGAATTGGCAGGAAAAAGGAGATGAAGGAGAAAAATCACATGAGGGCAGAGTGATTTTTTTCCCCATGTTTAATTGCCTATTTTTGCCTAATGATGTACAAGAGAACCTAAATTCTATCCTTGATTTGGTATCATTTTTCATGTCTGCAAAATGAAAGAATTGGGCAAACTGTGTTGGATAAAGATAATAGGATTACAGAGTTTGAGCACAGGTAAATTCATCAGGAGTTTAGTTGGTTGGTTGGACAAATGCTGTCTAGATGGGTGGTCAAGTTCAGGGTTCAGTAGGATGCACAGATCTAAAATCTACCTGAGAAATTTGTAAAGGCCACCGCCACCGTGACTATATTCTGTTTCTTTGTTTCCTGTGTCTTTTCTTGACTTGAGATCTTCAAGTTCTTTTTAAAAGTAGCCAAAGCCCTGGTGGAACAGCATGGAGTCCTGGACAAGGACTAAGATCAAATGAGTCTGACAGTAGTCTCTGTGGATCTTGCAGCTTTGGGCAGATTGATAACATTCCTAAGTGTCCCAAGGCAGTTAGTCAAGGAAACATTTAGAAAATGCCTGGCGTCATCATTTCCTTTTCTTCTTCCCTTCCTTTGGCCCTTAGTTTGCTTCATTTTAATGAAGATTAAAATGTAGGCCAGAATGGGAGTCATGAGAAAACCAGAATAACAGAATGAACCAGCTAATGAGAAAAGAGAGGTATGAGGCGAAAGAGGAAACGGCAGAATTGAGGTAAAGGAGCAGGAATAAAGGGATGGGGTAGATGAGAAACAGAATGTGAGGAGTAAAAGAAGATGGATCAGGGAAGTGTAGGTATTTTCTTGAAACAAGATTTTCCACTGGTTCTCACAAGGCCAGCTTCTTCTCATTAGACCCCTCCTTTAATATGTTACCTCCTCAGAGTAGCCTAGCCCTCCCTGACCTCCAGGTCTGAAGGAACCCTCTGCCTCTGTTATTCTCTACCATTGCACCAAGCTCATTTTACCTGTGGCCCTTCCAGTTGTAACCATATATTTGTTTTTGTTTTGTCTTGGGTTTTGAGTAAGAACCAGGTGGCCGTTGAGGAAGAACTGGGTTTGACAACTGGACTGTGCCTTTTACCAGCTGTGTGATCTTGGGCAAGTTCCTGATCTCTCCTGGTGACAGTCTCCTCATCTATTACCTACAGGTTATAGTAGGGATTTTGTGACGATTAAATGATTTACATTGGAAGCACTTGGAATTGTACAAGGCATGTTGAAAGCTCTCCAAAAGCAGCTGTGTTTATCATTCAGACTTGCTGATGTTTCCATGTCATAAATGTATGTCTACTGAACACCAGAACCTCATCTTTGTCTGACACATATTAGGTACTCAATGTATACGGTCGAATGAATGAAAGAATGAATGCAAAATACAGGTGAGTGAGTACCAAGAGCTATTCTTGAGGGGTGGAGGACTCATTGGACCACAGGTGGCTCCAGGAAGTCACCTCCTGGGCTCCTGTCTCTGTGGAAAGCACAGTTTCAAAAACAGCCTCTTTTACCACAGTGAACCCACCTACCTCTAACCTTAGCTCCCACATGGTCCTGGATCTCCATTTAGCCTCCACCTGCCTCAGGCCAAAAAGGTCCCTTGCTCTTGTGCAAGTTGCTGTGTCACTGTGGATATCCACATTCTAGAGAAAATAAGTAAATAAATAAAACTAATTTATGTTTAGATTAAAAATATATATATCCAGGCCCTTAGGAAAAATGAGTGATGGGTGGGCAGCTTCCCGCTGGTATTGCTCACAGGATCTCCACCCAGGCTGTTCCTCCTCGCATTCCTCTTACCTCACCCTTCTCATTATTCTTAGGTCCAGAGATGAAAGCTGTGTTCATTCTTTCTTTAGCTTTAGGCACAGGGATGAAGAAATGAAAACAAAATCAATCACCATGAAGCAGGAGGATGGATTGCACAGAGGAAGTACAGCTTCCTATGCAGGGAGCAGGGTTGCTTGGGACTGTGTCACTATGCACAGGTTACATGTGTACACACACGAATGTGGCCACCCCAGGCACTGCTGTTTCCAGAATCCAAATGTATACTGAGAATCCAGATGCGGTACTGAAAGTTAATGTGGCTGACTGCCTTTTGGAATAAGTGAAGCTGGGAAGGGGCTGGGTCTCCAGGGTTCTGGGCTCATTTTGGATTAGCAAATTTCTGCACTGCCTTTGCCTTCATCAGCCTCCTGCATGGTGTCCCCCTTCAGCTCTCAAACCTGCCTGCAGGATTCACTTCCATACATGCAGCGCTTTGAAGTCTTATTAGCTGTGCCGTGGTGTATGCTGTAATTTTCTCCTGTTAATGTTGCCTTTGGGGATGGGGTTTTCTTCCACAATCTCATTTCTCCTCTCTCTCTCTCTCTCTCTCTCTCTCTCTCTCTCTCTCTCTCTCTCTCTCTCCCCTTCCCTCCCTCCCTGTCTCCCTCCCTCCCTCTCCTCTATTTCTCAGTTTCTCTACTGGAACTAAGGATGAGACCACCTTGGGAGGTGATTTCCCGCTTCAGGAACTTCTAAGATGTCTAAGACCGAGATGCCCTGGGTAGCATTTTCTGAGTTGATTAAGTCCCTTCTTCCTGCATCTTTTCCTATTCTTTCCCTATACTTTTTTTCCTCCTGTCTTTCTGCCTGCCTTCCTTAATCTCTTTCTCCTTTATCTTTTTAACTCACTTAATTGTTCATTTATTTGTGGGACCAGGGTTTATGCCAAGTGGAGGAAAGGTACAAGAATGGAAAAGTCTCAGCCTTTGAGAAATTCATATTCTAGTAGGAAATATAAAGTTGTTGCAGGACTATATAATGTGTGGTAGAAAGGGCTAAGAAGGAAGGTAATGTGGGGGAGAACAGATGGTACGGACTGTGTTGAGGGCTGGATCCTGGACCCATACATGTGGGTGGAGTTAGAGTGTTTCCTCCACTTCTTGGTAGCCTTGGGCAAGTTATTTAACCTCATTAAGTCTCAGTATTCTCCTTTGTGAATGGGGTTTAAAATATTAGCATCTATCTCATAGGGTGTTTGTGTTGCTTGTGTCAAGTGTTAGACACAAGTATTAGAGATTTCTGCATGAACATTACCCATCCTTGCTTCTTGCCACTGACATTCCATTTCAGCTAATGGTGTTTGCAAGTCTGTCTTAGGAAAAGCAAGTTCAGGTACTGTGGTGACCAGAGAAAGAGTCGTGGATGAGGTTTTTTCCCAAGCTTTTTCTTCAGGATGAGAAGACTTGGTACAAGTGAATTTGGGAGCAGAGTGTAGTTCAGCTTGACAAAGGGTCCTGGAGATTCCTCTGTGTCTGTCGAGTGTGAAATCATTTCACTAGTTAAATGTTAGGTGGACCTGTCTGCATCCTTAAGGAAGGTTTGTTCTGTGATGCTAAACAAGGAACAACAGTATGGTTGGGCTGAATAATGACTCCAAAAGACATCCACACCCTAATTCCTGAACCTGAGGATGATACCATATATGGGAGGGGGGTGGGAAACAGTCTTTGCAGGTGTGACTGTAAGTTCACATTATTGAGATGGGGAGATCATTTTGTCTTATCTGAATTAACTCAGTCCTAAAATAATCACAAGCATCCTGATGAAAGGGAGGCAGAGGAGGATTTGAGTGAAGACAGAAGAAGAGGAGTAAATAGGATCTGAGAGGCAGAGTCAGGCCAAGGAAAGCCAGCAACCAGCCCAAACTGGAAGAGGCCAGGAATGGATCCTCCTGTAGAGCCTCTCAGAGGGTGTGGGGCCCTGCCAATAAGCTGATTTTGGCCCAAATGGATGAAGTTCCAGGTTCCAGAATTGGGAGAGAATAAATTTTTATTTGTGTGCTCCCCCAATCAAGTTTGTGTAAGGAAGCAAACAAACATAGTCAAGATATTTCCCTTTGAATGAAACTAGACAGGACTCCTGCGGGGCTACCTTTTGTTTCTTGAAGCATCGCCTCTCTCATCACCCCTCCTTGCTTTGGTTTTTTTTTCTATGATGAGGGTGAGAAGCAGAGAACAATGCCCCTTGCCCAGCTTTGCACAGGAAGCCAGGAAGGAGCTGTCCAACACACTTTGCTCCTGAAATTCCTAAGCCCTTCCGGCCTGGGGTTTTGACATCATTTCACGGGATCTTGATGTCATCAGGCACTGCTTTTTCTCCCTCTGCTCCACAGTTCCCTACATTTTCCAGAGAAGATGCTGCTGAAGGTGGATGGAGCACAGGTGTATACAGGCCTCCTGACTCCCACGGACCATTCCATACCCACTCTCATTTGTTATGTAGGTTTTACTTCTATATAAAGATGTTTTGGGGTAAAAAAAAAAAAAAAAGACTCTGTTCTAAAAACACAGTTTTCAAATTGTTAAAATAAATATTCAGCCCATCCTCCTTTACTCTGTAGGTGAGGAAGCAGGGACACAGCCAGAAGGAATGAATGACCAAATGTTCCTGGTAAATCAAGTCAGCACTGGGAAGTGAACTCCAGGTCCCTGAAGCCCTCTTCCTGGCGCTGACAATGGTGGCCTGTCACCCAGGGAGGGTTTTCACTCTGAGAGTTTCCAACTCACTGCTAATTAGCATTTCCCACTTTCTATACGGTTTCCAAAGGGCGGCTCACTATCTGAGGCACATAGATCAAATCATTCCAACAAACATGGATTGGTTTTGTTGATTTTTTTTTTCAGCTAATAAAACTGAGTTCCAGTGAGGTAAAGTGACTTGCCAGCAACTGGGCAGATAGAAGTGGAAGAAAGGAAGATAAAAACTCCTGACCATCTGGCACTTCAGTGTGTGTGTGTTTTTCAGGCTTAGCGCTGAATTGTCCTTTTCGCAGAATGGGGATACCCTTGTGGGAGGAGACCATTCAGGGACTAGAGTCGTTTAGCAGCAGTAATGAATAGACCTATGCTGCTTTGTGACGTGACATAAAATGGCGACGCTAAATATCATTTCTTCAACCATAGGTGATATTATTTCTTCAACCACAGGGAGAGGTGATATTTGAGCAGGACTCCACCTAGCCATCCCTGGCTATCGCTGCAAACTTGAGTCCACATTTCAACTTGAGTCAGACAGCTCATATATTCTTGTTTCCCTAAATGAAGAATGCACTCAAGCAATTGAAAACAGCTTCTGGGACAATCTTATTCCATTACCTCTAATGGAATCGAGTGTGTGTGGCACATAGTGTGTGCTGATATTTTGCAGAAACAAGGGGGGATTTTCCTATTACTCTGAGGATGGATGAGATGTGAAATGAACTCCTCAGAGACCCCTCCCTTTGTCACAATAGAGCTAGTGAGTCACATTAGAAGATTTGGGTAACAGAATGCATTTTTTTCCCTTCCCTTCCTGCTTTGTATCCTTCTGTGCACTTGATGACTTCTTTTTCATGCATTTCTCTCTCTGCTAATAAATTTGGTGGCAAGAGGCCCACATGAAAGGCCCCTATAAGCGGATTTGCCTTGCTGTTTAAGGAAATGTCACTGCTGTTTGGAATACAAAGAACCTACTTTGAATATGGCATTGTCTTTTGCTTGATTATTTTCCAATTTCCTTTTTTGTCTTCTTTTTGTTTTCGTAACCTCCTGCTCATGAAGACAGGGAAGTTTCTGCTTCCAGCTTAGAGGCTGTGTCTGCCTCTGTCTCTCACCATCTGTCTGTGTATCTCTGTCTCTTGTGTGTAAAAATGTTTTGGCAGATCATTCCTATCTCAGCGAATAAAGTACCCATGACAGAGTGAAAGGCAGCGACCAGAAAAGAAACTATTTGATTCATGAGCATCTACTTTCTCTGGGGTCCATTTCTACCTGGACTATTTCCTTCTTTCTTTCCATCTTCACTTTTATGAAGTTGTTTTCTCCTCCAAGCGTGACACAAGATTTCCTTGCACAAGGACTTTAAGGGACACAAGATGTAAGAGCTACAATAGTTCTGAGAGAGCACCTGAGCCTCCATGTGTCTCCACTCTGACCCTGTAATCATGGATTAATCTTGGCATCCTGGGGGAGCCAGCACTATGTTGGAGCTGAAGTCTCACCAGGGCTGACATAGCCATGCAAACTCTGGAAGGGTGATCTAGTAAGGGTACAGCTGGACCATGTTTCTGTTGGGCATGCTGAGGCTGAACAGGTCAGAAAGACTTGTCCAAGGTCACACAGTGGTAGAGGTAGGACTAGGGTCTTTGTCTCCTTGCTCTTATTTTGTGCCTCATCGCATGCATATAAAGGAATAGAGAGCTTAGAAAAACAGCAACATCATGCCTTTCATGGGCAGTTTATATCAAGATTTTCCCTTCCCATGACATCATTTGAGCATGGTGGCAGGAATTCTGTGAGATGGGCTAAGACTACCCTTGGCATCACCTTTTAGGAAGCCAGGACAGTGGACCAAGGGGACACCACAAGGAAGGGACAGAGCCAGACTCTTCTGATCTTTTGGCTTTTGTTGCTGCCAGTTTGACTGCATTCCCCCCATGAAGCTTAGCATGGTGGAGAGCCATGGCCATTGGGCTGGAGGAAATGAGCCGGGCACACAGAACATTCTTCTTCTATAACCCCTGTTCCCACCAGGGTACTTCTGTCCATCCCTCTTTCCCTTGGCATGGAGGGGTTTGTGGGAAGGGGGATGTGATGTCACAGCCATTTGTGTTTCATATCCAGGCCACCGAGGTTATGCCGTGAGCCACGTCTTTTCCTCTGCAGACCTCTGTTTCCATCTATATAAAATGCTACAGCATCAGGTGGGCCTCTTCTTAAAATATTTTTTGGTGAAAGAGAATATTTCCCGACTTAACAGATTGGTGCATTAAAATCCATAAATATTTGATCAGCATGTGGTCCTCAGAGAGGCTCCTGTCAGAATAGCTGAGTGGTATGTGTGCCTCTCGTCCCCTTTCTCTTTCTCCCTTCACCTTCCTCCTCCCCTCACCCCAAACATTTGGGTAATCTATTTACTAATGAACTCAATATTAATGTATCCATTTTTCTCAGTTAGTGTCAGGTTTCATTAGGAAACATGGGAGGCCTGACATTAATCGCATGAAAAATGGGTCTCAAGGAAGCTGTTGGGCTCTTGCTTCTTAACGGGAAGGTTTCCCCAGGAAAAGGCCTGGTATTTCTCTTCTGTGTTCTTTGCAATACAAGGTCGGTGAGAGAAGCAGCTGCCTCTCCAGCAGTTGTTAGGGCAGCTGGTCTGATGACATCGAAGGTGTGGCAAAAGCAGATTGTGTGTGTGTGTGTGTGTGTGTGTGTGTGTGTGTGTGTGTATCTGTGTGTGTGTGTGTTTTGATGTCAGGACACCTCCTGAAATGGAACAGGGGATCCTTGCTTTCTCCTGTCTCAACAATGTAGATCCTCTGCGCCCCTCCTATCTCAGCTCAGAGTGGTGTGGTGTAGTGGAAAGAGCGCTTATTGTGGAAGAAGGTTCATTTGGATTCCTACCCTTGCCTTGCCACTTAAAAGTTGAATGACTGGAACCAAATAAGTCGTCATCCCCCATGAACATCAGTTTCCTCATTTTCAAAGTGGGAAATACTGCTGCCAGTTCTTAAGAGAAAATGGGTGGTGGTGGTGGGGTGGACGGTGTTATAGTCAGAATCCCATGAATCACTGAATCTTTCCATACGCATTACCTTTTCTTATTCAGAGAGAAGGCTGGTGTGAAGTAGCAGCTGGTGGTCCAAACGGGTCTACAACCCCCTTTGACAGTCTCTGTTGTGGGGTCTGGCTGTTCCATGGACAGCTACATAAACTCATGTGGTTGATGAGAAAGGAAAACCAAAGCTGAATGATTGAATTTACTGACCAAGGTGTGAGGTCAGGAGGGGTAGAAAGGAGAATTCCTAGGAACAGGCATGTTGTTTAGTTTCTGTGGCCCAGTCTGAAAACATCTTACCAAACCATTCAAGAGCTAAAGGTTGGAAGATTAGTAGCAGTGATGGGGATTGGCAGAAATACCTTCCCCTGTATTTATTTCACATAAGAGATTTATGACCTTGTCAATAGTATGTAAAGTAGTAAAATTAAAATTGTCTAGTGTAGTACCTGGCACATATTGTATACCTAGTAAATGAGAGCAGTGCCCTGAGGTCTGCCTCAATTCCTCTAATCATTTTTTCTGGAATTATACAAGGAAAAATTTATCTTCCTCCATGTAATGTGTTGAACACTTATTCCTATGTCTCAAACTATGTTTATCATCATTTTTTGGAATTTTTCATTTCAATTAGTGGCTAAATTCCTTAGGGATAGGACCTTGTCTGATGTGTGTTAGCTCAAAATAGGACATTTTGAAAAGTTTTGAAAATGGGAGAATAGGTGAATTGATGGATAAACTGATAAATAAGAGTTTTGGGATAAAGAATTCTTACAGATGTAGGCAAGAGTTCTGGAGTGTGGATCTAGATAATAAAGGATAAGAGGGTGTGTGTATTTGGGGATTCAAAAATTGAAAGACACATCCATTGAGGTCATTTTGAGTGTGGGATTGGATCAGGGTAACTGAAGGGTGATCATAAAAGAGATTTATGACCTCTTTAATAGTATGTAAAATACTAAAATTAATTTAAAAATATAGTGTGATGTTGCACAGAGGACCTGCATTCTCCCCTTCTCATGTCTAAAATGGCAATCTTCCTTAATCCTCTTCTGTCCAGGTAGTCTTTGAGGGTGAAAGGCTGATGAGGAAATATTAAACATTGTGGAATTATAGATAGATCAATGATAGATACATAGATTTTCACTGACTCCCTATTTATTTTGTAATATAAAAACAAAAGTAGATTCCGACCAACTCACAGAATATAGATTTGGGGGAACATTTCCCACAAGGCAAAGCATGATAACATCTGCTGCCTCATTTAGCTGCATCACAGAAGATGAGCCTATTTATTATACCCATCAGGTTGATTTGCCCAGGGTCATGGCAACCTACCCTGCACATTACCCCACCCCTAATACCTAACACCTTGGGTATTAGGTTTGGTACTAGTGGGTATCCTGTTTCTCCCCTTGATGGTGGGTTCACTCAGTGTGCCCTAGTGTTTCACTTGGACAGTGTCTGTTTATTGGATATTTGAAGAGAAGTTCCTCACTTTTCCTCCCATGGCTCCTCATTGTGTGATAACTGCATCATTAAAAGGGAGCATCAACAGTGAACAGTATACGTGTTGGGCTTATACAAATGCACAGAATATACCTAAGAGCTGTTTCACTCCAGAAAAGTGCCTTTTTCCCGCAAATCTTCAATATGTCCATCTTAAAAAGAGGGATGACTGTTGTCACTTCAAGAACTTGTTACAAGAGTTACTTGCAAACCACTCAGTGCAGTGCCAGGCCTGACCCCTCACGTAATGGTCCTTTGTAGCACGTGGTAGTAATGAAGAAATGAAAGTGACCACTCTTTTCATGGCTCCCCATTCTAACTTTTCAAAGATTGTTGGGATGGGCCTTAATGGCCCCGAATTTGGATCTCTGCAACGCAGAAGTCACAGGTCATTCCCCTGTGAACAATGAAGTAATTTTAATCCCTTGGATAATCCATCTAACAGATGGCTGCTTTCCTCTCCATTTGGCCTCCCTGGACTCTTCTGTAAAGTAGGAGCTCCCCGTTTCATGGTAATTTTTTGCCTCAATGCAGAGATGCCTTAGGGGTATGTGTCATTCCTTTCCATTTAATATGATTTGCATATGTGTATTTTAAAAACGCAGCTTCATTAATTCAATGTTAGCATTATTTGTGCTTATTTATAATTTTTTTATATTGTTCATCTTTCCCGAAATAATGCTAGATAGCTTATTTATTCATACAGACTGTGACAGCAAACAGATACACAGCTGAAGGGAAAAATGGGAGATACACACTTTGGAGCGTGGATCTAATAGTGTTTACATTTCTTTTAAAATTTACTCTTTATGACAGAACCTTTCATGATGGCTAATGCTTCTAGTTCTGGGAGAGTGGTATGACGTGGCCCCTTGGAAGGCACAGACTCACAGGGATCTGACACTTCCCAGTAGCCTGGAACCATCTGAGAAGTGGGAGGAGTACTGTGGTGGCCCTTTTAACCAAGTGGAGTATCAAACACCTCAGGGAGGCCAGGAACATTGTAGAAGATCTAGGCTGACTGGAACCTCAATGGCGGGGAGTTGTTGGGAGTTGCTATGTTGCTTGCAGATCACTGGACACATACCAGGCAAGAGTATATATGAGATGCAATCATTGCTTACCAGAATCTGGAGGCCAAGATGGGCTCCCTCCTGCAGATAGGAGAAGGCAGAGACCCAGACAAGCTTCCTTTTTCACTGGGGGGAAGCAGTGCAGCAAGTGCTGATTCTCCAGGTTTCCAGGTCCCAGAAGCCCTGATTTCCCCTTTTCACCTCTTGAAGAACTTGCTTTAATTCTTCAGAGCTCTCCCCCAGCTGGATGTCAAGGAAACAAAGAGCAAGTTAATCTGGCACGAGGGGGATGGAGGTTAATTTGTGTAAAGGATGAGTGACATTTTAGGAATGGATGATTCCCCATCTAGTCTCCTGGGAGCTGTGCACCAGCATTCATGTGTGTGGGGTGAGTGTGTGTGTGTGTGTGTGTGTGTGCGCGCACACACACGAACACACACACTTTTTGCACACACCTCCCTCAGACTCTCACCATGCCCTAGCACCTCCTTGTTTTATAAACAGACTTAGAAAAGAGCAGAATGGGAAATTTTTGCATGCCTGGTAGTCCCTCTCTCTCTCTCTCTCTCTCTCTCTCTCTCTGTTTTTTTTTTTTTCCATTCCAGACCTCCTGCCTCCTTAAGCTGCCTACACTCGCTGCCAATTTGCTCAATGAAGCTGTCGTGTGTTGTTAATATTGTCAGGATTTATGAGCATTGCTAAATGTGTGCTTGGAATAATTTCCTTTGCTTTTCTTTCTTTTCTGTTTTTCTCCAAAGAACAGCATGAAAGGAGAATGGTGAGATTTCACCCCTGGGTACAAATAGAATGGGTTACAGTCTTAAATCTGCAACTGAGGTGCTCTGTGATCTTGGGCAAATCCCTCTTTCCTTCTTGCTTTGAGATCTCCATGTATATTGTTAGATGAGCTGATATGTAAGGGACCTTATAGCTCTAGGATTTTATAACTTAACAGATTATCATTCAGTAAATAACAAGACTATGAGAAGGTCTATTCTCTTTTTGTGAGCCTCAGTTTTCCATATCAGATGCAGTGACAGCTTTTGGCATCAGTGTCTTTAGAGGTCTAGCAAATTGGAAACACAAAACTGTTATGCTCCAAGTAAACCTGTACCTAATTGAGCGATGATACATAATTATATTGACCTCCTTACATGGGGTGTTTGTATGAGGTTAAAGTCCAGTACAAATACAGGAGCTTAAGCTGGAGAAGAAAATTCGTAAAATTGTAACATTTTCCTTCATTTTTCATCTCTTCAATTTTTTCCCCCAAATATTTATTAAGTGCCTGCCATGTTCCAGGAACCACACCAGGTTCTAGGAAACCTGAAAGATCCAGTAAGATTTTTTTTGCATCTTAGGGGGAAAAACAACAGACAATAAACATTTAAATACATAAGTGATGAAATTTAACCTAGCAATAAGGTCTATGAAGACAATTAAGCAGAGTAATGCAATGGAGTGCTTGGGGGCAGGATGGGTGGGAGTCGCTGTTTTAGACAGAGTCTTCAGAACAACTTCCAGGAAGTGGCAAATGACAAGAAGGAACCACAGGAAGGTCTGAAGAAAAAAAGCATTCCGAGAAGAAACAGTGATGCAGGTAAAGCCACCAAGTCCGGGGCAAGCTTGGTGTGTAAAGGGAATCTCTCCAGGAGGCTGGAGGCAGGCAGAAAGGGGCACATGATGAGAGGGGAAAGTTTTGAGTAGGTCTAGCTTTGTGTATCACCGTTGTTCTCCCCACCACCAGAGGAAGCCCTGGCCAGTTCTCCTGTAATCCTCACAGTTCTGAGGGAGAATATGTTTCTTCCCATGTAACCCATAAAGCACAGTCTCAAAAAGGTGGCTAAGTCAGCCAGGCTCGGGAATCAGTGGGTGGAGGAGGCCTGCACCAGAAGCAGATCTTCCTGACTTCATGGTGCTGCACGCCACACGGCCACTGAGGGGGACCACTTGCCTTGCCATGTTCCTTTCACGGCCTGCAGAGAGAAGTGACTGACAGGGATCTGCTCGGAACAGGAGACCTCCAGTTATGGCTCTCAGGCCAAATCTGGACCTCACTCCTTTTATTAGAACCAGCCGTGCCCCGTGTGTATGTGTGGCTTCTGGCTGCTTTCTCATTACAACGGCCAGGTTAATTGCTACAGAGCCCGGACTGCCTGCAAAGCCAAGAATGTTTATCATCTGGCCCTTGATAGAGAGGGCTTGCTGAACTCTGGAATGGAGCTTGAGTTGGGGAGTGGAACCAAATCTTCCAAACTAGTCTTCCTGCACCAGGCTGTGAATCTGGATGAGGAGGCCTGTGTGATATGGAAGGGCCGACCACTGGCTCCCTGCCGGCACTGGCATGGGACACCAAGAGCACCATGTGACTCCAAGAAACCTTGTTCCTCTCTCCCTTCAGTTATTTGTGTTTAAAATGGGCAAGTTGGACAAGATCAGTAGCTTCCAGAGTATCTTAATAGTATTTTCCATGGAAGTCCTATGTGGACTTCAGTATCTAAATTTAAACATCACTTTAATTGAACTTCTCCGAAACCCCTGCAATGACCCCACAGCACCTTTGTGAGCCTCACTAGATGATGGTGTTTGGGGGGCAAATTGAAAAACAGTAGATCATTTTAGGGTTCATTGCAGCTGCCTTATTCTCTGTTTGTAATGAACCTGGGTGGGTTCCTGATATATGGAGATGTTGAGAAAAATGAATTTTCTTCTCTGTAAATTAAATTTTCCATTCACAAGCAAACACATTATCTTTTTTTTTCCTCTGGCCTTCAATTTCCTCATATATGAAATGAGAATGGTCATCACACCTCCGAGAACCATCCTGAGAATTCAATGAGGCGGTGCGTGCCACCAGAGGATGCGGTAGATTAAGCAGGAGCTGGGGGCATTGTAGACAAGGGTTCAGGCATCAGCTTAAAAAAAAAAAAAAGCTTTATTGAAATATAATTAATCCACATGCTATATGATTCACTTATTGAGAGTGCACAGTGCAATATATTTTAATGCATTCGTGGTTACATGCAACTTTCGCCAATTTCAGAACATTTTATCACCTCAAAAATAAACCCCACTCTGTTTTGCTGCCCTACCTCCTGACCCCTCCCCTGGCTTAAATAACCATAAATCCACCACAGGGACAGATGATGAAAAAGGATTGCAGACTACCTAGTGTTTTGAGGCTGGCTTCTTTCATTTAGCCTGATGTTTTCAAAGTTTGTGCATTTCATAGCACTGATCACTTCTCTGCTTTTAAGACTGATTGATATTCCCTTGCATAGCTATATGTTAAGTGCTCATTGGTTGATGGTCATGGGAGAAGCATCCACCTTTGGATTAGTTTGGACAGTGCTCTTATAAGTTTGTGTGCACATTTGTGTGTGAACTGGCATCAACTATGGCTTCAGACAAGTGGCTTAAGCCCTTAAGCTTCTGTTTTCTCATTTGTTAAATAGCTAATCCTGTACACTTTGTGGGCTTGTTTCAAAGGTTCTGAGATAAAGGATGGTAACACATCTATCACAGAGCTCGACAGGGTAGATTGCTGATGAAGTTATTTACTATTATTATGATCCCAAAGTCGTTTTCTAAAAACGTTTTCAATCCCAAAATAACAGAAAAACATTTATTTATTTATGTTTCTTTTTGTCCCCTTTTTGTTAAGTCAGGATCTCTGTGGTAGAAGTCTATCCCCTGAGATAGGCCTTATGTTTTCTAGTTTAGGGGTTATTTTTCTTTCAAACAGAAGCTGGGGAATCTGCCCAGTGAAGTCTGAAAATTAGCATCTTAGAATATGTGTGAAAATTAAATGGGTGTAAATGGAGAAAGGAAGGGAAGGGACTAAGAAGGCTATGGAAAGAGGAAGGTAATTATCTTTCTGCCTTCCACCTTTAAAAGGGAGAAGAGACCCTCCCTCCACTGCGTCTTTGCAATGGAGTTCAGAAATTAAACTCACAGACTTTAAAAAAAATATATTTGATAGGCATTTGTTTTCATCTTCAAAAGCTCCCATCAGGGCCAAAGGTTCCAACGGAGAAGTTGTATCAGAACTGTGTTAGTAATTAATAATGCTCCAAGAGCACACACAATGGGCCACGCTCACGGTACACACTTCCTATTTATTCATTCGTTTTTTTATCTAGTATTTAGATACTATTTTTACTGGCATTGATGGGTAGATGCTGCAGTGGACAAGACAGACAGTTCTTTCTCCATGAGGGCACAGCTGACCTCATTTAATCCTCACAGCCCCCTTTAGCGAATGAGAACATGGGGCTCAGTCCACTAGCTGTCTAGTCAGCAGTAGAAACCTCCTGCAATTCCTGTCTCCAAAGCTCTTCTTCTTTTTATTAAATCATGCTCTTAAAAAAAAAAAATAATACAAGAGAGCAGATGTGACTCCTGCAAGCAAGACACTGAGCATCCCCACTACCTAAATTTCTCTTCCTGTGTCAGTGTTGATTCCTCTGTGAATGAAAGAAGATGCAGCATTTTTGTGGCATCTGCAAGATAGATGTCTGTTTCTCCTTCGAGTGTTCAGTGCCGTAGGTCACTGTGTAGGGACCGAGGGTCCTTCTCTTCTGCCTCTCTGCTGTGCATTGCCTGTGTTCCCAGTTCACTCCACAGACTAACATGGCTGTCCCAGCTCCATCCATTGCATCCAAATTCTAGCCATGGGAAGGATTCAAAAAGTTCGAGAGGAAGAGATGTCCCCTTCATTTTGGGAAGTCTTTCAGTTGAACCATCTTCCATTTTTATCTCTTTAGCCAGCATTCCTTTTCTTAGTTGCAACTAACTCCAAGGGAAGATGGAAATCGCCCAGTAAGCCTGGCAGATTTCATTATTGCTGAAAGGAGAGGATTGTGTTTTCAGTTGCCGAGGTAGGATGAGCCGTCTCTGCTGTGTCCTGTCTCCCCACATGTCTTCATGGAGGCCGGCAGAGAGGATGGTGTAGGCGGTGAGGAGAAGGAAGGAGGAAAGTCCTTGGGCTGGGCTCAGTGCTTCACACCGATGAACCAGCTGCACTGTTGAAGTCAGGATGGGGCGTGTCAGCTACTGGTTCCTCTCATGCCTACACCCCAAGGCCTCCTGCCTTTGCTCTTCTCTTCTGTTCTTGGCATTGAAGTCACCAGTAATGTCCACGGTATCCCACAGGAACCAACCTAGAGAGGCTATGGAAAGGAGCTCATCATGAAGAACATTTTTTTCCCATCCATCCTCAACATTGGGCTAAGATCTCCTTCACTGTGTCTCAGTTGAGCAGATTTTTCTACCATGTCCATTGGGTTTCTTAAAGCTTTAGACTAAAGTGTATAAAAATGAACAGGAGGGCGGGTCTCAGAATCATTCCTTTTCTGGAGTTGCCTAGAGCCACTTGGTGGGAAGGGATAGTGGGAAGAGCCAGGATACACTGAGTAGTCTCTCCTTCAGGGATTCTGACCATGCCAGTTTATTACTTGGATAATGATGGAGCTGTGGGCACAAAGAAGCAAGTGGATGGATGTGTAGCCATTAGGAGCAAGGACTGTGGAGTTGCAAAGACCTGGTCTTTAGTCCCTGCTCTACCCGTTACTGGTGACCTGGCTTCAAGTGCTTAGCCTCTTGGAGCCCTAGTTTCTTTTGTTGGAAATAAGAGTAGTAACAGTTCCCACTTCATAGGGCAGGATGAGAATAAAAAGAGAGAGTTCATGAGAAATTCTAAGCACAATCTCCAAGGACAGTGGGTGCTTACAAATGGTGGTCAGGTTCATTATTATTTCAGTGTTGAGCCCAATTCCTGGAACATAGTAAACAATAAATGGTAGCTATTATCCTCACAATCTCCTGGCTTTTCTGGGCCCTGCATTTCTGACCTCAGCAGCCACAGAATGCAGACACTTTATATGAAATCCTGAGAGCTTGAACCTCTTGCCAAGGATCTTGGGGAAAGAAGTACATGCAGCCTCTTTTCCTCCTCCCTGCATGCTCCCCCTGTTGTGTCATTTGGTTGATCCAAAATAAAAGAGTTGTCTCTCAACATTTCCTCCTGGTTCTCCTCGCTCCTTCCAAAACCACCTGTACTTCATCCACTCCTAGCAGCCACAGACGCCCTGAGTAGCATGTCTAAAAAAATGAACTTTGTCTTGTCCTTCAAGGGAAGGGGCCTTCCCTTCCCTCCACCTCTTTCTGCTGGCTCTCACAGGAGTATTGAGTAGCTTGAGGCATGATGAATGCTCTCTTGTGCTTACAGCCTGGCCAAGGGCTGATCCCTACATGAGTAGTGCAGAATGGACAAGAGACAGTGAGTCGTGTCTACCACATTCCTATGATTTGTAAATCCTGTTTCAATTATTTGAAAGACTAGAAAATGCATGTGGACACTGCTACATCCATGTTCATAGCAGCACAATTCACAATAGTGAGACTGTGGAACCAACCTAGATGCCCTTCGATAGACGAATGGATAAAAAAAAATGTGGCATTTATACACAATGGAGTATTACTCTGCATTAAAAAATGACAAAATCATAGAATTTTCAGGGAAATAGATGGCATTAGAGCAGATTATGCTAAGTGAAGCTAGCCAATCCCTTAAAAACAAATGCCAAATGTCTTATTTGATATAAGGAGAGTAACCAAGAACAGAGTAGGGACGAAGAGCATAAGAAGAAGATTAACATTAAACAGGGATGAGAGGTGGGAGGGAAAGGGAGAGAGAAGGGAAATTGCATGGAATCGGAAGGAGACCCTCAGGGGTATACAAAATTACATACAAGAGGAAGTGAGGGGAAAGGGAAAAAAATATAAGGGGGATAAATGAATTACAGTAGAGGGGGTAGAGAGAGAAGAGGGGAGCGGGGGAGGGGGGATAGCAGAGGATAGGAAAGGCAGCAGAATACAACAGACACTAGTATGGCAATATGTAAATCAATGGTTGTGCAACTGAAGTGATTCTGCAATCTGTATATGGGGTAAAAATGGGAGTTCATATCCCACTTGAATCAAAGTGTGAAATATGATATATCAAGAACTATGTAATGTTTTAAACAACCAACAATAAAAATTAATAAAAAAAAAACTAAAAAAAAAACTTTCAAGAAGGAAAAAAAAAGAACTTGGATTGGAAGCAGGGAGTGGGATAAATAAAATGCAGAGCCTGGAGAAGGTAGAACAGCTGCCCCTGGAAGCCTTCTCTAGCGGGGAGTCACCTTTCCCTTCTCTGACCCCAGGGGAGGGCTGGGTTTCTGCTATAAAGGTCAGACTCTTTGGGATGACACCAGGCCTTCAATTCACCTTCCTTTTGCCTTTCAATCTCCACAGGGCATCCATTCTTTTCTCTGTCTACGATAATGGCCCTGATCACCAACTGTAATGGATTTGTCATTGCTTGCTTCCAAAAGTGATCCTTTGCTTAGTCCATTCATGCTATGACTCTCTGCTGGCTCGCTCAAGGGGCAGGTGGTAAATGCCTGGATCCGGGTTCCACATTTCCGTCCAGAATCAGCCTCAGCCTGGATGAATGACCCTGTCAAACTTCAACCCCTTGCTGTGCCCATTTCCCGGGGATGAAAAATGGGGCCACTCAGCAATTGCTGCCAGATACAGGGGTGGTGAGGGGTTAGTTCATAGTCATCAGGAAAATGCTCTGTCTTAGTGTATGGAATATCCAGAGAACAGCAATGAACTCAGTATTTATATTAATGAACGTGGTGGGGAATACCAGTGGCTATTTAGCCTGAGGTCTTTCAAGGGGCAGGGCATAGCAGAGAAGTGATTCTAGATATTGGCAGATATTCAGAGTACTCCCCAAAGTTCTCAAACCTGGCTTCCCTCCCTTTCATCTTCTAGACACTCTGTCTGTTGAGCCCCGGGATCCTGTACATTCTATACTTTCTTCCTCTATCCCAACATATCCCATCTGATCAGGTTTTCCAATTTTGTACATGACCTTCAGATACTAGCCTGAGTTCCTTGATCATGCCCATGCAGAAAATGACCTCATGGCTGGGGAAAGGAACTGCTCCGGGTTACGGAACAATTACAAAGACTTGGAACCGAAACCCAGAATCCTAGTCTAAGTAAGAGACCTCCCAACCCACAGCCTCTTCTCTCTGATTTTTGTCTCTGGACCTTACTGAAATTCCCTAACCTTGGTCCATCAGCTTTGCATTTAGGCCTATTCATTTTGGGGGGAGCAAACAGTTATTGAGCACTTACTGTATATCAAATTCTGTGTTTGGCTCCAAAATGAATGAGAACAAATCCCTACCCACAAAGATGATTGGCGTGCAGGTGTGAGGTATAGAACTGCACATTCTAGGTGTGTAGTAAATATGTTGAATGATTGCTTTATTCATCACTGGGTCCCGGCTTCTAGGATAATTCCTGGAATGTGATACTTGTTCAACAAATACTCACTGAATCATGATGACTGAGATCTTAGCAGCCTCTCAAGGGACCTCAGTGTCAGTTTCTTCATCTTCCAATTCACTCAATGTGTGCTGCCAGGTGGATCTTCCCCAGATACAACATCAGAGAGTGCCACCATCTCTGTACCTAGATGGCACTCTTCCAGCAGCTGCCAGTGCACTACCAAATACATGTACACTTGGATGCTTGGCAAAATATATGACTTTCTCCGATGTGGATTCAACTCCCCTCTGCAGCCCCGCCTTCATGGCTACCTTCTGGAACATGAACTATCTAATTAACGTGTGCTTCTCAGCTGTATACATTCCCGTGCATTTCTATCTCAGGACCTTTGTATGTCTGTTCCTACTGCCTGGGGTCCATGACCTGTAGGTCCTGCTGTGTGTCCTCCCGGAGACTGATAAGGAAGTAATTAAGGTGATGTCAATGTGTGCCTTGAAGGTTTAACTTATATCCATTGTCTCAGCCACTGGTGAACTATTTACCCTTGTCACTAACTCCATCTCAAGTGTTATTTCGTTTTTGATGGCTTCCCTATCACTATCAACACTCCCTTTCCCTGGTCCACCCCAGTTTCTCGGAGATGCTTTACCTTGGCACTTGGAACATTTCAGCCCTCTTATTCACCTACAGATCTGCTTCCCCCTGCTCCAAGCTACCAGCTGTTACCAGGGTTGTCACTGTGCCCATATCCCCAGCCTAATTCCCCAATGCAAAGGTGAGTGCTCTAGGATTTTTGTATGGAAACCCAAAAAGGCGCAGTACCTTTTGGGTTAGGTCTTTGGCTGCTCTTCTCCCTTCCCCCACGCCTCCATTGGAAGTGATTTCTTCATTCTCTGCTGCAGAATTTTCTCTGGGCAATCTAATATCTCTACTGCTCTCATTGGTATTGTTTGCATGCCTGTTTTATTCCTATGATCTGCGATCAGCTTCCAGGTTTTAGTAAAAAAAAAAAAAAATGGGAGTATGGGAATGAAAGCTTATTTGAGTCTGGGCTCCACCATTAACTTGTTCTGTGACCTTGAGCAAGTTCTCTTTGCCTCCACAGACACACTGAGTCTCCGCATCTACAAGGGAAACATTGAACTAAAATTAGACATATCAAACTGGCTGCCCACAGGCCACATCTGGTGTGTAGATATCATTTTGTTTGGCTCATATAGTATTTTATTTTTTAAATCATATAAGTTTCCAAAATGAAGGGGAAATGAGAAATTTCACACAACAGCTGGATTTCCAGCTTCTCTGGAAAAAATCAGAAGAGCTGCCAAACCTGGGCTTCCTTCCTGCTGGGCCGGGTGCTGGTGGGGCCCTGTTGTCTCTTCTGAAAGCAAAGTGGTTACCCCGCCCCTCCTTCAGGGTAAGTCCCCAAGGCGGAGTGTCAGGTGCCATTTGTCATCGGGCCTGTGCTGCTGTTTTCCCATCAGTTCTGCTCCACACATTTATAGGACCTGCTTGGAATCGGAAAGCTTTGAGTTTGGGACTCCTGAATTGGAAGGTTATTAAGGGCCTATTTGAAATGCGCATCTCCACTCCCTTCCTCTACCTTCACTCACCACCACCCCCTTTTCCAGCCTCCTCATCTCTAAACTATCCCTGATCCTGCTCCAGTCATGTGTTGGGGAGGAAGGCGGAGGAAAGCAGCATTATCTTGGCAACAGAACATTTTTCCCTTCCTGTAATCCTGCATGTCCATCCTAATTACTTCCTTATCAGTCTCCATGAGAACATGCAACAGGTAATTGGTGGGGGGAGTGGTGAGACACTCATCACCCTTACTGAGTCTGGTGGGAAGGGAAGAGAGCAGGAAGAGACTGTGACTCCAGGAAGGAGACCTGGGCTCCAGAGCCATGTGCTCAGCTCCTTTATCACACGGTCAGGCTGGGTCTACCCAACTCAGACCCAGGACCCACAGGACTGACTGCTCCAGTGGCCAGCAGGGAGGGTGCCTGCAGAGGCCATAGCCACCCAGGAGCCAGAGGAGCATGCCGCTGTGGGCCTCTGGTTGGAGGCAGAGGTGAGAGGTGGGGACCTGCCCCTCAAGCCCAGGGCTAACATGCAATAGTCTTGTGCTATCTTGAAGGGGGAACTAGATTGGGTGCTGGACGGGTAGGAGGCAGGCCTGTCATCAGCCTCTCCCTCAGGGCTCACCGCCCAAAATCTCCATGTCAGCTGGCGTCTCTTGTCTGCCTATTTTACTAATAAATAAGTTACACTGGGGATTCCACAGTCTCCCGCCACCAGCTCTTCCAGCAGCATCTTAACCCCTGTCCCCCAAGTTCAGTGCTCCTGCAACACATCCATCCCTTGCCTTAGACTCCCTAGCAGCCCCCTGACAACTCTGTAGCTATGAGACTTGCTGTGCTCTGTCCCTCCCCCAAATCTGTGTACCAGCCATGCTGATGTTTTTCCTAGGTCTTTGAAGGATCCATGTTTCTATCTGTTATTTTCTTATTAGTCCCCCGCCCCGCCCCCGCCTGGTTCCCTCTAACTGGAACAATTTTTTCCTTCCCCTTACCTAGGAAAACCCTACTCCTCCTGTGGCCACCAACACAGATGTCATTTTCCTGTGAGCTTCCATGACCATAGCTGGCTTGGGGGTCCTCCTTGGCTCCCACATCATCATTTCCTCACATGACATCGTGTGCTATAAGGGCTGTTTGACACCTCCTTCTCCCAGGTAGGGAGGACTCGTGACCATGTCTGTCATATTTTCCATTGTGTTCCCAGAGCCCAGCCAGGCACTGAACTGATAGTTAGGTGCTCAGTAAATATTTGTGGGTTGGTTGAATTTAGTCAAATAGATGTAGATGCAACTCACTTTTGTTCTGAGTGTTTGTTTCCTTATCTACAATGGCATGTCTTAGTAGTTACCTTGCTAACGCACAGACTGAAAGCAAAATTTATATAAAGGAAGAAAGACAATTTAGAATATCTGCAATCTGCTCCCATGAAGGAAATAATTAAACTCAATCCCGGATACATTTCACAATGGAAGTATAGATGACCTCTCATCCTAAAGATTTTTTTTGTGATTGCTAAATTCTTTCTCACCCACCTCTCTCACCTCCCACCCAACCCTCCAGCATAGGTGTTTCAAGATGAAAGCAGGAAATTAACAGCATCATGCAGGGTGGGGCTAGAATGGAGCCCCTCATCACAAACGTTGGGAGTTCCTTAGCTTGGCAAAGTCACAAGCAATTTTGGAAACTAAGATCCTAGGTTCCCTGAAGAGATTGTATCTGGGATGAGCCAGAGTCAAGAAGTCGATTCCAGACACTGAGTCAAAGCAGGTAGAATCTGATGGTGGTGGTGGTGGGGGTTGAGAGGGAAGGTCTTGATGAATTGTCTAGAATGCCAATTTGCATTTGAGAATGAGGCTTCAGGGGGTCAGAGGTGGGGCAAACAGACTATGTCCAGATCAGTTTAATGCAGCCAATTTTCTTTATTTTATTTATTTTTTTATAAAATAAATGGTGCTTTTGAAGGGAGTTTTGTGTATGAGTGTTTGTGTGTGTGTATGTGTGTATAAAGACTCACTATCTCTGCATCAGACCTGTTGTGCGAATGGATGCACTTCAGCCTTCAGGACTGTCAATCAAACATCAGTGCTAAAACTAAATTAAAAAAAAAAAAATCTGAAGAGTGGAGGAATTGGAATTGGAATTTTTTTTTTTTTAACCATTATTAAATTCCAGCCTTGACTCTAGGAGAGTAGAAGGAAAAACAAAAAATCATTGTTCTTATTCCAGCCCCCAAAGGTCCCTATTACTGGATAGGTGGAAGGAGTGTAATAATGCCACCAGAGACCGTAGAGAGTGTTGAAAGTGCCCACAGTCCTCTGCTTTGGTTCGTGCTGCTGTAGGGGGAAACCTCCCATTGCCCTGAATCTTAGGCTGCTAGCTGGAGCCCCACTTGTGTGTGTGGGGGGGGCCCGGCACACAACTCAACACTGCTCATTCTCTCCTGCCTGCTGCTTTTCTGTCCACAGTTGGAAGGATGAACTCTAGGGCCCAAGGGCTTATGGCAGACTCTATAATCAGCTGTTATAAGAAGCAAGACAGGCCAGTATGTGAGTGGAAAGGCAGCAGGTCAGACTGGCAGAATGGGAGCCAGACTGTCCTAAGATCATATGCCCAGTTGTGCCATTTGCTGCCCATGTTATACTGGGTGAGTTATCTCTGCTCTCAGGGAGCCAATTTCTCTCTAGAAACATGGGCTGATAATAGGCAACATTGACCTAAGGACGTGCTGAGATAGGATACTATCTCCGGGACTGACACGTAGTAGGCAGTCATTAAGTATTAGCATTCTGTTCCTGCATTTACTTGTTTCTCTTAAGGCTTGATGTTGGCATGTGGGGATTTAAACGTGAATAAGGCGGAGACGCTGCCCTCCATGAGTGCAAGGTTTAGTTCCAGGGCGCAGAGAGATAGCCATGGTGTGATAGAGAAGTAAGTACCTCACTGCCAAACAGAAGAGGGGTCTCTCTCCCATCTGTTTTTAGGAGGCTCTAGAAGACATGGAAAAGGAGGTGACCCTGGAGTTGGCAGGACCAACACAAGCTTGGCGGGTGGTGAGGTGAGAAATAGTTGGGAGGAGAGAAGATTCCAGACAGAGGGGATAAAACGCTCAGCCTGGAGCAGTATGAGCTAGATACTGTGTCTTACTCAGAAACCTAGAAGTTTAGCTCTGTATTATGGAATTGATTAATTTATGACTTTTAAAAGGAAGTGATTTTGCCCCCAGGGGACATTTGATTAAATTAGGAGACATTTTTGGATGGACTGGGGGATAATGCCAATTGCATCTAGTAGGTAGAGGCCCATGATACTGCTCAATATCCTACAATGCACAGGACAACTCCCCTCAGAAAGAATTACCCTGCTCAAAACGGTGATGTTTCTCCATGTTGAGAAATCCTATTCTAGGGCATCAGAACCCTGCCTGGAAGGAAAGGTGGTCACATATCTGATTTAAGATGAATCACAGACTCTTTTCTATTCCTGTTCCAAACATCCCCTAACCTTGCCTCAGTAGTGACCATTCCTCTTAAGAACTGAAGATTCATGATAATGAGTTGAAGATGGTATCTATGGTTTGGTTTCCTTCTTCTGAATTATTCACTAGCAGCTACTTATACTTGACCTGAATCAATTCGTCAGATTATCTAGTTGTTTAGCAAGAATTGCAGGAGTGGATCACAAAACATTGGCTGGACATCTGTAAAATTTTGGACTGGGTTGTTTATAGGGCTGGAAAGACCAAAGAGGGATCTTATGATTTGGGGCTGACACCTGCATTCAGAGACATTTATGATGTTCACAGAGGCAAGAATATTTTGTTGCACATCTGCTCTTGACCCAGAACTGCTCTAAGGAAGGCACTGCATAATTTTCTGCATAATATCACCGATTCTTCCATTCACTCCATACGTATTCACTGGGCACCCGCTGTATGCCAGGCACTGTTCGAAGTGCTGGACCTTGTTGTTTGATGATCACCATTTCACAGGTAATAAAACTGAGATCCAGTGAGGGGATGTCACTTCCCAAAGTTACAGAACTTGAGCTAACACCCAGAGTGCCTAATTCCTAGGGAAGTCATCTTCCCATGGATTGAAGCTTCTGTGCCTGTCACCACTGGAATTAGTACTTTGCTTTTGGTTTGCATTAGGCAACAGGAAGTGAAAGAAACAGGCAGAGCACAGTGTGTGCCCTTGCCGGCCAGAGGGGAAGAGGAGGAATGCACTTTATGCATCTGGAATGAGCCTGAGCAAGCAACAGGCTAAAACATCAGGCTGCCCAGCACCTCAGCCGCCTCTGCGGGCCTCCCCTTCAATTCCAAGGCTTCCTTTGATCCCTGCAGTCTCAGGCAGGGATGCAAAGAGGAGATGGGATGCTGCTCTTTCTGCTGGGACATGCTGCATGAGGAGGTTTGAGTGGCAGTTATGGGAGCTTGAGGTGGGAGAGAGACATTCTGACTCCTTGTTCAGACTGGTGGGAAGGAAATCAAAGAGTCTAGAAAGGGGCAAGTAGCACATCTGAGGAGCTGTCCAGAGTCTGGGAATGTTCCCCGGAGTGCCTTAAAAGTAGGCCAAAGACAGTGACTCTGGTCACGAAGGAGGGGCCAAGCAATATTATGCAGTCAACGTGACTTCAAAGTTAGAACACCCTGGCATAGGAAACCCAGAGCTACCCGACGCTGTGAACTCCAGCAAGTGGCTCAGTCTTCTTCAGCCTGTTTCCTAATTTGTTGAGATAATATAATGTGACAATTCTTGCCCTTCAGTGGAATTCCAAGAGGCAAATAGGGTCCTGTCTGGAAAGGGCCTGGCCTGTGGTTAACTCTTTTCATCTTTCCTCAGAGAGTCAGGCAAGACTTTCAGGTGGTGTTTTTCCAAGTCCACCTCTGCATCAAGTCCCGCAGGTGGAAACTGATTCAAATGCAGATTCCTTGGTCCCTGTCACGTTTCCTATTTGGGTCCAATCAGTGTGCGACCTGGAGATCTGTGTTTCAGCAAGCAACCCAGTGGTCCTTGTTGTAGGACTACATCCCAGTTTCCTCTGTAGTTAAATGAGGGAAATAACCCTTGATGTTCTCTAAAATCAATGCATCTCTTACTGCTGATAAGGTGGGTTGTTTAATTTGGCCTTCCCCATTGCCCTGTGAAATAGGTATTATCGCTGTGTCCATTTTGTGGCCGAGGCAAGAAGACTGTGAAGTTTATTTAATTCAACGTTGACTTGAATCGACTTCCAACGAGTCAGTGCTAATGTTGCTGAATGGAACCCGCCGTGAGGGAGAAAACTGCTGGGGCTGGCAGTTGGCAGCCTGTGTCTTCCACTAACATGTCTTGTGGTTTTGGGGCACTCCCACCTCCACATCTAGATCTCACAGCCTCAATTTCCTGATGTGTGAAAAGGGACCCAGAGGCAGTGAGTGAACTCAGACATCTCGTTTGCTCTTTAGAACACCCATGAAGTTGACCAGAATGAAATCGTTGTTCCCATTTTATAAGAGATTAAAGAAAGATAATTTGCTTGAGATCGTGCAGTTATACCGTGGCCGAATCATGGCTTCCTTCTTATTTTCACCTGCTGTGCTTTGTGCCCCATGGTGCTGCTGGCAAAAGAACTGGATCAAAATACAGGTGAAAACTCACCATGTCTTAGACTAACATGTGGAAGGTGGAACTGTACATCTGCATAAAGCATCTCATTATGGGGCCTCGCTACATATTTAATAAAAAAGCATGTCCAGAGAGGAGCACAGCCCTTAATGATTACTTCAATCTCATCAGAATAAATGGTTCTTTTGGAGCAAATGGTTCGCCCCTTGGAAGAGAAGGGATTTTTCCCAGGAGTCTTCGGAAGAAGCAATTTTCTAAATGGTGCCCTGTATAAAACAAATGTGCCTTAATTTTCCTCCCACAGTGACTACTCAAGTCCCCACTGCCCCCCTTCTCCTGAACAGAGGGGCAGCCGTGCCAGTGCCAGGCGTGGTCCTTCTGGAACACTTTATTTTCACAAAGTGCTTTATGACAATAAGGCCTCAGAACCTCTGCAACACGGGGCCTTTTGCAGGGCAGCACCAGTGGGAGAAGCAGCAGTGGAGGACTCAGACACAGCACTCAGGCCATCACCCAGCATGAGCACCTGAGTGGGTTTTCTATCACAAAATGAGGACATTGGATGTGTTCACTCTCCAGTCCCTCCAGGAGCATCATCAATGGTTTTGTTAGCTCGATGATACCTGGAGTCTGCCTAGGAGAGCCCCACGCTGGGCAAACGGAGATGGGGTGACTCATTGCTCAAAGGCACCACACAATTAAATTAGCTCTGACAATGTGTTCCTGGAATCCCCAGTACCAGAGGCTCCTTAGCATCTGGTGATGCTCACAGGTATCCTCCTCCTCCAGCCAAGAGGAAAGAGCAGAGCAAACCCAGATGGGATCCCCCAGAACTTTGGAGCAACCTAAACCAGAAAAGTGCTGTGGTCATGTTGGATTCAGATGCACAATGATACCAGCAAGAGCTGACATTTATAGAATGGAGAAGTTTGTGCTTGGCAAAGTTTAAGTGCTTTGCACATAGTAACACACCTAACCCTCTAAAAAACCAGTGGTATAGACATTTTCCTGTTTTACAGATGGGGAAACTGAGGCAGAGAATATGTGCAACTTTCCAAAGGTACACTGATTAGTGGGTGGCAGGGGTGGGATTTGGCTCCAGAGAGTATGCATTTGTCTCTGTGCTCCCTTATCTTACTAATGGGTATGCAACAGCCTTGCAGTATAGCCCATCCCTCCTTCTGCATTTCACTGTGATACCAAAGAAAAGAGGATGAAGTCAAAGAGAAAAGGACTGATGCTGTCTAGCTCCTTGGATTTGGTGTCCTTGCTGAGCTCCCAGCACCTCTAACAAGGAGTATGACCACCTCACCCATCCCATTTCTCCAGCTCTGCACTAGGTCACATCCCCTTTCTGGAACAGACAGATAAGGGCTGGCACTCAGCCTGTTTCACAGTGAGTCTGGACCTCCGTGCTGTGGCCGGGGAGGGTTGCTTTCTGTGCAAGGACTGAGCCCTAGGGAATCCTCTCATGAGTTCTCCCAAGGCTGAGGGTCTGATAAGCCCGTCTTGGCTGTGGTGTCGTTAGCTGGCAATGGATAGAAGTGCTGCTTCTCCCAAGAGCATCTGCAGGCTTGTGAGGACACTTACAGTGCTGGGGGGGGGGGCAAAGCCCAGGCTTAATAATCCTGAGATCCTGATAGCAAGGGGCGTGAAGGGGATTGGAGAATGAATTGAGCATCAGGAAACGGGAGTGAAAATCTTGGTTCTGCTATTAGTCGATTCTGTGATCCTGGGCAGGAGACTTAGTTCTCTTGGATCCCCATTTTTCCCACCTGTAAAATGAAGTCAGAATACGCTCATTAACTTATGAACTCATCAAATGTGTACCCCATGCCTGATATTTCCCAGGCATTATTTCAGGCATCAAATAATGGCTGGATGGAGTCACCCCTTAGTTGCCTTTTGATCCTTGCATTCAAGGAGTCCACAGGCAACCACTTAGTATTATGGTGTGCAGGCGAAGAGTGTGTCTGGAGGCAGATATATGGGGAGGCCTTACAGGCTCTGAAAGACCATCTAGGTACCAGGTGATTTCATTATCATTAAAAAACAAAACTTCCAAATGTCTTATTTCACTGTACTGGGAAAGTAGGGATTCTTGTGTATGTGAATGTGTGTGTGTGTATGTGTATATGTGTGTGTGTGTTATGTGTGGTATGTGTGTATGTATGTGTGTGTGTTTGTGTGTGTGTCAGAGAAAGATGTAACAGAGGAGGAAAAGGGGGAAGGGGAGGAATAGGGAGGAAATGGGAAGAGATGAAGAGAAAAGAGAAGGAGAGAACTGAACAGACCCAGGGGGCTCTCCATTTATACACCTGGGGCCCAGTTATACCCAGAGTCTACCCTCCCAATCTTCATTCATTTATCCCCCCCCCCCATCTTTCTTGGGACAACTTCTGCTCTCTCCTGTCTCTCAGGGACAAAATGATCCCCAGGCCCACATGTGCATCTGGGAGGTATTCTGCCCTACAGTGCTTATCCTTCTCCCTACATTGAGCTTGGACAAATCACTCCAAGACCCGCAAGGCTCAATCTCACTGTTTATTCTCCTTACAGTGTCCATGGGGAAATCTGAAGGTGCTGGCAGTGCTCCAATGTCGGGGAGTCAGAGGGTTGCAGCCATTCCACAGAGGCAGGAACACCCTTCTGAGCAGCGCCGTCCTAAGACACAGGGCAACCAGCAGGGGGAGCACCATCCCGTATTCTTCTTGGGCAGAGCCCAGCCCTGGGCACCTCCATGACCACTCTTTGCACTGTTTCATGAGCCACCAATTGTGAGGGCTGGAGTACAGAAAGGCCAGTAGGGAGGGTCACTTTACAATTCCCCTTTCTTGCTTCCTTTTTTCTTCTCTCCCTCCCTCCTCTCGTTCCCCCTGTCCTGCAGGTTAGATTTGATTCCCCTTGGTTATGGATGAGATACCCAGGCACAGGGAGGGCAACTGATTCACCAGAAGGTGCTGCGCATTGGAGCCAACATGTATCACACAATACACAGGGGCATAGTTAATTGCATGGGCTGGAGAGCTCAGTCTAAGGTGTGCACAGTTCTACCATTTGTCAAATCTTTGAGCACTTCAGCTTTTTTTTTTTTTTTTTTTAACTCAATGCAGATGTTTTAGTTAGCTTTTTTGCTGCTCTGACTAAAAGACCCAACTGGCACAACTATAGAGTAGAAAAAGTCTATTTGGGGGCTCCCGGTTTCAGAGGTCTCAATCCACAGACATCAGGCTCCATTCCTCAGGGTTCAAGGTGAGGCTGCACCTCGTGATGGAAAAGTGTGGAAGAGAGAAGCAGCTCACATGATGGTAAGAAAGCAGAGAGAGAGGTCTCCACTTTCCAGTTACAAATACATACCACAAAGCCACACCCTCAATCCCTACCTCCTTCCACCACATTCTACTACTTCAGTTACCAGTTAATCCCTATCAGGGGATTAATTCACTGGGTTGAGACTCTCACAACCCAATCGTTTCTCCTCTGAACCATCTGGTATTGTCTCACATGTGAGCTTTTGGGGGACACCTCACATCCCAACCATAACAGCAGAAGATGGGATTGATGTGAATATCTACCTCTTGGTGCTGTGAAGGCCCATACGATTGCTCCTTGCATTACTTGGAAGAGCATCCATTGCTTGTCGTGACTGCCATCTGCCACACCGTGTAACCAGGACATCCTGGACCTTCAAGCCTGGAGGTTTACTCTCTGAAGTTCTTCTAGGTCCAAGTAGTGGACTTCCTTTTAGTAGCTGGCTTTCTTTTCATTGCCTAGTAAGGAGCACTCTCACTTTAAGAAAACCTCCAGGCCAAGATGAAGCTAAGGAGACAGAGTGGGGCGAGGTACCAGCAGTGCTCCTCACTCCATGAGGTGCTGAATTTAAACAAATGATACTTAGCATCATTAAAAGTTTTGGGTCCCCCCAAAACTATTTCCCAGGCATTATTTCAGAAAATGTTCAAAAAAAAATGTGCAATGTTTTGAAGAAAGGGAGAGGAAATGAACATTTTCTGAAAACTATGGCAGATTGTACACAAATCACAGCAACCCCGCCTAAGAATACACCATTATTCCTTTTTTATAGATGTGGAAACTGAGCCTTGGGGACTTGAAGTGATTTGTCTAAGCTCACACATCTAGCGAGGTCCAGCTGGGGTCGTAATCCAGGCTGGCTCCAGAGCCCCACACTCTTCATCTGCCCATCAGCAGCACAGGCTGGTGATCAGGCTTGGCTGGCAAAGAAATATGTCCTCATGGTTTGACAGCTTATCGAAGTTCCCAGACAATGCCTCAGGGTTGTTATTCTTAAGGGAAACTGGGAAATAGGCAGCACAGTGCTGATTTATGTAAGGATTTTTTTAAACATTACTGTCTTCATCCCTGGAAGTAAGAGAAAAGGGAAGAACATGACCTTGTATAACGTTTTAATGTTCTAAAGACATTTTGGAGGACTTGAGGTCACTTAGCTAGGTGAGATTGCCTGTGGTTCCACTAAGGCTGGACCTCCAAGTCCAAGGGATTTGGATGGAAGACACTGAGGTGGATTGGAATAAGGACTGAAAAAGTGTCATGAATGTGTTTTGAAGGAGCTAGTCATTAAGTAGCATTACTCCGATGAGATGTGAGTGGAGAGATACATTAAGAAAACCTAGGCGGCAAAGAAGGCAGTCACAGGACCCTCCAATGCTTGACTTAGATTTTGTAAATTGGTCGGCTTTACTTAGATGTTGGCAAAAAGAGATCTGAAATGGGTTTGGGGAGTTGGAAGTGCTGCTCCCGTTTGGCTACTTATACCCTGACACTGTGAACCCTGAATCTTCAAAGCAGATGCAGACCCTGGGCCTCCTGGGATACTATTTTTTCAGAATGAACTAGATTCCCATCTGCATATCACTGCATTTAAATGTCCAGGGTCTGGACCAGTATGTTAACTCTGTGTGTGTCTACCTGTAAGTGAAACAGACATGTTGTTAGCAGTGTTTTATGAAAACAATCAAATCTAAAGCCCCGGTAACCACAGATGTCTCTGTCCTTTTCAGCGAGGTGTCCTTGGGGATTGGAGCCTTAGAGACTCGTCTAGCAGTGCATTAGAAATCTGTTAAATGCCTCTGTCTGTTAGCAAGGGAAGCATACACAGTGCTTTTGTTTTGTTTATGAAAAGGAGGGGATGGGGGGGGGAAGAGAGGGGCAGGAAGAGAGCCTAGGAAGCAGGGACCAAAGTGTCAGAGCACAAAACAAAAAAAGATTCAGGAAAAAAAATGTAGAAGGCTGAAGTTGCATAGGTCTTGTTGGGTTTTGTTGTCAAGGCCTTCTCCCTCCTGTGCCAACTTGCCTTCAGACAATGGAGTCCTGCTCCTCGGAGTAACTCGATCCCTTTGCTCTGAGCCATCTATTTACAGGAGGATTGTGTGTTTCATCCTGAGTTCATCCTAAGTGTCCAACACCTGTTGGGACTGGGTAGCGTTCAAGAATCCTGGCTTAGAGAAGTTTGGTGTCTTCATTCAGTCACCAAAAGACAGTGGCTCTCAGCTGTGAATCAGTGATACCCAGTGACTTGCACATTCTCAACATTTGCCCAGAAAGCATGTCCCATCTCCACCTGGCAAGCACCTCTCCCTTCTTCCTGGCCCCACACAGACATGACCTGTTCTGGGGACTTCCCTGGTTACCTCTTAAAGCAGTACGACCGGTCTGCTTCCGAGTATTCCCTGTTAAGCGCAGGCTTCCGGAGCTGCCCTTCCTGTGCTGTATTATGGTGCATTTGGTGACCTGAATGTCCACTTGGCTACCCTCAGGCCTCGTAGAGGAAGGCAGGGACCTTTTCTGACTCCTCCCGGACTCTTGAGACCGCCCTGCACAGACTGCTTTGGAGGTCAAGGTCAGTAAATATGAGAAAATCCAAAGTGAAGAGCCAGGTCAGAGCCAAAGCCCAGGTTTCCATTTTCCCGAGAATCTGTCTTAACCACTCATGTGTCCTCTCCAAGGCTCTTTTCATCCAAACATAGCACAGGGGACACAGTGGGGTGAGGTCGAGCTTGCCACCTGTGTCAGGTGAGAACACCCTGTGTGCTCTGAGTGAGGCTTCTAAATATGGGTTCTGGCTTCATTTCCTTTGTCCAGAGTTAGGCGGGGAGAGGGGAAGGGATATAAGAAAAGAAACCATGCTGATAAACAAACGGGGGCCAGCAGCCTCTGGAGTTTGCAAACTTTCATCTGGCAGTCAGACGTCGCCGAGACAGGCAGAGGCCACGTGGCCTCGCTACTGTTCCCGTTGGTTTTTTTTACAGTTTCTACTGGCATCTTAAGTGGATTCCACACATTTCAAAAGTGGAAAAGCCTTCAACTCGTGATCCCTTCATTTTAGAAGTAAGGAAAACCAAAGCCCAGGGTGGAGATGAGCTTGTTCCATGTCACAGAACAGAAGTGAATGGCAGGACTGATGTGGAGCCCTGGACCCCGAGTCCTTGTCCCTTGTGATTAACACAAGGGATGAACAGAAAGGGGACTTATGAATCGAGACTAGACTGGCAAGTCCCAGACCTCCAGGGTCATACTTACCATTTTGACCATAGCTGTGCTTTCTTTATCTTGGCTTTAATTTTTTTTTCTCTTTTTTTTCCCCTAAAATAGTATACGTATTATAAATGGAAATTCGAATATCATAATGACACATGGAAAACCAACACTGCTTACTAAACTGGGAAGACCACTTTAAAAATAAGTACTGTGAAAGCAAAACAGTACCATTCCATCCCAGCCTGCTGAGGCTAACAGCCCGCGTGGGGTTTGCGCCCCAGGCCTGCTTTCTGGGCATTGGTAAAGACATGGCAGCACCTAACAGGTACTTCCTCCTCCTGGCTAACAAAAGGGCTGAAAGAAAGGGGACAGCATGTGACTTCCTCATTTTGTGATTCTCTATTTATGATTTTGATGAAAATGGCCTCATTGTAGTCGTTCTCTCTGCATTTCTGTATTTTCCCACACTTTGGGGGAAAAAATGTTCTTTATATAGTAGCAGCAAGGGCTTTTCTCACCACCTTAGTAATAGCTGATGTGTATAAACTGTGTACGCTGGGATTAATGTGCTACCTAGGACACCTCCTTTTACACAGGGTCAGCTGGATGTAAAGATGGGGACACAGAGGGATGGTAACTGCCCCCACGGCTTTTTAGGGACTAACGAGTGGAGCTGGGGTAGACCTTGGTGATGTGGCTCCCGACCTCCACCTTAGCTGTGCTTTCTGGTCATAATGGGGTGAACTCTCAGGCTCTTTGGAATTATTCTCTCAAGTCAGGCTAAGAAAAGCTTCAGCAGAGATATGAGTGTCCTGAAAAGAACATTTGTTCACTTAATAAATTCATGAGCCCTTATTATTTTATCAGGCATTGTTCTTGGCTCTAGGGGACCCAGCAGTTAACAAAATGGGCAAAACACCTGCTTCGGTGGGGCTTATGACCTACAGTCTGTGTGTGGGGTAGGGTCATTAAAAATAACAATGAATGTTTTAGTCAGGTTTTTTTTTTTTTTTTTGTTCTGTCACTAAAAGACCTGACAAGAACAATCTTAGAGAAGGAAACCTTTATCCGGTGGTTCATGGTTTCAGAGATGTCAGTCCGTAGACAGCTGGCTCCATTCCTCAGGGCTTGAGGTGAAGCCGAATATCATGGTAGAAGAATGTAGGGGAGGGAAATGGCTCACATGATGATTAGAAAGTAGAGAGAGAGAATCCACTCCACAGGTACAAAACATATATATACCCTGAAGGCACACCCACAAAGACCTGCTTCCTCCAGCCACACCTCACCTGCCTTCAGTTACCACTCAGTTAATCCTGTCAAGGGATTAATTCATTGATTGGGTTAAGAGTCTCATAACCTCGCCATTTCTCCTCTGAACCTTCTTGCATTGTCTCACACACAAGCTTTTGGGGAACACCTCACATCCAAAGCACAACAACCAATAAATCAACAAATAATGATATGTATTAGGAGAATAGGTGGCAGACCTTCTGATTTCCTTTTCTGAACTTGTTCTTATGCACTGAGTGATTTTGAGCTTATCTCTCTCCCTCCACTTCTGCTTTTGTAAAACAAAGGTGTGCATGAGATGCCCAAGGCTGAGACTGAGATTCTGCATGGGGCGTGCTCTCGTCTTGCTGCAAAGGTCAGGAAGAAAGTAGATGACAATAAATACCCTGAGCTTTCAGTTTGGGCTGTGTTCCAGGAGCCAGAATGACTGGCATCTGCCTCTTGTGGGAAACTGGGCTCTGGAAATCATTCCTGACTGGTCATGAGCAGGGTCTGCCGGAGATGATTTCATTAGGAGGATAAATTTAGAAATCAATTATAGGCGTTCTGTTGTCTTCCTCATGTCTTCTCGTAAAGCAGCTATTTTCTTTCTTTCTTCTTCCTTTTTTTTTCTAAGTCTACCATTTATTGAGGACTTGTATCTATGCCTGATGCTGTCTTAAGTACTTCACATGCATTATCTCAATTAAGCTTGAGCAGCCCTGTCTTAAATTGGGCTCTCCAGAAGCAGACCCTGGGAGGAGGAGATGAGTGCAAATAATTATCTGAGAGGTGATCCTAGAAAACCTATGGGGAGACAGGCAGGCAGGGAGGAGAGCCAGTAAGCGTGTATAATGAACAGGGGACTGCAATGGACAATGAGGACTTCATAGTATACAACATGCCACAGGATTATCTCAAACTGGGGCTCTGATACTCCTCCTCCCATGTGTCATGGACCAAAAAGTACTCCTGGTTAGAAGGGGGTAAGTAAAGGGCATTAGAGCTTTCTGTTATTTCTGGTCTGCCCTTCATGGAGGCTGGGATATCCTTTGGGCAGAGACTATAGGTACCTGCAGGAGAAAACTCTACTGGCCTAGACAGTCATCCCTCAGAATCCATGGGTTCCAAGACCCCCTGTGATGCCAATATCTGAAGCTGTTCTCATCCCTTATATAAAATGGCATAGTATTTGCATATAACTTAGTCCATCATCATCAATATTTTAAATCATCTCTAGATTACTTCTAATACCAAACAATGAAAATGTCCCGTACTGCTTAGAGAATAATGACAAGGAAAAAAAAAATTGGGGCATGTACAATTTTCCCCACTGGTTAAGTCTGGATGGAGAACCTATGGATATGAAGGGCCAGCTGTACTAGAAGGACAAGTGCCAAGGAAGAGGTGGCAAGGTTAAGACTGTATTGGCTACACAAGTCGCTCCCTCACTAACCATGTTTCAAAGGTGAAGGAGCTGAGGCTCAGGAAGGGAAAGTGTCTAACTGTGCAAATTGCAGGGCCTGGTACAGAATGAAAATGTGGGGCCACTTGTCAACAACTTCACGATGGCAGTAGAGGAGTCATAAACTAAGTGTGGGGCCCTTCTGAACTCTGGGTCCCATGTGTGTCTCATAAGTCATGTGCCCAGGAAGTCAGCAGAAGTCCAAGACCCTGGAGCACAAAGTGGCACTTCTGGGTCCCCCATTGACCTGACATCCACACTTGTCTCCCACACCTTTACTCTTAGTTCTTCCACTGCTGTTCGGAGTGGGATGGATAATGTGGGAAAGGAGACTGGATTTCCTTTGAGAGGGCTGCCCACTTAGGCAAATTCCTCCCCCTCCCCAGGCCTCAGTTGGCTCACAGGTAGAATGGCTTTGCTAATCCCGAAGCTCCAGAGATGGAAGGATCACCCTCTCTTCAGCACTTGGAGAGCTCAGAGGCATCTGCCTTTCTGCCTTCTGGATTAGCAACTTCGGAGTGAGGATTTCTCAATCTCAAAATTGCTTGGTTGGCTACAAAGCACATTCTAAAAAGTGGGTTGATCTCAGGATCAGAGGAGTCATTGACCAAGCCACCACCACTTCCGATCAGTTTTGCTGTCTCTAGATGATCTCTCAGGGTCCATCCATCTCTGGAGTCTTAACACTAAGTGACCAGTCTCATGGGAATTAGTTAAAGCAGATAGCAAAAGTGGCATTATCAGGAAGGGTAGTAAGAGGACTGTCGTTAGCCAGAAAAACAGGAGGAAGGCTCAGGAGGTCGGAATGCTGACCCCTGAGCCAAGTATGTATATGTATACACATATGTGCACATGAATATATAATGGGCAAATATAGGTAATTGTGAAGATCCTATGAAAAATGAACATAAAAGTCTTGGATAATTGATGCTCATTGTTGTGATCAGACTTATGGCAAGGGACAGGGCATGTTGGAGGTCTTTTTTTTTTTTTAACCTCTCCTTCACTTATTTGGAAAACATATTATTTTAAATTTTGTCATGCTTTAAACACACCATAAGACAGGCACTGGGGGAAAAAAGGTATTTAAAAAAAAAAAAAAAAAAACAAGCATTGGCCCCAACAGTCTAGGTGAATGCAAATCCTGCCCTGTTTCCACAGCACTGCCAGCATCTCCTACAATGAAGAGCTCAGTGCATATTGTTAGGAAAAAAGAAAGATGCACTGTACTTCTCTTGAAATTCTCTTCTCACTTCTTTGGCCCATTTTCCTTTCCTCCTTTTGTTCCCTGAAGTATCTGTCCTTCTTATCTCCTCATCCAGTTCCGCATGTCCTCATAGGCTGGGGAAATGCCTCTGAAGTGCACTGGTGCTCATCTAGGAAGCTAAACTCCTGAAAATGCACTTGAAACAGGAGGATTCCAGAGTCCAGGCAGGAACACGTGACTGGTCAGCCTCCTGCCAGATTCCGATGAGTACTGAAGGTACTTTGAGGCAAGCAGACCTGAGTTTGGATCTCCATTCCTGCTCCCTTCTAATACAGTCAGTGCCTTAGACTAATGTCTTCACTCTGGGAATCTCAGTTCCTTTTCTGTAAAATGGGCTTGCCTGTGGCTTTCTTGAAAGTGTTCTGATGATGCAATGGATTCCATTATGCTGGGCGTAGCGCCTGACCTTGGAAGGGTGTGAGGAGAACCACTGCATTATGTCCACTCTGGTTTTTCACGATCTGACATCCAGGACACTGGCTCTGGCTTCCTGCTTAGTATGTGGAACCCAGAGCCCCATGGGAATGTCTCCGGACTGCCTGGGGCTTGGCATCAGCGGGCCTTTTTCTGCCTCATGTCAGTCTGTCTCTTTCAAGGACATCAGGCCGAGGGGATGAAATAGCAAATCAGTGGAATTTTTTTTTTTTTCCCATAACAAAATCAGAAAGGATTAAGTGGATGGACAGCTGGGGAACAGGGCTGTTCTGCTCTTCTTTGCTCCACGATGGCCTGTCAGTCATACTAGAAAAGAAGAAATAGGCTTTCAGGAAACTGTAGGAGTGGATTTGGACTTTCTCCTTGAGTGCAAAACAAGGCCTCCAGGGGAAGAGATCCAGAGATAGTCCAGGGGCTCAGAAGGACATTCCCCAATGCCAGTTATGTGCCTGCTTATTTGAGGACACAAATGGAAACTTGGGTATGTCCTTAGGTTAAATGTACCCACAGCAGTACGTACGTGAATGCCTGAGTACCCATGTGTATGTCTGCCCGTGAATGTGGCTGTATTCAGGCATGTGAAATAAGCCAGTGTGCACGTTAGTCCACATATTCATGATTGAGCATGCATGACAGAGGATGGATAACAGAATAGGTATGAGGCTGAACTAACTGCACGTACGATGTGAGAGTGTAGGTGGGAGGGCTCCACAGGTTCTTCAGGTTGCTTTGTTCACATATGTGCAAATCTGCCTGTGGATACCTGTTCATGTGTGTCAGGTGATGATGCCAGAAAAAGGAGGGAACAGTTTTGCACAATGTACATGTGAAAAACTTCAGATGCTGTAGCATTGGTGTCTGTTTTCATATTTGAACACATCAACTTGCGTGTGTGTGTGTGTGTGCCTGTGTGTGAGAAAACAACCACACGTGTGAGCACCCTGATGGTCATCTTTAAGGAGACTGAAATCTTTTCTGGCAGTGGACAGATGCAAAGATTCATGAAAAACATGCATCTATGAGAACAGACTTATAAATGTGTGTACTTACCTGGTTGAGCAACTTTCAAGATATTTTTAGCTTGTGCAAACATGACTTCTGGTGTACCTGTAACTCACCAGGCCTGATCGCCCTTTTATTTATTTATTATTATTATTTTTTGGTACTATGAATTGAACCCAGGGGCTCTTAAACACTGGGACACATCCCCACCCCCTTTTTATACTTTATTTTGAGACAGGGTCTCGCTAAGTTGCTGAGATTGGCTTTGAACATGCAAACCTCCTGCCTCAGCCTCCTGAGCTGCTAGGATTACAGGTGTGTCCCACTGTACCCAGCCCCTTTTATTCTTTCTAGAGATGATTTATCAAACTTGGTTCTCACTGTCAACACCAGAAAACAGCCTGGTTCCCTCTACGATAATCACACCTGCCCATTGCAAGGGTATTCCTCCCAGCTTCAGGCAGGATGGTGCCTTCTAATGTATTCACTGTGGACAGGAAATGGGATGATGGTCATGGCTGTAGGAACTATACCACCATATAAGTGGTCGTTAAAGAGAAATTTGCTGAAAAGATAAAATGGCTATAATGGAATAGATGTAATGAATCCAAGGGACATTGAGGGGGTGAACCCCTCTTCTCCCAGTTGTCATTCTTAGAAAAATGGTACAGCTGAGATGCGTGTATGGAGATTCATCATGTAAACTAAATCAGGTGACAGACTTCACTCTGTTCTCTGATTGCATAACACGGTCTCTATAAAGATGGAGAATGAGATCAAAGCATCTTTCCCGCTACCAATCTTTTCTAGTAAATATTCTAAACAGCCTCAGCAGCTACTACAACTGCTTCCATTTTATAGGTGAGAAAAGTGAGGTTCATGGAGGAAGGTTCCTTTCTCAGCTGACACCTCAAGTCAGCGGCAGAGCAAGGAGGCTACTCAGAATCTAGCAGGTTGAATGCAGAGTCTGTCCTTGAAGTCAAGAGCCTGGAGTCTCGCCAACCCTGCTCTTGATTGGCTCTGTAATCTGGGACAAGCCCCCTTTCCTCTGTAAGTTTCAATCTTCTTGATTCTAAGTGAGAAATGGAGACTCAAGGAAATGATATGTGAAAGCTGCCAGCAAAGGATCTGGAGCAGTGAAGTGCTTCTAGAAATGTTTACTGACACAAGTTTGGAGTTTCCATGGTTCTGGAAGTAGAAGAACAAGGTGCGTGGGGCCAGTGGAGATGTGACAACTCAGACTCACGATTCCTAATTGGACACCCTGAGAGCATTCCAGATTGTAACCATAGTTCTCCAAAGAGGACGTTCAACAGATGTGATTCTTATTCTCCAGGAACTTACAATCAAAGACAAGCCTGGGTGCTTTCGAGCTAGTGATCCCAAACGTCTCTATTAACTGGAGCAAAAGCAATTTATTTGTGTAGCACTGAAGTTCGTGGTGGTTCGAGCAACATTAACTGCTGCAGACCTGACTGAACACAGACTAGTGCCCATCCTTGTGTTGACGCATACCTCAACGCTAGGTACTTGTGAATTGATTGTTACCTGTAACTGATGGCAATGTTGGGAGAATGGAAGAGAAGATGTACACACAGCTGGGAACCCTTTAAGCACTAAACCAGTACCAGGCATTCTGTTATTTTTTACATCATGCCAGGCACTTTTCTAGGCACTGATTATAAAGATAAATAAGAACCACTTCCTGATTTCCTGGCCCACACTCCAGTAATGATATTATTTTCCTGAGTTTACATAATGAAAGTGGGGCTTTGAGATGTTAAGTGGAAGGTTTCTCAACTAAAACAAGGGACAGAGGTGACCACACAGGTGGCTCCTTCTGACACTAAGCTCTGGCCCTTCACTGGACTGGGGAACATGGGTATTCAAAATCCAGAGGGACTTTCAGCCTTTCCTGTTGAACCACTTGGATTCCATTTTCTAGACATCTTCCATCAGGTTGACTGACATTAATCATAACCTCCACTTTTGCACAGAGAATATTGTATTTAATGCTCTTTTTCATGAATTTCTTCCTTTACTTCTTAGAGAGGACTCAGGAGAGGGGTCAGTCCCCCTTTCTGGAAGAGGAGAAGACCCAGAGCCAGAGATAGAAATGTCCCACCTAAGGTTACAGAGTGAAGACAAGAATGGAATTTGATTTCTCCCCTCGCTACCCTGGTAAAATGGAAACAATATTCCATGACGTCACCAGGGGGAGGGGTATCTGGCATTCAGACTGAATAAAGAGGTGGCCCAGCAAGGTCCCAGGACTCCTGGTGCCTGGGGCCCCTGGAGAAGGGCATGATTGTCAAGGACAGGCACTCTCTCCTGGTCAGAAGGAGTGGTGAACCATTGGAAGTATTTTTTCCTCCCCTTCTGATGCAGTGAGAAATTCCAGAAGGTAGATCCCTGTTTCCTCCACCCCACCCTCAGCCTGGCATCTTCTAATCGGCCCTTCCCTGCCACAGGGCACCATCTGTGGCCAACCTAAATTGAACTGAATGGTGTGGAATTGCAAGTCAAAAGGGTCCTGTAATCATTCCGCTGACGCCCGGGGCTCTGTGCTCCAGCGCCGCCGTTATAAATAAGGGTAATGGAGTAGCGGCTGAATTACAATCAAGGCTGCTATGAACACACCGAACAGGCACAGAGCTTATTTAAGGAATATAGAGGCAGATTATTCTCCCGAAGCAGTGCAGTTGGAGCCAATCAATAACCACTCAGTCCCTCAAATCAGGGCCACAGAGACTTTGATTAGGAGGAGGAGGGGCTGAGGGAAATATGGTAGGATGGTGCCTGGGGAGATCTTCAATATCTGTTTGTTCTGTGCTGCACAGGCCCAGTGAGCACTGACTCTGAGCCGGGTGTGGGGCAGAGGCAGGCAAGCAGGGTGATGAGGCTTTTAGTTTGAAGGAGCTCGGAGACTTGGGGAGCAGAAGGTAGGTGGGGTGTGAAATAAGTAAAGCAATGATTCCCACATAGTGCGATAAGCAGAGCAGCGGAAAGAAGTGGGGCAGGGACACCAGACCCAGCCTTGAGGAGAGCAGCAGCTCACCAAGCAGGAGACAGCAGTTAGCTATGGCTAACATAAACCCCAGACTTAGTGGCTTAAGGCAATTGTTTTTGCTCATATTTAATAAGGGCTGGTGACTTAGGCTGGGTTTTACTGGATGGTTCTTCTAATGGTCTGATTTTTGTGGGCTCTGTCCTATGTCTGCAATCCACTGGCATGTACTCTGGAAGCTGAAGACCCTCGATGCATGCGCTCATAGATCTGGTGGTTAGCAGCAGGCTTTGTCTGGGGCAGAATGTAAATGGGTGACATTTTTTTCACTCTCTAGTGGCTCCTTCACAGGACAGTTGTGGCACTTCCAAGAGTGGGGAAGCCCTAATATGCAACTGATTTTTCAAGACTCTGGATGTCACCCTAGGTATTGCCCCACTGGTCAAAAAAAAAAAAAGTCATGCAGCCAGCTCTGAGTCAAGGGGAGGAGAAATAAACTCACATATCAATGGAGCATCTGCAATGTCACGTGACACTGGTTTTTAGGTAAGGGTAGAAGAGTCATTGACTGTTCATATCATCTACTTACAGCTGAGTTCAGAGGATTAGGATTCAGAGGCAGACAGGCAAAAAAATAAATAAATAAATAAAATAGTGAGAGAAACAGGGAAGAAGACCACGCAGGAGTGCCCACTGGTCATGGTTGGCTGTGGCCCAGGCCACTTGATCCAGACCATGCTGCTTTGATAGATGCCATGCCGAGCTGAACCGTAGTGGTGGCATGAACACAGGGGCAGGTAGAGCCCTACATTCTTAGGCTGAGGAATTCTTACCTGGTGCTTCCTACTTCTGAGTCTCAGTCTATTTCTCCTGCCCTCTCTATCTCAGTATTTCAATCCTGGGTCTCACCTTGCTGCCCCCTTTTTACTTGGGCTCCTGTTTTAATCTTGTATCAGTCCATATTCATCAATCTCCCACTGTTGCAGAAAGTGCTGAGCTACTGAGGGGAAGACAGGAGATAAGAGTGATTCCTGACCCCAAATAATCTAATCATCTAGCAAAGCCATTAAGAATGGGGGAGGCGGGGTGAGTGAGACTAGTGACTGGGAAGGGAGTAGACACCTGCCAGGGAGTTTCGGGCTCAGAGGAGGGAGAGGGCCTATTGGGCTGCATTCTTCAGAGAGGCCACTTTAACTGAGTTTGAAGGATGGGTAACATCCATGAAGGCAAAAGAGGAAATCAGGGTATTCCAGGCAGGTGGCACAGTATGAAAAAAGACTGGGTGGCAGGGGTGCTCCTTGGGGCCAGTGGACGGTGGCGTGGCTTTCGTTAGGCATTGGGTTTAGGCCAGACTCTGACACCAGGGTGGAATCATCCCAGGAAGTCCAGCCTGTCCCTCCACTCTGCAGCCAGCTAGTGGAGTGGGCATCGGGTCTGATCACTGTCTTGCTCTCTGTTTGGGTACTGGTTTCTCCAAGGCTCATTTTTCCTCCCTTACTTCTGACTACACGGTGCTGCGCTCCCCTGACTCATCACACTTTATTACCTGTCACGTCTGAATCCACACATGTGGCATGCAGAAGCGGAGCCCCCTGGGTTGGGGATTGACAAGTCAAGACTCAGTAAGGAGACAAAGGAGGCTTCTAGGCAGCATGTTCAGGAAAGCCCGAGAAACCTGGCATTATGAGAGAATTTTATCATACCTCCACCCCCAAGCTGCTTAAGTCACTTTTAGGAGTCAAGGACCTTCTGCCTCTGTTCTCTGCTCTGCCCCTTGTGAATCTTTGTCTCTTACAACGGGACAAGAAAAGCCCTGAATTATTCGGCTATGTGACTTAAGGCAATTTGTGTACCTCTCTGGTCCTTATTTTCCCAATCAATAAAACAAGCACATGAGATCGCTGCTATCCAACTCTTTACGCTCTATTTCTGTTGTGCTTCTCCATGATTGCAGGTCATTGCTATAGAGATGACTGAAAAGGGGTAGAGAGTCCAAGTGGTCCAAGTGGAACAGGCTCAGAGGCTGTTTGCGAATGAAGTGGGAAGTTATCTCCATGCCCGCTGCCTCCTTTCTCTTCATATTTAGTACTGTCACATACACCCCCATGCTCTCAAAACAACCTCAGTCTTCTTTCCTTGACAGTGGTGAGATGGAAGAGTGATGAGAAGATCGACAGCTGACAGGGAGTATCCATATGCTGAATGCTGTTCTAGGCTCCTTCAGATTCTCACGACATTCCTAAGAGATTGGTTCTGTGATTCCCATTTTTCCATATGAGTCAAGGGAAGCTCCGAGAGAGGTAAACTTGACTTGTTAAAGGTCAACCCAGAAAACGTAGAAAGGATCAAAAATATCTTAAGCTCTCTCTCATTGTAGGACAGAATGTATCCTGTACCTCTTTCTCAGATGTTTGCATCTTAAAAACAGAAGAAGCAATACATAACCCCAGTGAGTGGCTTTATAATACCAAAATATATAAATAGAACCTAGGAGCAATGCAGAAGGGTGTCTGTCATGGTGATTATTGTGTCACACCTCCAGGGTGAATACAAACCCTCCATCTGTTTATTCAAACATACAAGCTCCATTTCTCATCTCAGGTGGGACAGCAAAGAGCATGCTGAATTTGGAATCAAGAAATCAGATCTTGAATTTGTGTTCTGCTACTCACTAGGTGGAAGACTTTGGCAAGTCGAGTTATTCTCCACTGAAAAGTGGATATTCTAATATCTACCTGGCCTATGTGGGTTTCCCATGAAGATCAAATAAGAAAATGAATGAACGTCCCTAGCTCAACGCCTAAGGGAGTTTTGGCAAATATTTCCTTGGACATCCTCTCTCTGCATTAGTTTGCATTATTGTGGGACAGGGAAGGGGGGGAGGAGGAGAAAAATTAATTGTTGAGATAGAAAGAGAACAAGAGAGAGAGAGAGAGAGAGAGAGAGAGAGAGAGAGAGAGAGAGGAAGAAAATAATAGAGTATAAGGAAGTTAAATGACAAAGAAAGAACCAATGTAAGAACCAAAAAAATTTCAGCAAGGAGGAGGGAATGGTTCTGGAGAATATAACTAGGAGTAATGAGAATCAATTCCATCAACCCTCCATCTATTTCCAAATCTAATCTGAAACGATATGCTTTTCTCCCTTGCCAATATCTCTTAATTCTTCTCTTCCCCTCCCTTATTTAACTGGGTATAACTGTATTATTTATCTCCACTGAATGGCTTAGGAAAACAATTTTGTATAAAAGATACAGTTCCCAAAGGAGGTGGAAATGGGCAGATTGGAGGCTCAGGCAGAGATAAGCGCTGACAGCTGGGGTGGGAGGGGGAGTCTGAGGTCCTCCTGGGATATCCTTCTCCAGCTACTGCTTCAGGGCCTTGGCTGTGACACAGCCCTCACCACCTCTTCACCTTCTATCCTCCCGGGCCACCTCCTAAGCCAGCACACCATTGCCATCATCCTGCAGGCATTTCACCTGCCCGACATCAGGAATTCTTATGATTATGAAATATTCACAATAGACAATACTTCCCTGCTCTTTCCAAACCCCTAATCCACGAGAAGCATTGGGTGACCTCACACATCCTCTTCGGTGGCCACTACCACACAATGGTCACCTTTGTTGATCACTTTTGTTTTTTGCTCTCCTTGACTGTGCTTTTCTTGAAGACAACAAACTTGGGAAACATGCATTGCATGTTGCATTTATTAAACAAATGTTTACCCTACACCTACCACATGAGAAGTACTGAGAACACCAGTGACCGAGATAGACATAGCCCTTTGCTCAGAATGAATGATTAAATAGGTAGATGAACAAGCAAACTGAAAGAAGCAAGGGGATGTGCTGCTGTAGACCAGATCACAAAGTCTGGGAGGGCAGCAACCAAGCAGATCTCTTCATCTAGTTGATCCCCAGGGCCTAGCACTGTGTCTGGCACATTTTAGACAATGCATCAGTAATTTGTGAGAAATATATTTTGAAGCCGAGGGTAATGACTGCATTTGCTTTCTGGACTAACTGCAGAACCTTGCAGATTTGCAAGCACGTTGCTATGTATGGCCTTACTTTTTCCCAACTCTACATTAGATGTGATGTAAGTAGGACAGATTGTGACCCTCGTTTTACAATAAAGAGAATTATGGAGGCTCTGTGATTTGTCCTCAATCAGTTGGTATAAAGGGAGCACCCAAGTCTGCATTTCTGACTCGAAATGCAGTCTTCTTTTCACTAACCCAAGCTCTCCGAGGAGGTCAGAACAATTGGGATACATTCACCATCCATCCGCCCATTAACTCTTCTACCCTGTCGTTTTTATTTATGACATATAAACAGCTTCATTAACCTCTGAACCAGGGCTTGGTCTGATTGCACCAAGGAACTCCAAGTGGGACCTGGCACTTTCAGTCCTACTAGAAGATAGTCCATGGGCAAGACTTGACAGCCCCCTTTCCTTTCTTTAGGGACTTGATATGCAAGCCTCTGTCTGCTTCCTCCACAGTGACACACCTCTATGGTTCCTGCTGCCTTCTCCCCACTGTAGCCCTTTGCACATGTGCAACCCTCTTGCCTCATTGCATTCACACCATTGCTGCACCTGAAGGGCCTTCTGTCTCATAGATATTTGTTGAACTCTGCCCCCTTTTTAAGACTCCTCCATGACGGAAAAAGTCATCTCCTCTCCTCTAAGCTTCTTACTTCAATTTAAAGCTATTTATAGCATGCCTCTGCTCAGCCTCTTGGACTGAGCTCCTGAGGACAGAGCCCTTCAATGCCACATCTCAGAAAATGTTTGACTAACCGGACTTTTAAAGGGAGTATAATATTTGCATAGGTTACAGAGATAATTCATATTCAATATAGAAAATACAAAGAAAAATGAATCACCACATCATTAAAATCACCTCTGATCCTATCATTTAAAAAGTACCGTTCTTAATGTTCTGGTATATTCTTTCCAGCTGTCTATACACATACTTAAACAAAATCCTAAGATTGCCTATTTTCTATATAAACTTCTTCCCTCTCACTCCATGACAATGTAAGCTCTTTGAAAGTTAAAATTATCCTTCTCTTCATTTGCATTCTCCAAGGTGCCTAAACTTGAGCCAGATGCTAGATACATTTCTATGGAGTTGCTATATGGGAATCACGCCACCACTGATGTCCTGAGTTGCCATCTCTTCTCTCTTTCCTCTGTGAATACCCATCAGAATTCAGATATAGAGACGGCTCAGTTCAATTTGCAAAACATTTATGGAGCCTCTACTCTGTGTTCAGCCACTGTGCCAGGCTCCACACTGCACAAACCACTCGGACATATTCCTGCACCAGCATCCAATGAGAGAGGTTAGCTGTGTAATGAGATCATTTATTATCTATCAAAATGGTGAAACAGCATACTATGACTGCACATATGAAGTAATACACAACAAATGTTTCTGGGTAGTGCTTTTAACTATCCAGAACATGCCAAGAGCTATTTTTTTTATATTATTGCATCGGATTCTAAAAGTAAGTCCAATGTCAGGTACTGTTATTATCCTCATTTGGAAGATGGGGGAAACTGAGGCACAAAGAAGTTAAGATCTTGTCCAGAGACACAATAGATTGAACCAAGGGGAGCTGGGATCCAAATTCAAACAGTTGGTCTCCAGAGCACGTGCTGTTTTTCAGCAAGAGGTATTTCCTCCTTTTGGAAGCACAGAGGAGTGCTTAGCTCATAGGGATCATGGAAGGCTTCCAGAGCAGGGCACAGGGTTGAGTGGGGAGAGCTTTTAGAGACTCAGAAAAAGCATCTTCAAAGAAAGTGAATTAGGAAATAGCAGAGTACAGATGGTCTCTGATTTTCAATGGTTTGACTTAGGATTTTTCAACTTTGTGATAGTGGGGAAGTGATATGCATTCTATAGCAACTGTCCTTTGAGTAACCATATGATCATTCTGCTTTTCACTTTTAGTAATTATTTGATAAATTACATGAGCTGTTCAACAATTTATTACAAAATAGGCCTGTGTTAGGGATTTTGCAGGACTGCAGACTAATATAAGTGTTCTGAGCATAGTTCATGTAGGCTTGGCTGATTTATGGCAGTCGGCAAATTAGGTGTGTTATATTCACTTTCGACTGAAAATATGTTCAACTGTGTGTGTGTGTGTGTGTGTGTGTGTGTGTGTGTGTGTGTCACTGGGGATGGAACCCATGGCCTTATGCAGGTGAGGCAAGTGCTCTATCTTTGAGCTACATCCCCAGCCCTAATATGTTCATGGGTTTATAAGATGATGGGTTTGTAAGTTGAAACACATCTGCATGTGTGGTACATTACAGAACTATCTAATGAGAATTAACATATAAGTTCAAGGAAAAGAGTGAAAAGAGGTAAGAATGGGGAACAATGCCTCCTGTGCCAGGTCACAAGGGACCTGCTATGCCAGGCTCATGAAATTAGATTTTATTCCAACAGACATTAGAAACCACAGGAGGAGTTTTGAGCAAAAAAAAGTGACAAGGTCAGGGTTATTAGTTAGAAATTTCATCCTGATGGCCATTTGAGGATGGTAGGAGAAAAAAAGGAAGGTATTAGTTAAAGGGCCTGCTGAATAGCCTCATTTTGCCCTTCGAGATCTGATTTACGCCCATGTCCACCTTGTTGTACACTCTGGAAGGCTGACCTGTCTGTTTGCTTCAATTAAGCACCCCTGGGTGTCCCACTAAGGTTGACTCCTATGAGATGCCTGCAGGAATTGGCAGTGGGAGAGGAGTGAGGCTGGGGCATTGGACAGCGCCTCCCTGCATTTGCAATGGCTGGGTTATTCCACCTTCCACCGAAGACTACAGGTGCCACCCGACAGCAACGTCGTAGCTCTTTCCTACAGCTGTGGCACTTTTAGGGTTTAATCACCACCACTAACCCCCACAACCTTGTGAAAATACCTTGCTGTGGCCAACCTTGGGTTGCTTCATGCCTGAGATTGGTCCTCTTGAACCGTGCTCAAGCCCTTGTCAGTGGTCCCTTCATTAAATACTTCTTAGTGATGTTATTGAATGTTCTCTTTGCTTTTCAGATGAGTCCTCCAACTAGCACAGAATCATTTGCTATAGCCCACGAGATAAATGACAAAGGTTTGCATTAATTAACCATTGTAGAGAACAGAAAGAGGACATGTTTCTGCGATTATGTCCCATACCTTCTCAGCAGGTCCTGCTGCATGGTGATCACCCAGGAGTGCTGGAACAGCTAGTGGCAACGATGGTGGAAGTCACCGTCACTACCTTTCCCAACTCCACCTAGGCAGTGGGTTCTTCTCTGCTGTCTCCTGTGATGTCTGCTTCCCCCCTCAAGGCAAAGACCATTTAAGAACTCATTGAAAGTTAGTTCTCTCTGAGTTTCTGCAAATAATTGGCTGGAGGGTCAGCTGGTACCGTGGAATCAGAAGGCCTGTTAGTTAGCCACTGGGGAGATGTTACCAAGATGGCTGGTGATCAGAAGAGCTGCTTATTTTCATAATGACCTTCAGGAATTAAATAAAAATACAATGAGTGCCATAGATTCGGAAGAATAAGCCAATTAAAAGCACAACATGCCTTCGGGAGTTTTCGTTTCTTTTCCAGGAGGCTGAAAGGCATCCGAGGCAGGATGGCAGTCTACCCAGAATTACTGATGAGGGCTGATCCTCTCTCTTGGCTTTTGCAGGATGGTTGAGGGGATTTGAGCCTGTTGAATATTTCAAGAGCTGCAGCCCATGCGGGGAGAACAGAGAAAGGTGAAAAGGCAATCCCCGTGTTTCTTTATGATTCCAATATAAACCCGAGCTCTGCAGGGGGGGAGGGGGAGGCCAGCACTGGAGTCAGCCTACCGCCGGAAGGCATGGTGCACCAATTCTCCCACTTTAATATCTGCTGTTTCATTTTATATTCATCATGTCAGCATAATCTGCCTTTATGGGAATCGTCTTGGTTCCCGACCAAATGCGTTTAGTCCCCCTTTTGCTCTAAGTTTGATTGTAATATGACTTGAAGACTTCAATGAAATGTTTATATGGAAGGACTAGGGGAAGAAAAAAGGAAAAATGCAATTGGAAAATCAATCAGCAGGGAATTTCAAGAGCTGGCTTTGGTCATGCTACTATTTCTTTGACCTGTTTTTAATGGACACAGGACTGGCTTTCTGATCAAGTGGACTCCACTGGTTCCCTGCTGCACGCTGAATAAAATACATACTCTAATATAGCATTCAAAGCGCTTACTTCAGTGTGTGGACTACAATTCCAGCCCAACTTTCTGCTGCATCCTAAGGTGTGTGTGCAGCTTCATGCTCCTGAGATACCCAGCCAATCTCTATCTCCTTCTCTCCTCTGAGGAACACCAGTCCTTTGCAATCCCGTGCATTGTGTCTGGGGAGTAGTCCTTCATCTGCAAGCTAAGAGGGTCCCATCCCACCTTTGAATTCTCATCAGATCTTTACTTATTCTTTGATTCTTTGATGAGACTCAACTCTTTGTATTCTGTTTTTATGACCACCTTATTATGGATAAGTGAGAGTATGTGTATGTGTATATACACATATGCACTTATATTATGGCAATTCAGTCATTATTTATTGAGCACTTATTATGTGTCTAAGCACTTTTCAATGAGCTCTAGAATTTGAAGGAATTAACACAAGCAAGTTCCCTGAACTTCTGGAAAGACAGTAAACAAATGTTCAAGTGAATACATAAAATAAATCTCTAATCATGATAAGTGCTGTAGACAGTTTTTTATAAAAGGAGTATCACAGAGATCAGATGAGCTCAGAGAGGAGCATGTTGGTCAGGCACAGACTTTCTGAGCATGTGTCATTGGGACTGAGAGACAAGTGCTGAGAAGCAGCAACTTGTGAGTTCTGAGAGGAGAGTTCCAGAAAGGTTGGACAAAAGGTTTGTGTGCCCTGACACAATAGGGAAGTGGTGTGTTTGGGGAAGAGTTGTAAGATCTGCAAGGGTGCAGCAATGTGATAGAGGCTGCAGGAGGAGATAGGCCAGACTTGAAGAGGGTACATGTGTGTGTGGACAGCAGCCTGGGTAGAATTTCTATTGCTGAAGGACCATGAGCTCCCTGAAGGCTAGGGTTATGTTTCGTCTAACTCCATACTCTGAGCTACTCAGTGGCCTGGGGTTGAGTCAGTTCTTGATAAAGTTTATGGAATGATTAACTAAATGCCTGAACCAATGAATGAATGGCCAAGGCCTCTGGTTTCCACTAAATCAGTTTTCTCTTTGAGTTCTTGTGCTCCCTCCCACCCCAACAATGGTTTCTTTTCTTTGTAATAGAGCGAGTCCAGAGCCATTCTCTGTGATTCAATATTTACTGTGTTTCACACACTGTTATTATCATTTGACGTTTACTGTCTGCTGACTGTGCACTCAGCGCTGTAGCAAACAAAGAGCTCAATCTAGTTTTGGTTCGTGGGCTAATTTAGTCAAGGAAAAGGAGACAATACAAGAACGACTGGCAGAGGAGAGATTGCGGTGACTGGAAACCCACGGGGTCCAGCTGAGCACAAATCCACCTTGCACGAGTCACGAACACCACCACCCTCTGTTTTCTATTCTGAATATGGAATCATGGGAATGGGAAGCTGCTTTTGCAGTGGGATGCAGGCACAGGAGAAAGGAGCTTGGATTCCCACCAGCCTTCCTGGTGGAAATATATATATATATAGCTTCCTTCTATAGGAAGCTCTGTCGGCCAGCTGTGGCCTGCCTTGGGGCTTTCTTTAGGTGTCATTCCAGGGACTCTTAGCACATTCAGTGCCTGTCCAGCCAGCGGCTGAACCCTCCTTCCTGAGCTACTGAGTTTAACACCACTATTTCTAGTGGCAACTGTCAGCATCCATCTGCTTCTGGGCTTTGTGGCACTCTGAGAAAAATGAGTGAGGTGCTGAGCAAGGCCATTTACCGCGTCTTCACCTTCCTGTGGCCTAGCTGGTGGGCTGCCATAGAAGGTACTGCCCATGCCTTGGGCATTGAGGCTGGCAGATGGATGGTGGGGAGCCTATCACCTCAGCCAGGGAGGGAGAGAAGGTGCTGGGGAAAGACCCAGCTGGTTCCTCCACCTGGGCACCGCAGTGAACTCAGGGCCCTTGTGAGGCTCATGGGTCTAAGAGATGATGAATTTTTGTGATTATCTCCAGCCCTGTTTAATCCTTCAGGCACTAAGGGAATGCCAAGTATATGGGCTCTCGGCTAATAACTTCCCGTGTTCTGGCCATTTTGTCTTTCATTGGAGTCAGATGGGAGGCCCATGGAGGATTTCGAGTGGAGAGGTTAGTGGTACGAGATGACTTATGCTGTGGCAAGATGCCCCTGGCTTCTGGTTGAGAACAGACAGAAGGGGCAAGCAGGGAAGGAAAGAGCCAAGACAGGAAGCCCTTTCAGGAAAGGAAGGGTGTCATCTTGGCCCAGGTGGCTGAAGCAGAGGAGCTAAGAAGGGTGGATGGATTTTGAAGGATTTCCTCTTGGGAGAGACGGCAAGCAGTCAAGAATGTCTCTAGTTTTTTTTTTTTTTTTTTTTTTTTTTCAGAGTAACGGAAGGGGGAATTAGATCCTGTTCCTATTAATAATAATGATGGAGATGATAAATCGATAGCTAACTTAAAAATTCATAGCTAACTTTTTCTTAGCACTTATTAAGTGCCAGACATTCTTCCCCTAAGGGCCTTTTATTACAAACCTCAAGGAGTTACTCTGTTGGGAATGGACACAGACACTACAATAGACTTTGGTGAGTAGATATCGTCTCCTCATCTCTTCAAGGTGATTCTTTTCATTTCAAGGTCACCATACATGATGAGATGATTGGGTAAGGAAAAGTTCTAACTTGTTCTGCCCAGCAGTCCTTGTTGAGTGAGTGTGTGTGTGTGTATGTGTGTGTGTGTGTGTGTGTGTGTGTGTCTACTTGTCTACTGATGGAAGCTCTTAAGGCACCTTGTCTCCCAGAGTAACTCTTGCTTGGTACAGACCTGGCATTTCTCCAAGAGCCCCACCACCCTTCCACTTTATTCACAAGATGCACAGATAGGCCTGCCCTTCTGGGACACTTCCATGGATGCATGCCTTTAGTAGAAGGCACTGGAACAAGGTTACATGATCCCAGTGCAGTAGCTTTGTTGGTGCTTGGGTGCCATTCCCCTTCTTCCCTAAAAAGAGACTGATGTTGGCATGACAGAATACTAATCAATACTATTCAAATGACAATTTAAAAAAAATTACAGAGCGGGAGAACAGTATAGAGATAAGAGTTAGGATTTCAGGTCAGGAGACCTGATTTAACAATCTATTAGAAAGTTCTAACTTGTATTTTTCAGACCTTGGTGTATGGCTTTTCAAGTATTTTTAAGACACGGAACCTTTTGTGCCTACACTCCTTTGCTTGGGAGTGCAGTGTATACATTACAGAAAATGGAGCCACTTTCATCAATGCAGAAGAAACAGGCTCAGAACAACTCACTGGCCAAGCTCCTTTCCAAGCAGGATGACCCTGAGAGTTGGCTGTTCTCTTGGGTCTCTCCAACTCTAAGCTTCTTCCATGAAACCTCCAGCTCAGCTTGTCAAGAATTGCATGTCAACTCTATTCCTCTCACAGATCTCCTGCATTTCCTCCTACCTGTATAGCCTCAGAAGAATGGAGAACTTTCACACTTTTGTATAGTTTCATTGTACTTTGAAGTAAAAAGAATTACCTTTTCATTCATGGTGTCAAAAAAAAAAAAATATTGCAACAGACATACGGGTCCAAATTCCTCTCTCTTACTTGGAACAGATCTTGACCACTGTTTTGCCATCTATAAATAGAAGTGATGATCCCTGGCTCACAGTTTCAATGTAAGGAAAGCATTTTGGCATAAATCGGTGGATCCTGAGCTCCTGACTATGTTTGGCTCCTCCCCCTGAACCCCTACCCCAAGAGCACCAAAATCAGACATGCAGCTCACCCTATGCCTTGGGTCTTGTCTTGCAGAGATGTCTGGTACGGCTGCGGACATCTCGCTGGTGCACTGGAGACAGCAGTGGCTGGAGAATGGCACCTTGTACTTCCACGTCTCCATGAGCAGCTCTGGGCAGCTGGCCCGGGCCACTGCCCCCACGCTCCAGGAACCCTCGGAGATTGTCGAGGAGCAGATGCACATCCTCCATATTTCCGTCATGGTGAGTGAGCGGGGATGTGATGGGGGGTGGGGAAGGGACAGAAAAGAGAAGAGTCGCAGGGAGGCAGGAAAGTGTCAGCAGATGGAGGGAAAGAAGTGGCCCAGTGCAAGAGGTTAGGCTGATAAACAGCAGGGCAGATGGATTCTGTGGCATCACCTGGAATGATGCGTCCCCATCCATCATCTGTCAGCTGTGACAAACTAATTGTGCTTCAGAGAAGAAAATAAAGGGTCTCCAACTCCTTGGCCTTTTGGCTGACATCTCTGGGAATAGCTGTTTAACATCTGTCACGTGCTTGGCCTGCTTTGCTGAGGGCTGAGGTTCAATGCTCCAAAATGCAGTTGGCCTTTCCAAGAATGACTGAACAAACAAAATTGGAATAAAATAGGAACGGGCTGTGGTTCCCAAGTGCCCTGAGGTGTCAGGGGCTTTAAACTTCACAACTACACAGTGGCTCCTGGAGATGGGTTGTCTGCAGCCAATGCAGCCCTCTTCAGAGGCCCCTCCATTAGCCTCATGATACAGTTGTGCGTGTGGCAGCAGAGGGGAAGGAGACTTACCCAAGGTGACATAGCGAGAGAGAGAGGGAGTCAGTTTCTCTTGAGCATTCAAACCCCTTTGATTCTGGCTACAAAATCTGATGTCCCCACTCACCCTGGTTTCACTCAAGAATTTCTTAAGTGTTTATCAAGTACCACAAGGGGGCACATTTATGGAGCCCATTTAGGGGCACAATGATCTCATTATACTTTGGCCCAAAACGCACGATGTCTGGCCTGTCACCTCCACAGTATAAATGAAGTTATGGGTGCAGAATGCTCTGCTTCTGTTGGCTCATTCAAAAGGCTATTGGGGTGGAATCACTAAGTGGTGGTCTGAAAGATATGTATTACTGGTTTCTTTAAAAGAAAGCTGTAATTAATGGCTTGTGTGGTCCATAGAAAATAAGCAAATAATTACAATTTGCAGAAAGCACAAGGTCTTATGAGCTCAGGATAAGATCTAACGATGGCAATACCTGCCGTCCCCCTCATGTTATGATCCTCAAAGCCACTCTTGCATTATTTTCTCCATTTCTCCTTTAGCATGGCTCCACCAGGTACATGAGGGTAGAACAACAGTATCCCCAACCTATGACTGAGAATTTGCAGCTCACAGGGATGAAGTGATTGGCCTAAGTACCGTCTCCCACCCCTTCAATTCTTCCTTGCACTCAAGAGTCTGTATTTATTGAGCCTGTACCATGGTTCAGACTTTTAGTTTTGGTCTCTTTTACTTGTTTCTTTTTAACCAACACAGTTCATTAAGCATTCTGATTAGGACTGAAGTAGAACTTGGAAATTTTCTCTTTTTGGAAAAACACACACATACCCCAGCCAGATAGCAACGTTAATTTTGGACCTAACGCATGCTTATCACGTGGAAGAACAAATCAAGGCCTTTGTGTTATTCATGGAATGAGTGTGATAGACTTTTCCACATATATATTTAGCAAATGATGCAGCCACATGCCAAGACAAGTGGGTGCCTGTATGCTAACTTTGGGGTGCAAATTTGTAAACACCATCTCAGGGTATTTGCTGAGTTCCTTGGGCAGCACGGACACTAACTGATGTTGAGGAAGGTTGAGGATTGTGGCTGCTCTTCTTCTTTTGACAGTGAGATGCAGGGTTTTGATTGATATTTATTAGACATTTTCTGGTTTTTGGCACAGCATCTGCTTACATACATTCTTCTCATAACCCAGTAGCTTATATCATATTATCTCAATTATAAATGAGTCATGAATGTCCATTTTCTGCCTTCAGGCCTTAGTTTCACTAAGTCAGATTGTCTTCCCAGAATAGTGTTCCGTGAGTTCAGCTTGAAAAGGATGACGCACTATGACCTAGATGCCATCGAAATTCCCTGTAATCCAGGATTTGACTGGCAGAATAGGGAATATGGACATAGGCTCATACCAGACCTTCCCCAGCGCCAGGCTATCATCCTTTAGTCCTTTCCGTCATTTAGGGATCCATGCTCTGGCTCTCTTCTGCTCCCACTAGGGACAGTCATGTGCAGGGCACACTGAATCCAAAGGGCTGTTGAAGGAGGTATGTGGATGAAGACCAGCTGCTCAGAGGTGGGACCAGCCTCTGAGAATGCTGCCCACCACGTAGAGGTAGAGAAATGGATGGTTATTATTGCAGACTCTGGAGATTGTGAGCCTTAGCAGGAAGTGCTAATCTGCCACTTTCCTCTCTGGATCATCTTGAGTTAAGTATTGCCCATTGTTTCTGTCATCTGTAAGTTGAGGGTTTGTACTAATACCTAGGATATATACCAAGTCCTTGAATCAGAGAAGGTTAGCATGTGAGAACATTTGCTTCTGTTATTAGGAGCATTTCAGGTGAAAAGTTTGATATTTTCTGATTTATTATACTCTTCCATTTTACAGAAGGCCAAACCAAGGTCCAGTACAGTTAAGGACTTTTCTGCAATTCCTCAGTCAACAGGGATTAAGAAATCACCAGGACTCTTTGTGGCTCGGGCTCTGACCTTGTAGGTCTGGCCACAAACAGTTCAGAGAGAATAGAGTGTTTGTTTTTTCCTCCCTCAGTAACCATTGAAAATGGCATTCAAGATGGCAGACTATGTCTTCTCCTTTCACGGAAAAGAAATATGTCTCCCGGTTTCACAGGAGAGATATTTGAGACTCAGCAGATCGTTGACTCTCTATGAGTATGTGGCTAGCAAAAATGCGGTTCTGGGGCCAGGCTTTTATGATGCCAAAGTCATGCATGTTAGGTGGCTATTGGATGACCCATTATTTTTCATTTTTTGGTTAATATTGGAATTAGTACATGAGAAGACCCAAATATCTCGACATATCTTAAAGGAGTCTGGCTGCTCAGGTCTATGAGCTCTGTCTCCTTTTCTCAGCACAAACATTCTCTCTGCCCATGCAGGGAAATCAGATCCCACTCTCTAGAACATGCTGTAATCCATGCGTGCCTAAGTGGAACCAGCATGGTCCTTAGGCTTATTAAGTCCTGAATTGAGTATCTCCCTGTCCTGGAGGGTTGTATCACCTGACTATTAACATCCCAAAGGGTGATGCAAAAAGGTGCTCAGTGAATCTAGGCCAAAAGAAGAGGGTAGACTGTCGTCCCCCAAATCCCCAGCCCAGCTACTCTGAGCAGTTGCATTTCCTCTTCAGCTGTTCAGGAAGCAGGATGCAGAGAAGAAAGCAAAGGTTTGGAATTTAGCTGAGCTGGCTCAGAATCCAGCTTCTCTTATTATCTGCTTCCTGTTAGTTGTATTTTGAGTGAGTTCCTTAACATCTCTGAGTTCCCAGATCTACAAAACAAGATTAACCATACCAATCTCACAACCTTATTGGAATGAGTAGGATATATAGTAACTAGTAAACTATAGAATAAATAGTAACTAGTATCCATCAGGGCACGTAGTTGTTACTGAAGTCCTAGCATGAGGCCTGATTCCAAGGGTTCCAACCAACCAGGTCCAGCCACTCCAAATCCAAACAGAAAAAGCAAAACAAACAAACAACAACAATAACAACAAAACAGGAAGGAAAGTATATTCAGTGTAGATATACTGGGAAGTAGGTATGTTGTTTTTTTTTTTCTGAAACCCTGGAATCTGTCTTCCATGATGAAGCTTTTTAAATTTCCTTTCCTGCTTGTTATTACTACCTTTTGTTCGAGTTTTGGGGCCAGTGTCCAGCCCTTGTTTGTTGGAACGCCGAAATCAGTTCTCGGGTGTAGGAATGCAGGAACCGTGAGTGTACCACAAATATGGCTATTAATATTACTTGTAAAAGACTCCAATCTAGGAGTAAGAAGACTTAGGGTGCAGTCTTATTTTTGCTGCTGTATTGCTGTCTGATGTAGAGAAACAGTCCTAATACCTGACATTTATTTTGCCTATTTACTACATGCTAGGCGATGTTCCAAATTTTGTTTTACATGCATTATCACATTTAATCCTCACAATAGACCTTAAGGTGGATACTCTTCCTTAGATGAAAAACCTGAAATGTTAATAAAGTAGCTGTGTGACCTTGATCACACAAAGGTTAAATGTTCAAACCATTCTTTCATTCAGCAAAGGCTAACCTCTGTCCTTAAGCTGTGCGGCAGAACCCCATTTCTCTTCTCTCTGGCTAACTTACATTAAAAACTTTCACATGTGAATTGCAAAGACTCCCCTTGGTATAAAATCCATGGTTATATTAAGCGGATTTATAGCTTAGAAGCCAACTCCAAGATTGGACAATGTCTCTGTTGTTAGCTTTATGTATTTGGCTGAATCACCTCCATCATTTACAAAACTAGAATAATATTCCCCACTTCTTAGAGATTTTTTTTTCCTAAGTATTTCATGAGGTCACACTCACAAGTGCCCTGGACAATAAAAATAATGACTGTTATTATTGAAACCTTTCTACAGGCCAGACACAGTTACTTCTGTTTAATTTTTCTCATACCTCTATAAGACAGACATTGTTATCGTCCCTCATTTACAGATGGGGAACATAGGAGTTAGTGAGGATTTGCTGTTTGCTTGTTGACATCACCAGTAAGGATAAAGCTGGGTTTCTCTCTCTTGTCTGTCCAAATTGAGAGTCTGTGTTCTTGGGCATGAACCTGCATGGTATAGTGCCTGACATCCAGTGAGTATTCAAAAAGCAGTTATTAAAATGTTGGCTATAGGGCTGGGATTGTGGCTCAGTAGTAGAGCGCTCGCCTAGCACGGGCGGGACCTGGGTTCAATCCTTAGCACCACATAAAAATAAAGGCATTGTGTTGTGTCCATCTACACCTAAAAAATACATATTAAAAAAATGTTGGCTATAATGTGGAGGAAAAAAATGTTAGCTGTAGTGAGGATCTATCATTCTCACTATTTATGGAGTATTCACTTGGATACTCAAAACACTTGTTAGATTTTTGAAACTTGTCAGGTAGGGAGAGAGGGGTTGTTCATTCCAGCAGTTTCTAGATAGGAGTAAAGAAACCCAAAAGCAGTCGTGGAGAGTCAGAGGAACCTCTTGACTTGAATCCTGGGCCTTGTTCATCTGCACAAATCATCAGGGTCACTCACTCTCTGCAAACTTGGTTTGAGATCCACATATACATTCTTTTTGATACGGTTGTTCTTTTTAGATATACATGACAGTAAAGTATATTTTGACATATTATGCATACATGGAGTATAATTTATTCTAATTAGGATCCCATTCTTGCAATTGTACATGAGTGGAGTTTCACTGGTTTTGTATTCATACGTGAACATAGGAAAATTATGTCTGATTTATTCTGCTGTCTTTCCTAGTCTAAGCCCCGCTCCCGTCCCTTCGTGCACCTTTGTCTGATCCAATGAACTTCTGTTCTTTCCTCCCCTCCACCAAACTTAGAATGGAATCACTATTTGACCCAGTTATCCCACTCCTCAGTATATACCAAAGGACTTAAAATCAGCGAACTACAGGGACACAGCCACATCAATGTTTATAGCAGCTCAATTCACAATAGCTAATCTATGGAACCAACCTAGGTGCCCTTCAACAGATGAATGGATTAAGAAAATAAGGTAGATATATATATATATATAATGGGATATTACTCATCCATAAAGAAGAATGAAATTATGGCATTTCTGGTAAATGGATGGAACTGGAGACAGTCATTCTCAGTGAAATAAGCCAAACCCCCAAAACCAAAGTCCAAATGTTCCCCCTGATATGTGGATGCACATGCATATGCCCTCTTGAACAGTCAGGAGAGTGCCACTTGAGTTTCTTGCTTAGAAAGTGGGAGGAGTTTACCTGCTTCAGGCAGCTTTGAAATTAAATGCAAAGAATCCTAGCAAATATGAGAATTTCTTGCTTCTTCTTTACATATAAGTGTTGTCTTCATTTTTGTTTTTTGTTGTTATCATTGCTATGTTGGCACACAGAAATACATTTTACTTTTGCATTCATCAAAGTTTATTTCAACAAAAATAGTTATCTGAGCTGGGGTCGTGACTCAGCAGGAGTGTGCTTGCCTAGCATGTGTGAGGCACTGGGTTCTATTCTCAGCACTGCATACAAATAAATAAAAATAAAGATCCATTGATAACTAAAAAAATGGTTTTTACTTTTGGTTCAGAGGTGAGTCATATGGCTTTATGTTCCCCTTTGCTCCCCCCTTTTAAACAATGGTATCATTTTGATATGGTATGTCTTGTCATAAAGAAGCCTGCAGAAATTATTATAGAAACTGCTTAAGATCAATATCTTTCATCATGACTTTTTTTTTTTTATCTTTGGACTTTTTTGTGTGGCAAAATGTTTTTAGAAGGGGATGAAAGGAAATGTTTGGTTTGATGTAGAAGAAAAGATTTCCGAGGGCACTTTTCTTTCAAAAGGTGTGTCCCGTAGGAAATGCTGCAGATTTGTACTATCAGGCACCAGTGAAAGAAAACTGTAAAGGGACCAAAATCCCATCCACGGCAGGACAAACCTTTCAGTGCATGAACTTTCCAGCCGTGGAGTGGCCCAAGTGAGGGAGTAGTGAGCTCCTTGTCCTCAGGGTACGTAAGGAAAGGCTGGAAGCCTATTCATTGGGATTTGGAGAGGAATAATAGTTAAATTAGGTATCTATTGTAGCTCCTTCAAATTTAGATGATCTATAATTCTGTGATATAATAATATATAGAAAAATACTTTGAGGATTATAAACTGCCACATAAATCTATGAAATTATTATTACCAGTTTCAATCAGTAGCTTTGTTTGAAGGATCTGTAAGATGTTGGGATAATACTTAATAACGCTCCCTGTGAAAGATGGGTTTAGATCATTTGCCCATGAGTGCATGTGTTCACTCTCAGCACGCCATTCATTCCCTCGTTCATTGGTTCAGCCAGTCAGTCATGTAATGGTCTATCAGCCCACTAAATCTAACAGTGAACATTCTATCTGCAAGGAAAAAAAAGTTGGGGAAAATAAGCTTCTTTAAAAAAAAATCAGCCACAGCTCAGAACAGGGAACTATGGAATCCGACTGCCAAAAGTGCTCATATATTTTAAGTTGCATTAATAAAAGACTCGTTTTCTGAACAAATGGTTCTGGAGGTTCTGGAGGAGACCTGACATATTGTGGAGGGTCACATGTTTGAAGAAATAACAGATTAGAAAAATGTATGAGAAATGAATCAAAATATTGGAGAATCTTAAAATAATAGCTAAGCAGGACTGTTCCAGGGCTTGGATAGTGATCTAATACTCAACACCTGTCCAGTCCTGCAGCAATCTCAGTTCAGTGGATGTCATTATTCCTCCTCTTCCACCCTTGGTAAGACAGACACAGAATGTGACTGACCCTGACCTGTCACACTGTGCCCTCAGTGTGTCCCACGGTTCATGGTCGGGCTCCATGGCTGACTTGCTTGCGGAGGGACTGGAGCATGTGTTCTCTGTTTCCACCTTTGCATCTCTAATGGGTCCATGCCACAAGGGCAGGGGGTGGGAGTGATAAGTATTGGGCTGCCACCTTGTCCTGGCTTTGTATAGATCACAACTCTGCCATTTGTAAGGTCATGCACCTCCCAGGGCCTCTGTAACAAAATGCCACAAGTGGAGCACTTGAGCAACAGAAACGTATTACCTCACCGTTCCAGAAGCTTCTAGACCAAGTTCCACATCTGAGCAGAATCCTGGGCCCTCTGGAGGCAGGCAGGGAGGCTCTATTCTTGGCCTGTCTCCTGGCTTCTGGTCATTCCTTGGCTTGTGACAGGTTAAATCCACTCTTCCCTTGACATTCTGCTTGTGCTGGTGTCTGTGTGGGTATCTGTCTTGGTGCCTGAATTCTCTCCTTTCTCCAAGGACACTGGTCACATTGGATTGGGGCCTACCCTAATGACTTCGTCATAACTTGATTCCCTCTGCTAAACTCTTATCTCCAAATAAACCCATGTTCTGAGATACTGGGGTGTAATGCTTAATTTTAATTGTCAACTTGATTGGAATAAGAGATGCCTGAGGCTAAGAGGCTTCTGGTGTGTAAATGAGGGTGTGTCTAGGAATGATTGGCAGATTTGCTAACTGAAAAGAAGACCCTCCCTAAGTGTGGGCTGCTCCATTCAATAGATTGGAGGCTTGGATGGAATAAAAATTGGAAAAACAAGAAAGCAGCAGCAGAGGCAAGCTCAGTTCTTTTTTAACGCTTTCTTGATTGTTGCAGTGATCACCTGAGGGTCTCAGACTCTGGCTCCTTTATCTGCCAGTGATTCTCCAGGGAGTTTCCAGAAGCCTTTGGTCTCAGACTGGAGTAGATTCCTTGATCCCTCTAGTTCTTAGGCTTCAGCATCTTGGATTGCGCAGCTACTGGTTCCTCCGGGTCTCCAGACTGCAGACAGCCATTGTGGACTGTTCAACTTCTGGTGGTGTAAACTAATCTAATAAGTCCCCTTTTTATAATCATACTTCCTATTGATTCTGTTCCTCTAGAGAACTCTGACTAATACATGGGGATTAGAATTCAAACTTTTGTTTGTTTATTTAGAAGAATTCAATTCAAATGATAACAATTAGTGCAAGTACTGTGTTGTGTATAAATGATACTATTTAAGGATGCTCAGGACAAGGAGGAAACGAGAAACCAAGCTTTCAGTAGCAGGGAAATGGATCTTAAGAGAAATTCTTTTAAATGGAAAGGTGGCAAAATTCTGGTGGTGGAAAGACCAGGCGATGCCCATAATACAAGTATCTATGCTTGGACTTGGAGTTCTGCTCTGCTACTGATGTGCTCTGTGACCTTATATAAATCATATGCCTTTCTCAACCTCACTGTCCCCATCTGCCAGTTAAGATCAAGATTATATCCATTGTGGAGACATGCTGAAGCTTGATAACGTAATTACCGTGAATATCTTTTCACATAAGCGGCCCGTATCTGTGAATCCCATTCCCTTCTGCTTTTCAGAAAGAGAAATGCTTTAAAATCACGAATATACTTTTTAATTTATTCCTTTAAATTAATTTATTTATTTGTTATAATTAGTTATTCATGACAGCAGAGTACATTTCAATTCATAGTACACAAATGGATAACAATTTTTCATTTCTTTGGTTGTACACAAAGTACAGTCACACCATTCGTGTCTTCATACATGTATCTAGGGTAATGATGTCCATCTAATTCCACCATCTTTTCTCCCCCATTCCCCTCCCTTCCCCTCCCTCCTCTTTGCCCAATCCAAAGTTTCTCCTTCCTCCCATGCTCCCCCCCCCACATACACACCATTATGGATCAGCATCCACATATAACAGAAAACATCTGGCCTTTGGATTTTTGGGATTGGCTTACTTCACTTAGAATGATATTCTCCAACTCCATCCATTTACCTACAAATGCCATGATTTTATTCTCTTTTAAAGCTGAGTAATACTCCATTGTGTATATATATATACCACAGTTTCTTTATCCATTTCTCTACTGAAGGGCATCTAGGTTGGTTTCACAGTTTAGCTACTATGAGTTGAGCGTATGCTGTTTTTTTTTCCTTCGGGTATAGACTGAGGAGTTGGTTAGGTGGGTCAAATGGTATCTGCTTCCAAGTTTTCTAAGGAATTTCCATACCGCTATGAATATACTTTTTATTAATTTTTAAACATTTATATCACCTGAACCTTGTAGCTTGGGCCTGACTTTCTTCACCAACAGAGATTCAGTCAAAGCCAGCTGGGGCTTTAGCCAGGCTTGTGGGCAAAGTGAGAGGATAAGCCATGGCTTCTATCTGCAGGAAATGCAGCTTGTCTTGATCAGCATTTAGGAACATGCCTACGGAGGTGGAGTAAGCACAGGATTTGGTATCAGAAGGCCTGAGTTCAAGCTTAGATTCTACCACATACTGGTGACAAGCTTCATGTTTGATCATTTACAAAATGGAAATAAAATTGAAATCATTACATCACACTGAGATAATGCACATGAAAGTTTTTGGCAAAATTTCCCCAAAAGCAATAGAAACCTAGAATATGGTTGAGATATCGGAGGTGAAAGCATGTTAAGCCTCACAGAGTCCAACTCTTCTAGATCAGCCAGCTTTTACCTTTTTTTGGACCCCGAGTACTATACACATCGGCAGCCCCAGTGGCTGTGGCTCACTCAGCATGTCCTCTGGTTGCAAATTTTGGCTGAAGGAGAGTCTTATTTGAGACGTTTGTTTTTCATGACAGAGGAAATGAGCAAGAGAGCTGGCTGAAATCTAGGAAAATGTGGAAATCTAGCTGATGCTAAGATGTGGGCGCCTCGCATTCTATTGGCCAAGACATATCACATGGAGAAAACCAGAGCCAATGACAGGGGGGGAGGCAAGACGCCGCCCCTACGGGGACGTGCACATCAACATTTGCAAATATCGGAGTGTACACCAGCCCCATAAGCTTGGAGAGTGGGTGTTCTCCATTCCTGCCCCATTAGGCTGGGCCTGCGATGCAGACCAGCCAGAAAAGTTTGACAAGGACATCCTGGAGACAGCAAGAGGCAGCTTGTGAAAGGGGCCCAACGCGAGTTCTATGGAACCTTCTAGCCAAAGCCGGATGCGGGATGAAAATGTGTGTAGCAGAAATTCTGCATACAGCAGACAGAGGGGGCCAGAGAGGAGCCCAGAGAGGAAGAGGAAACGTCAGCCCGGGTTTACTGAGAAGATATTCCCTACCCAGTAAATAGAAACTACCAGAAACAGAATAAAAGGAATAAAAGGAAACTAAGAGAAAGGAGAGCCACAAACCGTGTGTGAGAGAGAAATAAAGGGAAATTGGCAGGAACAAGCCGAGGAGTTAGAAAAGAGCAGCAGAGATACGAGAAGAACAAAGAGAATAACACACATTGAGAGAAGCCAGCAGGGACAGAGAAACTAGAGCAAGAGTGACTTGGAGCTCAAAGCCAAGAAAGAGCAGAGCCTGTGGCCCCGGTGGAGGACAGGGCCTGGGTGAGTGGAGGCAGGGAGGAAGTCAGAGGCCGGCAGAGGCTTCCCCAGCACAGTGGATCCTGAAAGAGGAGACAGAGGGCAAAGTGCAGGAGCTGCCATGCCCAGGCCTGGAGGAAGGGAGGGACAGGGAGGTCCATGCAGAGGAGTAAGTTGGGGAGGGGTGGGTTGACAGGAGAGTTGAGGGGAGAGTCTTCTTAATGGTCACCACCAACCTGTCCACTCCAGTTGCTGCTTCTACATTTTATTTCCTGCAAGGACCTGGGTCCTTCACGTGGTATTCTGAGAGCAACACAGAAAGAAAAGGGTGCACATATGTTGAGGTGTTCAGCTGGTTGGGCTCTTCCCCACAACCTTGAGACAGCCCACAGCATAAATGGGTGATACGCTTTGTTTTGGATATCTTGGAGCTTATACTTCCCTTTTCTACTAATTTCCTAATTTGCTCCCTTCTTCCCTGTGTTTAAAAATCAGCTTGATTTGATGAAAATAGTATGGTCCTGGAGGCAGACAACTGTGGCTTCAATTGATGGCTCTTCCCCTTATTGCTGTTTATCCTCAGGTGCAGAACTAAACCTCCCTGTTTTTTTTTTTTTAACTTTCTACTGAAATGTAAGTGAGATTATGGAGACCACATTCACAGGGCTGAGGTATAAAACAAAAAATAAAAGGCTCATAAAGTATCTGATTATAGCACTCAGTAAAGGTCCCTTTCTTCTTTTTTGCCTTAACATTTTTTTTTTTTCTAATTTGTTGTCATGCTTGGCCTTCACAAACATCCTTCGAGCTACGTTGGGCAGAAGTTATTAAGAATATCGACTCTAAAGTACTGTTAAAATAATCAACTAACTAAATAAATGGGGTAGAAGAGATAGTTCTTCTTTACAGTGGAATTTCCAATTAATAAATGTAAAAGGAAAGAGGAAAACAGAGAGTCACCATTAGGCAATCACCACTGTAATAATTACTACTGACAAGATCCACCGATGTGTACCAAAATTAATGAGAGAAACTTTGGAAAGAAATAGGATATTTTCAGAGTCTCAAAGTACCACTGCCCTGGGTATTTGTGAGTTACAAAAGAAACATAGAGACTTTGCTATGGAGAAATCTGGCTGATACCATTTCCTGGGGTGCTAGCACAAAGGGTCACAGTGTCTCCTGGTTTTGGAGGCCACGAGTGTGAAATGGAGGTGTTGGAGGTCAGCTCCCTCCAGGGAGCACCAAGGGAAGATGCTTCTTCTCTCTTCCACCTTTTTTTTTTTTTTTTAAAGAGAGAGTGAGAGAGGGTGAGGGGGGGAGAGAGAGAGAACTTTTTAATATTTATTTTTTAGTTATCGGCGGGCACAACATCTTTGTTTGTTTGTATGTGGTGCTGAGGATCAAACCCGGGCCGCACGCATTCCAGGCGAGCACGCTACCGCTTGAGCCACATCCCCAGCCCTCTCTTCCACCTTAAGGGAGCTCTCCTTCTATAAATAATTCCAACCACAGCCTCTGTGCTCACATCGTCTTCTGATCCATTGTCTGGTCTTTGTTTTAGGCACCCGTGTCACTGATTGAGGGCTCACCTCAACAACTCAGGATGCTTCCTTTTTGCAAGGTCCTTCATTATGTTTAGGACAATCTTATTTCTTCAAATAAGGTCACATCCACAATTTCCCAGGATGACCGTGTGGACTGGTCTTTCTAGGTTCCACTCTTCAGCCCCCCAACACCACCCCAACAAAGTGGGCAAGGGCAGTGCCACCTAACAAGACATGTCAGCATCATGAATGAGCTGGGAAGGGCACCGCTCCACTTCAATGGTACTCTGGCCAAAAACGTGGCCATTCTCATTATGAGAAACCATCCAGCAAATCCAGCGAGGGGCATTCTAAAAAATAATTGACAAGCACTCTTCAAAAGTGATAAGGTTATAAAAGATAGGAAGAACTGAACAGATGTCCCAGGTTGGGGGAGCCGAGGGAGGTATGACAACAAAACATCACGTTCTTGGTTAGATTCTGAACCAAAGAGAGGACGTGAGTGGGAAATCTAGTTAAATTCATGTAAGGGCCTGTGGTTTGGGTCATTGTGCTATCTCATTGGCGGCTTCCTGATTTTGATTATTTTATCATGGCTGTGTATGTTAACCCTGGGAGAGACTGAGCAAAGAGCATCCAGGAGCCTTGCTTAACCTTGCAACTTCCCGAGTCTGTAAGTATTCCAAAATAAAAAGGCTAAAAACAAAAGCTAGTGTCTACTCTGGAAGGAGCTGCTTAGGTTAGCATCAGGCGAGCACCACTTTAGGTGCAGTGTGACCTTTTAAGTGGCTTAAAAATCTCTGTGCTTCAAGTTTCCTCCACTATGTAATTATAATTTCTACAATTAAAAAGACGTTACCTTATTTTTTGAGGCTATTATAAATGGGGTAGTTTTCCTCATTTCTCTTTCAGAGGATTTGTCACTGGTATACGAAATGCCTTTGATTTATAGGTGTTGACTTTATATCCTGCTACTTTGCTGAATTCATTTGTTAGTTCCAGAAGTTTTCTGGTGGAATTTTTTGGGTCTTCTAGGTATAGAATCACGTCAGCAAATAGTACTATTTTGACTTCTTCTTTTCCTATTAGTATCCCTTTAATTTATTTTTTCTTTCTAATTGCTCTGGCTAGTGTTTCAAGAATGATGTTAAATAGAAGTGGTGAAAAAGAACATCACGTCTTTCTTGTTCCAGTTTTTAGAGGGAATGCTTTCATTTTTTTTTCCATTTAGAATGATGTTGGCCTGGGGCTTAGCATAGATAGTTTTTACAGTGTTGGGATAAGTACCTGTTATCCCTAGGTTTTCTAGTGTTTTGAACATGAAGGGATGTTGTATTTTGTCAAATGCTTTTTCTGCATCTATTGAGATGATCATATGACTCTTATCTTTAAGTCTATTGATGTGATGAATTACATTTATTGATTTCTGTATGTTGAACCAACCTTGCATCCCTGGGATGAACCCCACTTGATCGTGGTACACTATCTTTTTGATGTGTGCTCTATTTGTTAATATGAATTGAATCATATTCTTCTGTTATATATAACAAATTAGAATAAAAAAAGATGTAACATGGGTGTAGTGTATATAGATGTGGTATTGATAAGCATTTGCTATTGCAATTGATACTGCTACTCATTTTTTTCAATTTTATATATATGTAAATATATAAATACACAACACACACACATACACACACACACACACACACACACACACACACACACATATATATATATATATATATATATATATATATATATATATATATATATTTAGGTGGACACAATATCTTTATTTTATTTTTATGTGGTGCTGAGGATAGAACCCAGTACCTCATGCATGCTAGGCACAACTGAGGCACAACCCCAGCCCGATATTGCTACTCCAGTGATAAAACTGAGACCTGGGAGGTTAAGACACCTCTGTTCTAAGATCAAACAGCCAGCTTGGCATGGTGGCACACACCAGTAATCCCAGTGACTTTGGAGGCTGAGGCAAGAGGATTGCAAGATCAAGGCCAGTTTCAGCAATTTAGGGAGGCCCTAAGCAACTTAGTGAAACCCTGTCTCAAAATAAAAAATCAAAAAGGCTGGAGATGTGGCTCAGTGGTTAAGCACCCTGGGGTACATTCCCCAGTATAAAGAAAAGAAATCACACAGCCAGCATCTGAGCCCAGAATTAAGCCTATTTTTTCTGATTCCAAATGATCTCTCTGCTCCCTAATACCGCCTTTCTTACAGGGCAGGGTGCGTAAGGACCTTCCAGGGGCCCATCTCCATAATTGCCAATTACCTGCCTCTGTGTGACTGAGGCAGGCCTAACCCTGGCCTGTGGGAGAAGGCAGGCAGCTCATTCTACCTGGCCATGAATATTTAGAAGACGTGAAAGCAGAAATCCCTGACTTTATTTTAAGAACGAGTTTCTTTTAAAAGTCATTTCATCCAACCTCTTCATATTAGAGGGGAAAATGAATACAACCACAACATATTGTATCCGGGTCTCCAGTAATGGCTGATGGTGTCATGTGGCAGGTGAATGACAGCTGGCCTTCCCATGGGGACCCCTGGCAGAGAGTGCATATATGTGTGTGGTCTCTGTTACACTCCTTGCCTACCCTCCTCGGGATCTGAACCACACTCAGCCTCTCCCTCTATTCCTGCAAGCCGGGGGAGCTGTACACGGTGTTTTAAGTTCAGCAAGACTATATTTCACTTCATTGTGGTAATCATCCTGTCTGCTAATCCACCGATACAGTCAAACAATTACCCAAATCAAACTTCTGCTGCTAATGTTCCCCAGCTCAAGGGCGTCTTTAATAGCAAAATAATACTTGTTTTTTCTTCCTTTCTTCTCTGTTTTTTCCTAATCTCTCCCCAATGAGACATAACATTAATTACAGCAGTTAACTGAGATTCTGTCTCTATTACAGCCTGCCACCTTCTCCATCTTGGCTTCCGCCTCTAAAATCTCTCTCCTGAATGAAGGAGGGGAGGGTGGGGCAGGTTGTGGTTGTGTTTATTTACCTGTCCCCTGCCCACCTCTTTTGTGTTGGATCTCAAGTCAAGTAGAAGCAGTGCTTTTGCCGGGGTATGCTTGAGTGTGAATGTGAGTGTGCTGTACGTGCGTGTGCTGTACGTGCGTGCCGGCTCCATAATCTAGCTGTCATTTTGAGCTAATTGTGTTGTTTCCTCTTGTGTGGAAGGAAATCTTATCTGTTTTGGATTAAAATTCAATGAAGGTCATAGCGGCTGGAAAACTTACCAGACTGCTGCAATTAATGTTCATTTGGCTTTGATAAATTGGAACATTCCCCTCAATAGGACTGGAGTGGATTTCAGAAGCAATAATTCTTCCATTAACTCAATGATTCTGCCTGTGAGGGAGGACCTTGTCCTGCTTTTGTTTGTCATCTGTCACTTGGAGGAACTGGGCATATGTCAGAGATGATTTATCGTGATTGCAGTGCTTACTTGTATGGGAACATTTAAAGCCACTAATTATGTTCTGCCCCCTATAAATTGTTTGATTAAACAAAATGCAAGGTTGGAATTGGAGTAGAAAAATTTTGAACCCCTGGGTTTCCACCTCTGGGTTTCCAAAATTGTAAGATTATTTCAATTTTCTTTCAAGGGCCAGGTGGAAATCAATCTATCAGAGACATAAAGCTGAGCATTTACTATATGCCGGAGAACATGGGGATTATCTTACTAAATTCTTAAAACAGTTCTTTAGGGTAGTTTGCCCATAACACCTGGGAGGAAATGGAAGTCCATAGATGGTCAACATTTCATCCAACATCAGCAACATAATGTCAGGGACCAGGTGTCTTGATTCTAAAGTCCTTGCCCAGTCATTGTGCATTGTATTTTTTTAATTGCCTAATAATATTTTATTAAATGGTATTGTTTTGTTGTCAGTGTTTTGCTCGGTGTGGGACAAAACATTCTTCCTATATGAGAATTACCTGGGTTGGATTTGCAGGTTCACGCAGTAGTTCCATTTTTAACTTTTGAGACGTCTCCCTACTGCTTTCCATAATGGCTGTGCCAATTTACATCTGCACTAACAGTGTGCACAGGGTTCCTTTTTCATCAAGTCGTATACATTAAAACACGTACAACTTTTTACCTGTCAATCATATCTCATTTTTTGCATTTTACAAAAACGAATAAATTAAACCTGCCACCACCGCTGAAAAGGACTAGCTGGATGTGTTTGTTTAAAAGGCAGTTTCCTGGTCTCTGCCCCAGGAAAGCCAGATCTGAATATCAGTGCTGGGTCTGGGGAATCTGCAAAGGTAGAGAATCTTAACCTCTAACTCATTGAGACGGTAGTAGGAAAGCCAGAGTCTTCACTTGCTCACCTCCAAAATTATTCTTTCTCACAAAAACCTGCCAGGCATCTCTACCTTACAGATCTATACACTGAGACACATCAAGTTAAGTGGTCTTGCCTACATCACCCTCTGTGTGGAGAGATGGAGATGGGATCCAGACCCTGTGTCTGCCTCGCTGACAGCAAACCTCCTACAAAGAAGCCCTACCTCGTCTACCCCTGTCCTCGTCTCTCTAGTCCCCAGTCCTCCTTCTCTAAAATTCTTTGAAGGCATCAGCAAGAGCAGCTCTGGGCTTTTCCCCATGGCCACTTCTTCAGTTGCTGTTTTATTACTGTCCTGATATGTCCTGATGCTCCCCTAATGAAGTGTCCAGAGGCCTGCCCTGTCTTGGCTTTCCTTAATAGGGAGTGAAATATGTTGATGACTGTGCCAGAGGCTTTGTTTAGACCAGCACGGAGCCCCTACAGGCTATCCAGGGGGAGATGGGGGCTTCACCCACCCCTTTCTCATTGCAGATGGTCTCAGGTGAAGAAGTCTCTCCCGCAGGACTAGGATGGGCCATTGCAGCGATTGCTGCAGCCTGGTGAGAGGACAAGAGATCCTGCTGGACTGGGGTCTGTCAGTCCCTTCCTAATAGTGTGATCTTGGGCTAGTGTTTTTGTCCTGCCTGAGCCATGTGAAATAGAGCTGACAGTGGTATCTCTTCTGGCAAAAGTCACTGTGAGCAAAGGGAACTTCCATAGGAAGTGTTAACTGGGTTTCTGATAACTGGAACTTTCTCCAGTAAATTGTAGCTCTTCTTCAAGTCCAAACATACCTGACCAATTGACATTAATAGAATGTGGTCCTCATTAAAATCTCTACCAAGTGTGTGCTCTTTATAGTGTTGTTTTATAGCAGAGGAGACAGAACCTCCGTCTCACTAAGTGTCACACAGTTGGTCAGTGTTTTAGTTACTTTTTGTTTCATTGTGAACACCATACCTGAAAAGAACAATGCACAAGAGGAAAAGTTTATTTTGGCCCATGGTATCAGAGGTTTGGTCCATGGTCACCTGACTCCATTGCTTTGGGCCCAAGGTGAGACACAACATCATGGCGGCAGTGTACAGTGGAGGAGAGCTATTCAGATCATGAGGGCCAGGAATCAGAGAGTTCTATTCACCAGAGACAAAATATAAACCCCAAAGTCACACCCCAGTCCCCACCTGCCCAGTTACCACCCAGTTAATCCATATTAGTGGATTAGTCTGATGATTAGGTTGCAGCATTCAAAATCTAGTCTTTCAGCTCAGAAATTTCTTACATTGTCTCGCACATGAGCTTTTGGAGGACACCTCATGATTAAACCAAAACAGTCAATACCAGAATGAGAAGCCCCTATGTCCCTGTTGAGCATGCATAGGTGAGGCCAATGTAGAACATTTGCCTGAAGTCATGTAGACAAGCATTGGAAGACCCAAGGTGAAATTTGTGTCACCTTCATTTTGAGATTCACAATAGCAGATGCTATAAACGGAATTGTGCTCCCTTAAATTCATATATCGAAGCCTTTCCCCTAGTGTGACTGCTTTTGGAGGTAGAGCCTTGGAGGAGGCCTTTCTGGTTAAATGAGGTCCCTCTGGTCTGGGCCTCCTGGTGTCTTTATAAGAAGAGACCCAGTGATGCCTGCAAACAGGAAAGGCCAGTGAAGACACAAGACGACTCTCTGTAAGCCACAAAGAGAGGGCCCCAGAAACCAACCCTGTTAGTGCCTTGATCTCCTGGAATTGTGAGGAAATAAAGCCATACGGTATGTGTTATTCTGTCATGGCGCCCTAAACAGATAAATATAGCAAGGAACTATGTTCTTTTCCCCAGAAGAAAAGCAAAATTTGGTAAGAAGAAAGAAGATGATCATAAACCAAAAAGGGAACAGAGAGAAGAGAGGGCTTTAGAAGACAGAGGGTGCTGACATGGAATAAACTGTTAGATGAATGGATTGGGAGCCAGATGACTGGCTGATCCTGCCACTTGTTACGTTTGTGACCCTCTTCATGGCATTGTAGCACTGCATGCAGAATCAGAGATGAGAGGGAGCAGAGCTGATCATAAATAACATCTTCCCTCTAGTGACTACCATAATTCTCTAGTATATGCCGGTGTGGTCTTTGTCACTTAAGACTTCATTACATTTTTACAAAACTCTGCCTGTTAATGATAATTCACAGATGGTATACGTAAGAATATACCCATTTTATGGCTGAGGACACTGAGACTGCCTGAGATCACATGCCCACACAAGACTTGGATTCTGGGTCTTGAGCCCATGCTGTCCCCACTAGCATATCAATTAAAACTAGTCAGCCTGGAAGAACAATAACAGAGGGGGAGCCCACTCCTTATTTAGTCTGTTCTTCTACTTACTCCTCTTATGGCCTGGAGAGAGGTGTCAAATCTGTCAAAACTTTACAGTGGTAGAATAAACTCTCTATGATGAGACTTGAGGGAAGCGCGTGGTACCTCACCTGTGGGACGTATGACACAAACAGTGGTCGAATTTTGAGTCCTCTTTATAGCTTGGATATCCTGTTTCTTTTACCTTAAATTTAGGACAGTATTTCATACCTTCAATGATTGCATTGAATGGCATGAGGTAACCCCAGCTTCTTGCCCAGAATAGTACCTGGCATCCAATAGATTCTCCGTTCTTGGTGACTGTGATGGTTATTGTGAGTGACCTCCCAGGTACCCCACTGATTGGAGATTCCTCAACTGGAGAGTCTCTCAGATCAACCCAAGACCAAGTGGATGTTTTTTTCTGATCTGCTCTACCCCAGGCTGCTGTTACTAGACTCCTACTTTTAGAAGGCCAGTGTTCATGGGAGGTGACAGTTGGGGTCTTGGAGCCACCCTGGGGACCATCTCTGGTTCCTGGAAAGGTGGAGCTATGCCTGGCCTGACCAAGTGGCACAAAGTGAAAAACGAGTTTGCGAAGCAGCAACAACATCTGTGTCATCGTTTCTGCACCAGGAGGTCAACTGGCTTCATAAACTGTGCTGCTGCCAGAACGTTCTTTGTTTAGGAATTAATTAGGAGCAGCAAAAAACTGCTGCCTGTGCAGATTTTGGTCTCTGGAAGTTATAAAAAGCAGATGGATTTTAAGCAAATGCATTTTTTTTACCCTTTAACACTATGTGAAAAGGTCTATATTAGAGCAGGAAGCACCAGAGGAAGTGGCATTGAAAAGGGACACCTGAGCCCTCTCCTTGTTCCACTCCTGTATGCTCAGATACGTGGTCCCCTCATTCTGGTATTATAGTCTCCAGGGTCTTTTTATCACTCTTACCTTATATAGTCACCACAATAGTTCAAAGAAAAGGAAGTTATCAACTACCTTTAATATGTGAGCGGACTGAGGCTTTGAGGGGAAAACTTCTCTGCCGGAAGTGATGGAGGTGAGGCTTGTACCCAGGGTGCGGGAGGCCCTGGTCAATGCCTTTAGCTCTTATGCTATTATGACATTTCCCTGCCTTCTTGATAAAATGTTGTCCACATCCATTTGAAAGTATCAGTTAAAATCTGAGTGAGGACTAGGTACTAGGATACACACTTGGAATCCTAGTGACCTGGAGGCTGAGGTAGGGGGATTGTTTGAGGCCATCCTCAGCAGCTTAGCAAAGTTCCTAGCAATTTAGCAAGACCCCCATCTCAAAATAAAAATAAAAGAGTCAGGGAGTAAAGCTTGGTGGTAAAGCACCTCTGGGTTCAATACCTAGTGCCCCCCCCCTCAAAGAAAATTAAGTAAAAATTAAAAAGGAATTTTGAAGAAAAGAAAGGATCTTTTCTTGTAAAAGAATCGAGACTTTCATGAGTGCATCAATGAGAACTGTTTATGTTCAAGAACTGACTCTATGGTGACAAAATAATCACCCTCTAAGAATTCATTTATTTTGTTATGATCAATGATAATAATAATGCTCACTAATATCTGCAAATGCATTGTCAGTTTCAAGATAGTGTTTACTCACTTACTATGCATTTAACCCTCAAAAATCACTCTTGGAAATTGTACGGTAGCTTTTATGATTATTATTAGTCTCATTTAATAAAGATAAAAGTTGAGCAACAACCAGCATGTCCAGTGTTACACCTCTACTCCATGGAAAAGCCAAACATCTTCACACCAGATATCTGGGCATCCCCTGGGGAGAGCTGAGAGTCTAGGGAGGCCAGGTGGTGGCCAGTGAGGAAACACCAGTGACAGTGGCCACTGGGGACAGCTGATGCTCATAGTATCATGGCACACTAGAGGCACAGACACCTTCAATGTGATCTCTGAGTCTCTCATTGTCACAAAAAGTCAAATACTTCATAATTCCAATTGCTGGAGGTGTCTTAAATTCATAGAATCAGAGAGTGGAGTGGTGGTTGCTAAGTGTTGGGGTGGGTGGGGGAGTAAGCAGTTAACAAACATCAGGCATAAAGTTGCAGTTGAACTAGATGAGCAAGTTCCAGGGAGCTGTGGTACATACTGTTCCTATGTCTAGGGGTCTGTAAAGAATCATGTTAGTTGTTCTTACCATAATAATTTTTTTTTTTTTTTTTTAGTACCAGGGACTGAACCTAGGAGTGCTTAAACACTGAGCTACAAATCATGATCCTCCCATCTTAGTCTCCCAAGCTGTTAGGATTACAAGCACATGCCACTATGTCCTGCAAAACAAATATTTTAACAATGAGAAAAGCCACTTGCTGGAAGATACAGAAATTCACTTCTTCAAATTCACACAGGAAAGTATTTTAACATCAAGGATCAAAAAAAAAAAAAAAATGGATGGTTGTGGGTTTAAATCCCAAATTTCCTATCATCTTCTATCTGACTTTGGGGAAGTTTTTAGTTTTATTTGAGGCGTGGCTTTCTTTTCTGTAAAATAGAAAAACTACTACAAATGGGGATGAAGATTCAGTGAGATGATTCTATGAAATGGATGGCACAATGTGTATCACAGAACATGTGCCCGCAAAGTGAAGGCCGTTAGGAGGTAGACAAAAGGGAAAAATATAAGACTAGGGTCAGAATACCCTGGGTCCAACTCTAAGCCCAGTCATTAGCTATGTGACCTTGGGAAATCACTCAAATTTTCTAAACCTCAGTCTCCTCCCCTATAATTCAGAATGATGTTTAAATACACTGTTTAAATACTGTTTGCATTAAAATAATCTATGACATCAATCAGCCCATGCTTTGTCCCCTTGGTTCCCAGGGGGTTCTATGCATCCTGTCCCACCCTTTTCTCTCTCAGCTAGATGTTCTTCAAGCAAACAAAACAAGCCCATGGTTCCTTCCCTGAAACACCATTGTTGACATTTTCCCTTTGGGTCCTGGAGCAGGAAAGCAGATCTGGATTCCAGCCATTTCTATAAAAATCTTCCTCTCTTTGTGGGGTGATGTGTCCCCTCCAAGCACAGATCTAGAGGGGGAAAGTGGTATTAAGTGTAATTTAATATGTATTTCTGCATTTGGGGAATACCTTGGGGGGATTTGTCTTCAAAATGTCATTCTTGCAGCAAAGACACCTGTTATGCTAATGGTGGTGCTTTAGTTTCTCCATTGGGGGCCTGGTTGTTTTCTTAGCAGAGCTACTGTGAATACATTACACCCCATGCAGTACTTCCTGGTCTAGCATCTTTTACTCTTTCTTAAATGTAAGCACCTTGGATTCTTAATTTGGCCTCCATAATGAAGTACATGGCTGGGAGAAGTGCTTAAGTTAGTGTCCTCATCGGAGAGAATACCTGATGGGAAAAGCCTAGAAGAGAAACAAACATTTATTGAGCCATTGCAATGTACCAGGCATCCCACTGAATGCTGTCTGTGCGCTGCTATTTAATTCACCACCGCAATGCAGGGTGGGTATTTGTGTTGCTGTTTTTCAGATAATGAAGCTGAAGCTGAGAGAGGTTACAGTTTACTTATTTATCCAACTACTATTGCTCGAACAGTCCTCCCACACCCCACTGTGTGTCAAGCACTATGTTAGACCTTTAGAATTGTCATCTGGTCTACAGACCTGTCAATAGCATTAACCAGAGTGGCCAACGTGATATTGAGGTCCCAGAGGCATGGAACATCTCCACTAAGACCATACTGTAGGAACTGGTAGAGCTGGAAATTCAAATATAGATCTGACCAGCCTAGTTTGAACCCTTTGAAATAAGGAGATGGGACTTAGAACTTTTTAATTCACCTTTTCAGCTTTCCTGATCCCTCCCATATGCACAAGTCCTCCCTGTCCCCCACACAGGGATGCCCTAATTTTTTTTTTTTTTTTAAGCACTTCATTCTCATTCCATTATGAAGGTTTCCTTACCTTGGTTATGGGTGCTGAGTCAAATATGCAGGGAATGAAAGGTAGGGCTGTGTCAGAGTCCAAACCAAAGACAATGGAGGAAAAGTCAGTTCCAGCTGGAGAGATCCAGGGGAGCTTCTTGGAGGAATGGATTCAGGCCTTCACTATTGTAGGCTTGGATGTCAATCAGTAGTTTAAAATTTCTGCCTCTTAGTCAAGATCTTTTTTCTGGTAGATGAGAATGGTAAGATCCTGGGGCCAGAAATCTGGCTCATACCCACTCACTTTCTAAGAGGTTATTAGACTCTTAGCATTCTGTCCAACCCTGATAATCCAATATTGACTACTTTGCTGCAAAAGAGGATGAGGACCTATCAACACAGGCAAACAGCCCTGGCTCTCACCCATGAAAGGCTCATGACTAGAGAGGGATGAGTGGGGGGCAGTGTTTAAGTCATTCTTAGTTAAATCAGAGACAGCTGGGTGGGGGTGTTGGCAAAACCAAGTTTAGAAGGGAGCCGTATAAATGATATGATATCCCAGTGGATTTCAACATTTTACAGCAGAAACTTTTCGTCAAGTGAAACACTATGTGGACAGGAAATATGTAACACATCAAAGTGGATCTACTGTGGCTGGAAGTTTGGAGTAGCTGGGGTAACAGAATCTCAAACTATGAACTCAAAGCTGTGCCTTAGGTAATAGGAGAACTATTAGGTAATAGGCCGGAGAACTCCTATTTCCACCCTCCATATATATACATGCTATGGGCTGTCTCTGTGCCATGTAACCCAAGGAAGAATTATGCCCTGGACAAAAGACATCCCCAGAGTTAGTGCTGAGCTGAAGGTAGCAGCCACCTCTGGTGTCTTAAGGCTTCCTGTATCATTGAGAGGAGAAACTGTGTTGGTTTATGTGTTTAGCTTTTTATTTCATAATGATTTTAGATTTATAGATTTTCAAGGAGAGTACGGAAAATTTCCATATATCTTTTGTCCATCTTCCCCTATTAGTAGCATTTTTCATAACCATGGAAAATTTGTTAAAACCAAGAGGTCACCATTAGCAGAACATTATTAACTAAAGATCCTATTCCTCTTTCCCCAGTTTTTCCATTGACATCCTTTTATTGACCCAGGATTTCAACCAGGATGCCATATTGCATTTAGTTCTCATGTCTCCTTGCTTTCCTCCTTCTCAGTCTTACCTTGTTTATTATCACCATGACACCTTCCAAGCATACTGGTCAATATTTAGTCAGATGTCCCTCAATTTGTGTTTGTCCTGTTTTCTGATCGTTAACCTGGGTATAGACTTGGAGGAAGATTTCCACCAAGGTGAAGGGCCACTCTCCTAACATAACAGGAGGGACATGGTGTCAGCATGACTTAAGAGTGATAATGTTCAAATGATTGTTTTTTTTCAGGTGGTATCTGCCGGTTTTCTCTACTACCGTTGCTGGAAAAAGACAAATTCAAAATGCACTTCTCCTTCCATACTCTTTGATTTAGAAATAAGTTACTAAACGCAGCATACATTCAAAGAAAGGGAGATTAGTATCCACCTACTGGAAGGAGGAATGTCAAAGAGTTTGTGGACATTTGTTAAAACCATCACAGTCATTAGTAAATATTTGGAGATTTATTTTGAGGCTCTGTAAATATCCCGTTTCTTCTTAAAGTTTTTCTCACTAATTTTAGCATTCATTAGTTGATTATGCCTACAGCAATTTATCACTGTAATAGAGAAAGGGGATTTAAAAAAACAAAGCAAAACAAAAACAAAAATAGGAAGAAGAAAAAAGAAGGAAAATAAAAGTTCATACTTGCTGATATCAACCTCTTTTCTAGGTGCATCTGCCTCATAAGGATAGGCATCTAGGAGAAGAGGGCTGATGATGCTCAGCAGGCTTTCTGTCCTTGTCCCCACACAGGGATGTCCTAATTGGCACCATCCTAACACTTTCAGCAGCCATCACTCTTGTGCTGGGGATGGTTCCTTTAGTTATCTTTACAACTAAAGGATCAGCATGGAGCAAGGCAGCCATACTTAATTATTCCACTTTGTCTGAGATATACTAAAATATATCTAGTTGTGGAAGGTGGTAAAGAAGAAGATGTCTCTTAATCTAATAGTCAGTCTCTCTCTCTGTCTCTTTTTCTCTTTGTGTGTGTGTGTGTGTGTGTGTGTGTGTGTGTGGCTATGCCCTTGACGTGGAATAATCATTTAGAGCAGCTTGAATCCTTAGTGGGGACCCATTTGATCTTGGTAATGAACCATGGTTCACTGGAAGCTTAATGATGAGGAAGTGCAGGCAAGTGTGTAAACTGGTCAAGCCTGCCCCAACCTATGGGTATCTGGGGTGGGTCATTGGGAGTGAACATATCAGCTCAGTTCATTTAGTAACTAGAGCAAATCTCAAGGAAGAAGTGGCCTTAGAGATGAGCCTTGAAGGATTGAGGTTGACAGAAAGCATTGTAGGCAGAATAAGCATGCAAGCTTGCAAGAACTTGAGCATATAAGAAATCCCTTATCCATTCAAATAGGAGATTTCTGCCCATTGTGCCTAGAATCATTTCTGATTTTGAAAAAAAATGTGACTACATGCATCACTATTACAATCCAGCAATGAAATGTTCTCTCTGCATTTTTAACATCTTCGAATGCCAACCCAGTATCAGTAATTGTTTCTTAATTGGTTGGTGGGCTGATTGATCACTGGTTGGTAGAATTAGGCCCATTCAAAGATTGTCTCATTACCATTTGGGCTTTGTAACAACCCTGTTGGTGTCCAGCCAATGTCCCCTTAGCACCAATCTTTCCGTGAATGCTGACCTGACTTCCACTTGCCAGTGAATGGACTCTCTGGATGACAGCTTTCTCTGGCAGCTCAGTACCCCTCTGCTCATGCATGGGGCAGGCCAGAGTGCCAAGGAATCCTTGGACCTTCAAGGGAAACCCTTAGCTATTGATTGCTGGCAGTTGGTTAACGTGTGCTGCATCTCCCTTGCCACTCCAGCAGGGTAACTCTGGGGCTGTTGTTTCTCAGAGTCCCCTAATTGGATACATCTCTTCTTGCCCACAACCAAATCTGGCTTAATATACTCTCTCTTATTGCCCACCTTCCTTTCTCTGTCTCATTTACCTGCCTCATTCCCAGTGATTACTGAAACCATTTCCCAAATAAATGACAGATAGTCCCCAACTTCTGGTGTTCAACTTGGAATTGTTCTACTTTGTGACAGTACAAAAGGGCTACTCATTCAATAAACACTGTACCATAAATATTTAATTTTAATCTTTTCCAGGGCTAGTGATATGTAGTGTTCTCTTGGGATGCTGAGCAGTGACAGCAAAGTGGTACCCCTGTCACCTACACACATGAGGGTAAATAACGTATATTCGACAGCATGATATATTGTTAGGCTGGGATGTTCAGTAGGCCAGATTTATTAAATTCTTTGATAACTCTATGATACATATTTTCAATCTCTGATGAGATTATTGAATTGCAATCCCATCATAACTTGAAGAATGTATGAATTTACACTCAAATTTCTGACTTCTGAAATGTTTCTGGAAAAAGACAAATTCAAAATGCACTTCTTTGTGGTCTCTTTGATTAAGGTGTGTAGGCCCAGAGAGAGGAAAAGATGACCTTTACTTCTAGCTGTGGCTCTGAAACAGATTGGCTAGTTGAAACAAAGAAACACACTTTCACTCTCTGAACCTTATACTTATAAGGGAAAGAGGCTAGTTTCCATTTCACCAATGACCTTCCACTTCCTGGAGTCGTGGTTCTGAGCTAGCAACAATGTAGATATACCTTCTTTTCTAATTAAGTCTTTCCCCCCCTTCCACAACTAGGTATATTTTAAGATGAAATCTCAGACAAAATGGAGTAGTTGGATATGGCTGTCTTGCTCCATGCTGATCTTTTCCTTACAACTAAAGGAACCATCCACTTCTGCCTTGAGATTTCCTCTAGTAACTAAATAAGCTGAGCTGATATGTTCACTCCCAATGATCCACCCTAGGTACCCATAGTTTGGGGCAGGCTTGACCAGTTTACACACTTGCCTGCACCTACACAATGTAGATACACCTTCTTTTCCCATTATCTCATTTGTTTAAGGAAATATTTATGCTTTCTGCCTACCAGCTCTTACTTTCTTAAGCTTCACACTTCCAGGATTTAGGAAGTTTGGATATCCTGTTTTTTTAGGAGCACTTATCTGTGGTTTAGAATGTAAACCTGGATATGGGGAAGGCTAATCACGTTTTCACCTCCCTCCTCTCTCTTTGTCTTCATCCCTCTCCCTGCACTGACTTTTCTACTTGCATATGTGGAAGTGGACTCTCCTGAGACTGAAAACTCTGACCTCTTTTTGTTTGTTTGTTTAACTGAATAGAATAATAGATACCATATTTGAGAGCTTAGTCTATGACAGGCTGTATGCCAGCACTTTCTGTAAATCATTTATTTCTAAAGCATGGTATCAGGAAGGTACCATTATTATTTTACCACGAGGAAGTTCAGAGTTGGATGACTTATTCCGTTGCCAAAGTCATGCTGTCATTTGCGGTGAAGCCAGGGTCTAAACCTCGCTTGGCCTAAGTGGAAATCCTGTTTTACTCACCACCTGTCCTTCTGAGCAATGAAATTTGACAAGTTGAACTTTAAAGACCTGGATGCACTTCAAAATATAATTCCTAAGCACTGGGTAAAGGTGGATGCAGGGGCAAATAAATAACTCAGGAGCATGAAGAAAAACACATGTGGGTTTATTGGGCAGAGAGAAAAGTGAAGGAACAGTATTATCTGGATTCCCCCAAACATTTTTTTTCAATTTAGATTTCATCAGTACATCCCCATTGGGAACAGGGAGATTCTGATCTGATTCGTCATTTCTTGGAATATTGTGCTCATTTGTAATGTTATCTTTAAGAAAAATACAATCAGAATCAAGTGTGTCCAGGGAAGATTAACCACAGGGTAGTGAAAGAGTGTAAAACCATATTACCACAATTCTGAAAAATAAGTAGGAGGATTTAGGCTGGAGAAGAGAAGATTTGTGGATCTTGGGGGGGATTACTTCTTCAAAACCTGAATCTCTCTCAAAGGGAAGTGGGAGTTAAACTTGTCTGGTGTGGCCTCAGGACATGGAAATCAATGGCTAGAAGCCACATGGTATGTGATTCCAGCTCTGTTTTCAAAAGGAACAATAACAAAAGTATTCAAAACTGGAATAGGATATTTCAAGAAGTGCTGTTTATTCCACCAAGTCTGTGTTTATCAGGATTTAAAAAAATATGCAAATAATATAAATCAAACTCAAACTGGTTAAAGGATAAACAAGATATTTTATTGCTCAAAGAACTTAAGTATCTAAGGCCACTTTAGTTTCAGGAATGGTGTTGTGGTTTAGATATGAGGTGTCCCCCCAAAACACATGTATGGAACAGTGCAAGAATGTTGAGAGGTGAAACAATTAGATTATGAAAAATTGTAACCTAATCAATAGATTAATCCATTGACATGGGCTGAGTGGTAACTGTAGGTAGGGTGTGGCTGGAGAAAGTGGGTCACTGGAGGTGTGCCTTTGGGTAAGAAAAGCCACCAGGACACAATTGCCATCTCCTGAGCTGCTTTCCTTCTCCACACCCTTCCACCATGATTTGCTGCCTCACCTTGGGCCCAGCACTGCGTTGTCCAACCAGGGACTGAACCTCTAGAACTGTGAGCCAAAAGAAACTTTTCCTCTTCTGTGCTGTTCTTGTCTGGGCTATTGGTCATGGTGATGGAGAAACTGACTAAATAACACAAATTGTTAGATAAAATTGTCTCTGCAAAGTCATCAGGAGTCTGTATATTTCTTCACTGGTAAATTCTGGATAGATTTCCTTCTTCATCAAACTCTTCCCTGGACATAAGATTACTGTATACTTTAGGATCCCCAGAGAGAGAGAGAGAGAGAGAGAGAGAGAGAGAGAGACAAAAAGAGTGCTTCTTATTTTTTTTTCTTTTGCCACCTTTCAGTTTTTGTAGTGCAGAAAATATTTTTAGCAACAAATGACCAAATTAATGAGATGAGAAACAGAAAAAAAGTGAGAATGAAGATTACCAGAGACTAGGCATACATGGTCATTGCCATGGACATACATGGTCCCCCATGATATTTGGTGCAGGAAGGAGAGAGTTTTCAGTACAGGAAAAAAACATGGTGGACATATTGTAAAGTCACATGTCTTAGCATGTGGTGGTGTGTACTGGCTACTATTAGGAAAAAGAAATAATCTCCCTCTTGATTTAGTAAAAATTACTGTTACCTCTCAAGTGTCTACAAGTCCCTTTAGAGTGGGACCAAACCTAATTTGTTGTTATTTCTTTCTTTGTTTTTTAAAATTTATATACGACAGAGGAATGCATTATAATTCTTCTTACACATATAGAGTGCAATTTTTCATAGCTTTGGTTGTATACAAAGTATATTCACACCAATTCGTGTCTTCATACAAATGCTTTGGATAATAATGTCCATCACATTCCACCATCATTTCTAACTTCATGCCCCCTCCCTTCCCCTCCAACCCCTCTGCCCTATCAGGGTTCGTCTGTTCCTCCCATGCTCCACCTCCCTACCCCATGATGAATCAGCCTCCTTATATCAGAGAAAACATTTGGCATTAGGTCTTTTGGGATTGGCTAACTTCACTTAGCATTATCTTCTCTAAGTGCCTGGGCAAACTGTCATTTGTTCATGTAGCCATTATTTATTAAATTTTTGTTGTTCATCACAGATTTTGTGGTTTAACATCACACACACACACACACACACACACACACACATTATCTTACAGTTCAGCAATTCCAGAATTCAGAACCAGTCTCACTGGGTTCCAATTGGAGTGTTGGCAGGACTGTGTACCCTCTGGAGACTCTAGAGGTGGATCTGCTTCTTTTTCCTCTCCAGCTTGTGGAGACCAGCCACTTTGTTTGGCTTGCATCTTTCTTCTTCCAGCTACAAAGCCAACAAGAGGGGTTGGTCCCTTCCCCCACTCTATTCCTCTGACTTCCCCTTCTGTGTCTTCCATTTATAAGGCCCTTGTGTTCAATCTGAATAACCCAGGGCAATTTTCCCTAATGATGTTAGAGAATTAACAACCTCAGTTCTATTTGAAATCTTAATTATCTCTTGCCACACAAACACTGAATTCAGAATTCTGGGGGATAAAGATATGGGTATCTTTTGGAGTCCTTTTCTGACTATCACAGATCCTAAACAAGTCACCACTATGTTTCATTTGGTTGACCCTGCATTGGGCATCCATCCCTGAATCTACATTCAGGCCAGCCAGATCCAAACCATGTGGAAAGTGAGTGTAGAAGGAGGCTTCACTTAGTTTTTCCAAGGAATATGAGGTTTTTATGAAAGAAGAAAGAAAGGCTAAAAGGAGGCAAGACAAACAAAAACTGTCAACCACCATATGGGGTAGAGATACTGAGTGTTAGGTAGGAGATGGAATTGGTGACTGTAGAATTTTTTCTATTCTGATGTTTGAATAATATATTCTATGGCTCTGCATAGCCATGGGGAAAGCAAGTTGCTGATCCCTTTTAATGATATGAATTCTAAGTTCTACTCTGGATGACACTCGGAGAATTCCTAGGTTCCAGTTCACTGTCTTGTTTATGTGGTTTTCTGATTCCTAGATGTTGGAGGCTACCAGAATAATGCCATTAAAAATGTTCAAATAATATTTTTTTTAAATGAAAGAGTATGATGTTTCTTACCTGAAGAAAAAAAAATATTTTTAAGGTCACTCCCTGAAAGATATCATGACAGTCTTTGATAAAATAATTCAAGGGACAAAGTTCCCCAGGGTAGGAAAAAACAAAAACAAAAACCCTACTTCCTAAACTTTGTTTTGAGAAAAGCAGAAAAAAAAAAAATACGGGGCTTCCCATAACTGAACATTTCCCCTCCCTGCCTGCTGCTAGCTGAAATTGGATGGGAGCATGAAATCCTAACCAATTTCACTCCACCACAGGTGCCTGCAGGGATACATTTCCAGTCAAATACACAGTTTAGGGCTACAGATGGTAGAAGAGATAGGAAGCGAAGGTGGGAATGAGGAGAGTCCTGAGAGGCGTTTTAGAAAAAGTGATGTGGCACTACTTTCCCTTTCAGACTTTACAGTCCAAAATGTTCAAGCAGGGGAAAACAACTCCCGAAGAATGCAGGTACAGCCAAAAAGGTGGAACCAGGTTCTCCATACACACTTCAAGTGCTCTGAGGCTATGAAGCTGGAATTGAATTGAGTAGATCAGTTACCCCAGCCCTGAATAGCTTTGGAGCTGTCCCAGGTGCTGAATCATCACATTGTCCCGCCTATGGTTTGCCCTAATTTCTGCTGCCAAATAGTCTCAAAGTGTCTTGGTTTCTACTTGAGGCCAAAGGTCTATCTATAATTATGCCTCCAAAACTGAGTGAAGATATACAGGGTTTTTCTCCTGTGCCCTCAAATGTGACTTTGTTATCACTACAATGTAAGCTACATCAAAGCAGGGAATTGGTTATGTTTACTCTTCTCTCTGCAGTGCCTGTAATAATGTCTCACTCATACTGGATTCTCAATTCATTTGTGTCAGAAGCATTTAATAATCACATTGTCCTCACTGTCCCACTTAATGTCTAGAAGGATACACACGTGCATACACACATAGATATGTAAACACATATGCACATGAATACACCCAAGTAATCAAAAGATCTATGGGGTATTTCTGTAGCTCACTCTACATTTCAAAACCAGTCTCTCCATTCATTTTAAGCTATATGTTATCTGTCTCTTATCTGTACATGGCTCCATGCCTAGAAGGTACCTGGTAGGTACCTAGTATTATTTGTTGAACTGATTAGGGTAACTTCACAGAAGAGAACAGTAAAGTTTGGGGATCAGTGGGTGACCCAAGGCCTCAATTAGTTAGTTAATGGTGGAGAACTATGATATTTCACGTACCTATCCCTAGAAAGGTCAGTCACTCTCTGGACCTTTCAGTGCCTTCACCTTGGTGACTTTCAATTCAAAGACCCCCTGAAGAAATCACTATATCTGACCTTCTGACTCTTCTCAATGACATCACCATTTTCCTAACATCTGACATAGTGCCGATCCTTGTTATATCTACTTTCTAACAAATTCTGGAGGCATTTAATGCATATGCCAGAGGATTTGAAATACATTACCAAGAGGTGAAGTTTGGAGCAGAAACCATGTGACTTCAGACCTTCCCTTGACCTGGCACTTGTCAACCAGGGGGTAGAGTGAAACAGTGACACATGGTTTTCATGATGGGGTTTTAGAGGAATAGCGAGGATTCCCAATTCCTTTATTAACAATAGCCCTCTCACCTCTGTTCACATGGTGCATTGCTCAAAGGAGCTCAAATCCCATCACCCAACAATCGGCAAGGGTGGAACCAGTGCGCTGCTCTGCATTCATGTGCTCTGTTGAAGGATGAAAGGGTAGATGGCTTCAAAGTTGAGGCAGAGTCATCAGGGGTAAGGGCTAAACTGTGCTGGATTTTCTTCTACAGAGCCCACAAGAATTCCACAGTCATATACTGGGGAGAAGGGAAGATATTAAGGACTAATAAGAAAGGAAAAGGCAGGGAAAGGAAGGACAGAAAGTAGAAGGGAATATAAGGAAAGGCAAAAAGCCTTCATTGAGCACCTACTCTGTGCCTCCATTTATGAAAGTCACTGTCACATTCATTATATTAGTAGATGACATCTGACATGCATACTGAAAACAGATGAATGAATTTATGCTTTAAGTCTTCCCAACCCTGTATGATTCAGTTTACACATTTTACATAGAAGAAGACTGAGGTATAGGACCCCGGAGGGGAGGATTGCAAGAACAAGAACTGAACACTGATGATTTTACCCAAAGAAGGCTCTAATAGGCACTGGGAAATGGAACAATTGGAAAGACACTCCTCCATGAGTGCCCACAATAATATCTATGTGGGAGCTACTATTATTACTTTAGACCTAAGTAAACATAGGGTCAGAAACGTAAAATATCTTGTCCAAAGTTACACATTCATTCATTCATTTTTTTTACCTTTACTAAATAACTACAATAAGCAAGGAATGCATTAGAAAATTCCAATCCTTCAAGGGTCTACTGATTTGGTGTGTATCTTTTTGGGGGATCGACACTGCCTCTAGACTAAAGGATGAAAGTGCAGGTGAGGTGGAGAACAGAGAGGGGCAAAGACAGATATTCCAGGCCGAGGGAACAACATATGTAAGCACAGAGACTTCAAGATACAAGGACATGGCACTGCCTTCTTATGAGAGCAAGTGAGTTGTGGAGGATAAAGCCAAGATGCTTGGGGAAGTGGGTGGGGGTAAGGTGAAAGAAGTTTAGTGATAAAGACTTGGTTTCATCCTTCAGACTACAGCAGAACAGCAGGCCCCTAGGAGCAGGCCAAACTTGGGCTTCAGCAACGTAAATGCTAAGTGATGGAGCAGAAGTGCCCACTCCCTTGCAAAACCCTGTGTCCACCACTCTTCCCACCTCCCTTGCTGTAGCCTGTCACACAATGACCAGGCAGGTGCTGCCAAATGAGAAGAAAAGGGGAACAGAGGAGTAACCCAGTTTGAGTCTGAGTTGTGCATTGAGAGGCTTAGCTGCGTAGTAACAATTTGCAACATTAAATTGAAATGGGGTCTGATTGGCTGGAAAGCACTTGGCCTACATTAATGCCCACAGAGACTCTCTGGGTCTGATTAAACTGCAGATTTTGCTGGGCCCTCTCCTGGTGATCCATCATTATTCATGTCAGCACCAGGCCTGTCAGCCTCTCTCCTATACCAAAATTAATGAATTGAACTCCACGACCCAAGCCTTTGATGGGATGAGACTCTCTAAGTCAGCACATGTCCGTGGGGTGGGCCATGATTGTTCCTCCTTTAGGAGAGCCTGAGCCACTCTCCATTCTTTCTCTTACCTTCCTCAGCTGCTGAGCTGGCATCCTGAATAGTGACAAAGGGACCCAGGAATAAGGCAACAAGATATACCTAGGCACCTGAGAACTGAAATAGTCCTTGGAGCGAGCTGTCTGGCTGTATCCCTACTTGTACAGCTAAGGGGAATGAGGCTAGCCCTGTCCCACAGTGACAACATTAGAACAAATCTTGTCTTTTCTCTGATGTCTTTTTCTTTAATGCCTTGATTCCTTTGCTGTTTTACTCCTCATTTCTCATTTTTTTTTTTTTTTTTTTTTGAGAATGAAGGGTGTAAATCATTTCCCAAGCTTACCAGTGGAACCAAAATCTGGGCTCTCTCTATTTCCTCTATGTCCTCTGACTCTGACATCAAAGCCAAAATTTTTCTGTGATGATTGCTGTCATGCAGAGAAAAAAGACATTAAATTGTGTTACTGGCCTAGAAAGAAGCTTAGAGGTCACCTTCAATTGCATCTACCACATCCCTGTCAGGAGATCTTCATGCTTAAGCTTGCATGGCTCTGGTGCTAGAGAGCTCACTACTTACCAACATTATCTTTCTATTTTTGGACAGTTTTACCTATTGAGAAAGTCCTGTTCACATTGACCTAAAATTTGTGATCATGCAGTTTCCACCCCCTGGTCGCAGTTCTTCCATCTCTAGTGGTGGAGCTGAGTCTGTTTTTTCTTCTATGTTGGAGTCCTTTGGATCCTTTAAACTGGTTTTCAATCTGCCCTAAGGACAATTGCCTCCTTCCCCAATGCAGTCTGTAAGTCATTAGTGAGATATTAAATTCATTTAATGAATCAGGATCACCATTTTCTGCAGTGAAAGAGAATGGAATGGAATGAAACAGAGGATATCAGAATACATTATAAAAAGTAAGGACACACTTTTTTTTCATTTACTCCTGGTGTGCATGCATGTGGATGGGGGTGGGGATCAGGGTCTGTGTACAGAGTCCCACTGAAAAAAATGTTTTCTTACCCTGGGTGGTGTTATAAAACATCTCAGAAAATATTGTGGAAAGTCTTCTTTCTTTAACCTAAGCATCTTTTGGATTGGATTCCATTCCATGTTTTTAACTATTTGTTCCTATCTTAACCTTTCTGAACTTTAGTCTACTTATCTCTTAAAAGCATGGAAAGTTATGTATCCTCCATCTTTCCCAGGCTTCTTGCAAAGATCAAATATGATATAGAATGTGAAGCTCACTTAGAAAGTAAGAGAATGAAAGTTATAATAGTAGTGAGGGAATGATGATTGTAATCATGAGAAAAAGAGTAGCAATTGTTTCTCTTCTTCTTTCTTTATTTCTCCTTCAACTTCTTCTTCTCCTCATTTCCTGCTTCTCCATTTTCCATGCTATTTTGGGGCAGTCAAGATATTCTACTGTTATCTCTTAAATCAAGGGACACCACGATTTGGTGGGATGGCCATAGGCTTTGTGAAGAAACACAAGTTCAAGTCTAAGCTCTTTCATTGACATTGGTGAGTGTTTTAACCTCACGGAGCCTCAGCTGTTTTATCTTGAAGATGGAATTCTTTGTGCTTAACAAGTGACAGGTTTTATGACTGAGTGAGTGGCCCCCATGTGTGGTGCATGTACAACTCAACAACTACTAGTAGGTCCCTTTAGCCTCTGCTCCCCTGCAGAGCGATATTTCTAGAACTGTACCAGCTGCAGATGCCCAGGTATCCAGGAGCCAATCCTGCAATCCCCTTTTAACTCAGACCAAATTGCTGTTCCTTGGATAAGTGGATATCTCTAGATATATGCTTCCAAAGTCTGTCTTTCTCAGATGTTCCCACCTATAAGGTATTTGGGGCTTGAACAACCTGGTTAAATCTCAGCTCTAACATTATTCATATATAACTTTAGGCTACTTCTGAATCTCTTGCTTTATCAGTGAGATGCAGTCTTTCAAGGGGTCTGGGGGTTTAATGTGGTACTATGTGTAAGGAGGGGCTTTAGTACATGGTAGATATCCAGTATAACCTCAGTAGGGGTATAGATCCTCTCATTTCCTGCTATGTCTCCATCCTCGCCTGGGTCTGATACCTAGTGGGCCCAAATGAACTTTAGGAATTAAAAATTTTAAAACTCTCCCATCCTTTCTCTGAAATACGTTTTCCCCAGAAATGTGACTCTTTATATCTAATATCAGCCATAAAGAGTCTTTACCAATTTTTAGGGGTCTGGAATGGAACCAAAGAGTTCTGGTTCCCCATCCCTCTTCAACCAGAGTAACTTTCACTATTTACATTTAAGATACTTTTAAGATAGTTAAGATTTAATTTCTTGGCCATGAGGAACCAAAGCCAGCTTCTTTAAATCAGTAGATTTTAGAAGATGGGTCAAACCCATTTTATCACTTATGAAATATTTAGTGGCTCACAGCAAGTATTTTTAAGAGAAATAGAAAATGACAAAATAGAATGGAATGAACTATATAATAAGAACAGAATATGATGAAAAGGGACAGAAGAGACCAGAACAAAGGAATTCTAATAGAAAAGAATAGAAAGTGATACAGAACCAAAGAGAATGGAACAGAATGTACCGGAATAGAGTAGAATAGACCAGAAGAGAACAGAACATTTTGGCATAGATCCATTGTAGTCACAGCAATTTTTTGTGTGTATGAAAACTTTAGGTCAATTATATATGTGCACATATGCATATACAACTTATATGTGTATTTATGTATTTACTGTTTATTTATTTTGGCACTGGTGATCGAACCCAGAGGTGTTTCCCAGGGGTGCTACATTTGCAGTTTTTAAGTGCTGATAGTCTCCATAAGTTACCCAGGTTGGCCTTGAACTTGTGTTTCTCCCACCTCAGGCTTTCCAATCATTGGGATTACAGGCGCCTGCCACCATGCCTGGATAACCCCATGTATTTATTACAATGGCACATGAATTAAATGTTCCTGCTTTAGGTCATAGTACTCAGCAATGCACTTGTTTTCTTGCTTCAGTTGTCACTAAGCTCTCTAACCAAGATAGGTACCATAATTGATTCCCATTTTGATCCTCCCCATCTTCTTACCCTGGATGTACCCTTCACAGATGCTCTGTCGGTCAAACCAAATGGCCAAGGAAGCACTGGGCTTCGTTACTGTAGTCCCTTCAAAGATGTGGCACCATATATATATATGTATGTAATATTATATATATATATATATATAAAATATTATATATGTATATATATAATGTATATTATATAAATAATATTATATATATTATATTATATATATTATATATTATATATATTATATTATATATATTATATAAATAATAAAAATATGTGTAATATATATGTAATATATGTAATATTATTATATAAATAATAAAAGAAAGTGCTACTTCAGAATATTGATCACTATTTTAGTGTTTAGAACAGGTTTGGCACAGTGACTGTTTAATAAATGATTGCCTTTACTGTTATTGCTCCACATCCTGAACTACTGCCACTCATCTACTACATGCTTCAGGGCCTTTTGTCATTTATTCCTCACACTGTTCTTCTGAAGTCACTATTAATACACCCATTTGGCAGGGGGAATCTTAGACTCAAAGAGGTGGAGAAACAAAGCCAGCCCTGGAACCCTCAGCCCCAACCTCCATTAGACTCAACAGTTCCATGCTCCCTGAGCATGTCAGGAGGCTGCTCGGGCAGGTGAGGTGGGCAGGCATGAGCTGTAGACTCAGAGGGGCATGTGAAGCTGTTAGGCAGCTAAGAACCCTGGGTGTGTGGCTGGTTGGGGATGGGGGACAGAAGGCACAGGAACCACTCAGGTACCTGCATTTCCAACATCAGTGTCCCTGAGACTGACCCCAGCTTCATTCTAGGACAGAATGTCATCACAGACCCAGCATCTCCCCTCCATCGTGTCTTGGTTCCCCTTTTATGGCCACAGTGACAGCCATCGGAAATTGCCTAGTTAGAGGGATAGAGCAGTAACTGTTGCTGGAATTCCCTAGCTTCCATTTCCTTGTTTTTCAATGGAGAAGGTTCCCATGGCATTTTTTGGAGGTGTGATGAGAATAAGAATGCAGAAGACAGGCAGAGATGGACGCAGGAGCTGCCACAGTGCACCCTAACTACATGGAGATATTCTTTCCCCTTTGGTGGCAGTGTCCAACTGTACTGGAGTGGCTGGATGCCTGCTATACCAGCTCTTTCTCTAGCCTCAGGGAGCCTGTCAGCAGGAGGGAGACAGCCTTGGAGATGGACAAGGAAGAGTTTCTGAAACAGTCCCTAGCCTGGGGCCCTGATTGCCACGGGCATCTCAGAGGCATTGCTATTCTTGGTCTCATGACTCAACACTTCACTGCGTTTCCACTGCCCTGGCCCTTTGAATCAATAGATTCAGGTAGGGAAAAAAGGAAAACCTCATCAAGGGGCTTCCCCTGTGACCAGGAAGATGTTTACCCTCCAGGGGTGCATGAGTGTCCGTCTATCATGATATGGTCTGGGGCTCTGATGCAGCTGCCAGTGACCACCCAGGGTGCCAGGCTGCAAGCTGGACTCTATCTTCATCATTCTCATCAAATGTCATCATTAGACAAATCAAAAGTCTCATCAAAAGTCCACGATGCATTTGTGTTCCCATTTCACAGGGGAGAGTGCTGGGACTCAGAAGTGAAGTCACATGTTTAATTGATAATAGCAGCAGCAATGGCAGCTCACGTCATATTGCATTTGCTGGGAATCAGGCACTGTTGTATGTGCTTCATAGAGCCCTATTCATGCTGGGAGTCCTTCCATGCCTGTCTGACTTCCGACCCCAATGCCTGCAAAGACAAAAGACTTTAGAGGAGCAAGAAAGGGCTTTAGCAAAACCCTGACACAGGTTTAATCCATGCTTCCACATTGCAGGCTGTATCTCTGCAAATTCCTAAACTTTGCTGAGCCTCAGCTTCCTTATTTGACAGATGAGAGTGATGATAACAGCCTCATAGAGTTGCTGATTAAATGATACAAGACATATCTAGTCCCTGGCAAATATAAAAGACTCTAACAATGTAGTGATGATTTCATTTTTTTAAAAAAGCCTTGCATATCTGGGTAATCCTGGGCCATTTGCACTGTGTGGACAGAGACTGTCTCTGTCCTGATCCTTGTTCTGTCCTTGATGGCAGTGCTGCATCTGGCACACTGAGGATATGTAACAGTACTAGTTGAATTACTTTCCAGTGAATTGGTTGACTAAACGAATGAATAGTGATTGAATGAATGCAATTAATTTAGGTATTTACAGCATTTTCATGATTTCTATTCAGGCTTTGCTGAGATGAAAACTGCCACCTTTGAGCCACAGATAGGGTCTAGCCACAGACAGTATGTAAGTGCACAGAGTGGGAAGGGAGAAGTAGTTGGCCAGGTAGCGCCTGTAGTCCCTTAGGTATCTAGCTCCATCCTCCCAGAGAAATTTGCCTGACTATCAAGTGAGCCTGGCTTTGGCTTCCATATGATTTAGACATTCATCCCCATCATCATTAGACAATGCACAAACCTTTTTTCCTTTTCCAAAGACACATCCTCCATCCTCTAGAGAATATAATTTTATCAAAGACTGTTCTGAAGGAATTTAATTTGAGAGGCTATTCAAGCCATTTTCTTGTCTAATATTCAGAAATGAGAATAGTTCTGCCTTCTTGGGATTGACCTCATCTCTTCATGGGCCCCCAACTTGGACTGATGGTCTGCCTGGGGCATTCGATCCTTTGGGAAATTTTTTTCTCCATTCTGTTACCACTACGTCTTTCAGACCATCATCTTTTCTGGCAAAAATCAGTGCTGCTGCCTCTTCTTCCCTGTTCTCCTGGCCTCCGGATTTGCTTTTCTCTGATTTATTCTCCACACTGCTACTTGCATGGATATTCTAAAGCTAAATCCCATCATGTTGATCTCCTAATAATAACTAAGGGGCCAGAGGCTCCCCATCACTCACAGGAACATAATATCACATTATCATAGCAAAGACTGTATGTGGATTGGATTCTTTCATTCACTCATTCATATATTCATTGAACTCTTATTAAGTTCCTTCCCCATGCCAGGCACCTTAATAATCACCAGAGATACAGTGCAAATGGGACCCAATCCTTATCCTCATGGATCTTATGTTTTTATCAGAGAAAAAGATGATGCGCAAAAACATAAATTTATATGACATATTATATTATCAGGTTTCTAATGGTATCATGGGGGAAAATGAAGTAAAATTATGGATAGAGAATGACAGGTGGTTGTTTTTTAAAAGATGACCAGGGAGCACTTCTCTGAGAAAGTAGCCTTTGCTTGGAGTCACAAGTGAGGTGAGCAAGCCTTGCCGATATCTGGAGAAGCAGAGAAGCAGGGTTCCAGGCAGGGGACAGGGCTCTGATTGACATTCTGTCTCTATTGCTTTCAGTTTATGATCTTGGACAAGTCACTTTGTCTCTATTTTCCTCAATCTTCTCTATAAAATAAGGTAGCTCCCTTATTTTAAAATAAGTGATATTTCCCACATTTAGCTTCACCCCCAGAATCCTCATGCTCTGACCCCCCCCCCCACACACACACACTTATTCTTGACTCAACCTCATCTCTGATTACTCCCTACTCACTTCATCCTCTTTCTACCTTCTCTTCCCTTCATCTGGGTAACTCATTGTTTTCCTCTGTCTTCTCCTTGCCTACTCACTTCTCCTGGTTCATTCAACTCCACTTTCAGGTAGTAAGTGAGATATTGCTTCCTCCTGGGAAGCCTTTAGTGGTCCCCCCACCCCAATGCTGGGGAGTGGTCCTCCTTCTATGTCCTCCCTCTGTGGCACTGTCTATATGATTGACAGTGTCTGTGCCTCTCCTGAGACTTTGAGTTCTGTGAGGACATCTGAGTCAAGTCTGACATATATCAGGCACTCCCTGAGTGTTTTTTTGAATGAATGAATGAGTGAGTGAGTGAGTGAACAGCTTGGGAAGAAGGCAGGATCAAATAATGGTGAGAAACAATTTTTACAAAAGCAATCCATTGATAAATTAATAGAGCAATGGAAATTTTAAGTGTTAACTAATGAAAATGTCCTGCCCGAGAAGACATGATGAAAATTTTATCAAATAGAATCATTCCTTGTATGTATGAAGTACTTTACAAGTGATCAAGCCTTCTGTCTCCATTTTCTCATGGGAGGAACCTCAAAGGGCAATGCAATTGTGACAGACAAGATCAACTAGGTGGAAAAGAATGGGATTAGCATGTAGACCTGGTCTTCTGACTTGCATTTCATCGCTGGCCCTGCTGGTTTCCATGTCTCCATCACTGAAGGCCAGGAATACGCTGGGCATGTGTGTGTGTGAGGTGTGGTGCTTGGGGAAGGGGGAGTTCATAGGAAGCCTTCTTGACTCAGATGTCCCTGCGGGGGCAGCAGCAATGGATCTGCTGATCCATCCGTTTTCAAAAACAGTATTGGCACTGAGTGAGGGTGGTTAGTGAGGAGGCAGTGAGATTCTCTGGGAAGAACACCACCTTGAGAGCCCCTAAGTCCAAAGTCCCAACAGGCTGGGACAAAGACGGCACAGGACAAGAGATGCTCATGTTGTCCTGGGAGTCCAGGGACCTGGATTTGGGTTCCAGCTCAGCTGTCTTCCAGTTGTGCAATCTGAGTAATTGCCATTTTGTCCATCTGGCTTTATTCTCTCCATCTTTAAAATTAAAAGTAAATAAATAAATAAGAAAGAGAGAGAGAGAGAGAAAGAGAGAGAGAGAGAGAGAGAGAGAGAGAGAGAGAGAGAGAGAGAGAGGGAGAGAGAGAGAGAGAAAGGTCTGTGGTTTTTAAGTCATGCTCCTTGGAACTCTAGGGATTTGTGGCCGTGTTTCAGGGCCAAGGGGGCGATGGTGGAGGATAAAGAGGCAAAACATGCCGAATGTTTTGCCCTCTTCTGTTTTGCCCTCCCTCTTAGAGAGACTATCCTTTTACATTTTTTTTGTGTATTGGCCTTGAGTATTAAAATTTTATTTGGACAATGGGTTCTGCTACAAAATAAAGTTTGAAAACCTCTGGGCAAATGATCTTAGAGGCTTTCCAGTTTGGACAATCGGTGAAAGGAGAAGCAGAGTGAAAAACTAAAGCCTTCCATTTCAAGCGCTCGGTCGAGGAAGGAAAGAGGACAGGTTGCAGGCAGGCAGAGGTGAGAGGAAATGGAAAGGACAGGAAGAAGCTGCCTGTGGTCTCTGTGACTTTAGGATCTAAGACAGGAGAACAGACTCACCGCTCATGCTTTCTTTTCCTCCCTTTTGCCTCCTTTTGCATTTTATTGTTTTTTTTTTTTTTTCCTTTCTTCTTCTTTTCTCCAAGTATCTCTTGAGGAATTTGCTAGGACTTCAGTGGTTAGGGGTTGTCAAACTTCAGCTGTGTGCTTTCTTTTTCCCACAAATGTTAACTTCTAGAAGTTGGACATGAGAACACATGTTTTAAATAGACAGTGGAAAGGAAGATTCATCATAGTCCAGAGGTGGATGCAACCAAAAAGAACAACTGGTTGGATCTTCCCAGGGTACCTGTGGGGAAATTGAGTCCTGGAGAGTGGAGAGCCCAAAACCTCCCTATCAGCAGTGAGCCCCATCGTCCATGTAGCTTCAGTGAAGTCTAGGGTGTACCACGTGGGGTGGTTCAGAGACAGTGTGGAAGCTGCTGGCCTTGGAGTTAAATACAGAGCCTTAGTACTATCCTTTATGCATCTTTATCTTCTCCTGGGCTGTCTGAGGTTTGTACTTCACACCACCTTTCTGCTTTTAGATCAAATACATGATTGTATAAACTCTGCAGAAACTGCACAGACTTTGCTCTTGTCCTTAGAGAGTACAATCACCGTAGACCTGTTCTTGTCCGTGTTCAGCAGTCCTGGAGAAAGGCTGAGATGACAGCCCCTGCTGTACACACATCTGTGTTTGCAACGTTCCCAGGGCTCCCATTCCCTCAAGGATTAACCTAGCTCCACAGCCTCATTTCTAAGAATCGCTATGATGCAAACATGCAACTCTCTGTCTTCTGCCCCTCCTCTAGCCTCTCCATTAGACAGTGTGAACTTCTTGTAGCATGTTCGGTGCCCCGTGACGTTAAAGGCACTATTACCCACACTACTGCCTCTGCCTGGAACACTCACTCTGCTTTTTAATTGACTCTAGTTAAGCCAGAGTGGCTTGTGTTCATTGTTTATGACTCAGTTCTGATTTCTGATTTCAGCTTAGTCTCTCATGGCCTTTTCCCTAATGTTTGAAATGTGCGATGCCCTAAGAATGGGCGTGGCTCCAGCTTACTCTCGTAATGATGCTTATCTTGATGTTGTTAGGTGGCCTCATCCTGTCTGTTGAACTGCAGGACAGGGAAACCCTTGAGGTCAGAGACTGCATCATACTCTTCCACCAGCTCTTGGCACAACCGACACGTATGGTGATGAACAGCATCAGTGGATCCACCTGAGGCCCCGTGGGCCTCATTTTCCTTCTCTGTTGGATGCTGAGATTTGTAAGGTCACAGGGCAGGGGTCTCTGAGAGGTACAAATGAGACACTGTATTAAAAGATCTCATGAGTCATGCTTTACATGAATAAAAAGGTTGTCACACAACACAGATTATTCTTACCAATGCCTACTGTACCCTACAGCAGCATGCCAGGTGCCTGAGACTTCCACAAGAAGGAGAGAACATAGCCTTCTTCCTCTGCTTCTCCTTCCAAAATGAGGCGGGGTGCGGGCGGGGGACAGGGGGAGGTATTTCTAGGAAGGTTGCACAGCCAGGTCTCAGGATCCACCCCATAAAGGTGTGGTTCACTGCCTTCCAATTGCATTTCTGCCTCATTTTGGAGGAAGGGGCTGCTGGCCCCGGTTGGGAGCATGTGTTTTCTGCTTCTGCATATATGAAAAGCCCAGCTTTACGCCAGGACTATATCAGGGAATAATGATCCATCCCTGAAACCCTCTCACCTGTGAGGCAGGTGTAGTGACCCCCTTATTACTAAGGCGGGATCTCAGAGCAGAAAGGCTACCCCTCCTTGAGGATGTAACAGAGCCAGAATCAGAGTCCATGTCTTGGGAGGGATGGACGGGGGAAGGTTTGTCTTCAGGCACTCAGTTATAGTTCCATAGAGAAATCAGTTCTGCTGTTCCGTTGCACAGTAGGATAGCTAAAGATAATGATAGTATACTGTGTATTTCAGGAAATCTAGAAGAAAGGGTTTTGAATGTTTTCACCAAAAAAGAAATGATAAATGTTTGAGGAGATAGATATGTTCACCTTGGTTTGAATACTACACAAAGTGTACATGTATGGAAATGTCTTATGGTACCCCATACATGTGTACGATTTTATGTCAGCTTAAAAATATATAAATACATTTTTAAAAATTCAAAAACAGAACCCATGTCCCTCTGCTCCTCTGTCTTCATCAGTGACAGGCAGTCACCCTGGGCAGGTTTCTGTCCTACAGCCAGGAGGGCAGCCCGAGTGATAAATGGTGCAGGCAGTGGATGGCCTCAAAAGGCTTCGAGATAAGGAGGCGAGCCATTCATCCTTGCTTTTCCTGTCTTTATCTTTACAAGTTTCTTATTAGACATTCTCCCCTTGCTTTTTCAATTAACATTCCTGCCTGATTCCCTTTTATTTTTCTCTCCTATTTCATTACAATAGTTTTTCCTCATTCTTCTTTACAGAATTCTTTTCTCCACTAGCCTCCTGTCATGGCCTGCCTTATCAGTGCTTTTGCCTCCCTGCCTCTTTCTAGAATGTTCTTTCAGTTGGTAAATTGGGCCTGGTTGTTTTCTGATTCAGAATTTCTCACAAGACAGGATCCATGCACCTTTTCCTATTCCAGATGTTGCTTCAGGGTCCAGTCAGGTCAGTTACTCCATAGCCAGTGTCCATTCTCCTTCCATGCCAGCTCGCAGCTCTGCAGGGAACCTTGTCATGTAGCAATCATTTGTTCCCCTGCCTGCCCACCTCACCGCCTGACTGTCAGAATGGAAGGACTTTGAAGGAAGGGCATACTTTATTCACCTTTTATTCCCTGGTTTCTAGAGCATGCGAGATTTTCAGTCGATATTTTCGTGAGATAGGTGAAGTAATGTATCTGGCACCTTCTTGTCCTCTTCCCCAGAATCTACAGATCAAAAGGCTGATGTCTGTTCAGGAAAGATGCTGGCAGGAAGCTATTGAACTGGCACCTCCATAGCATTTTACAGATTATAAGCCATTTTACACACATTAATTCTGTTTGATACTCACAACAACCTGTGAGCTGGACAGCAAGGGGGCTGCGTGACTTGTCCTGGGCCACACAACTGGTGTTCCTTGGTGCCAGGATCTGCACCCTGCCTGACTGCTGTTGCCCTAGGCCTTGGTTTCTCCTCTAATGAAAACACTACATCTTAATTACAACAAATGGGGAAAGGAAAAGCCAGAGTAATTATTGGTGACACATTGAGCAAGTGTGAATCTCTTAGAAGAATTGAAATGCTTTCTTTCTGTACCTTCAAGGTCTTTTTCATTACTTCTAATTCCTCACATTTGTATATCAATTGAGAGGTTTGCAAAGTGATTTTTTTTTTTCAGTCTTGAATTCCATTTTCCTCTTGCTCAATTCAGTGGAATGGGCAGAATAAGGTTGCAGCAAACATATTTTTATTTTGTCTTTTCTTTGCTATGCATTATGCCAGGCATCATGGGTGCAGCTGCAAGCAACTAATTAATTGTGACCTTTGTCATGAGGGAGCTTAGAATTGAATGGGGAGGTGGGCTCCTAAATATTTGTGCAATATTTACTAGAATTTAGGAAGCAAAGACTGGGTAACACAGAGGCCTGGATAAGGAGTGGCTGAAGATTTTCCGAAGGCAGAAGAGACCTAAAGAATACAAAGAAGTTACCTGGGCAGAGGGTGGTGGGGGAGAATGTACAAGGCTGGGGGAACGTGTGTTAATGCGGAGAGGCAAAAGGAAGGCTCATTGAAGATTCCTGGGAGATACACAAATGAGGAATTGAATAGCACAGAGGAGAGGGTCTTGCTGACATCACCCAGTCCATTCAGGTGGACTGAAATCGTAGCTGAGACCTCTGTTCTCCCAGCCCTATGTTCACTCTTCTAGGCTGCAACGGGGTCTCCATCTTCTGAAAGCAGAGTGACTGCTCGTGGAAGCTGCTTGGCCACCTGTGTCCCAGCACAGAAGCTGAGGACTAGAAGGAGCAGGCTCCATCTGCTGAGACACCAAAGGCCCTGAGCCCTGTCCCTCTGCCACTCTGCAAACTGGGCCTCCCGCCACTTGAAGATTAGTCACAGATGCTGCAAATGCATCTGAAATATTGTGTCAAAAAAGACGTGCGGTGGCATTCTGATAGCAGGCTTATTAGCCTGTTATTATCCATTCACCCAAATATTCCAACTAATCAGCCTTCAGATGGGCAGGATTAATTGGTTACAATCCTAGCACTGGGCACATCTAATTGAAATGGATGTATTCGCCTTTCATAATGGGCAGCTTATCCATTGCCATTACACAGAGAGCACGCCCTGGCCTGTGGATTTTGCTATCAGGACCATTACCAGTGGAGGCCACAGTAGGATGAATGGAACTCTTTCCTCACGTGCTCAAGCTATAGCCACCTTCTGCTTGCATCACAATTATCAGCTTGCTGCACATCCATCTCTCCTAAAGGACTATGAGCTACTTGAGGGCAGATCTGCATTCATTAACATTAGGTGCAGCTGCATATCACTGTAAAAGCCAAAATCATAATGCTTTAAAAAGTGAAATTGATTTTTCTCTCATAGAAAACCAGTCTGACGATAAGAAAAGCAGGTCTGATATGCCAGCTTCACCTTAGGACTGCAGGAAAATCAATTGCATGTTCAAGTCCCAAATAAAAGGAAGGGAGAGAAAGGGAAAGAGAGTGAGGGATGCTTTCGGATGACGCAGTCTCTTTTACGGGACTTTTTGGAAAGCCCCTGCTCACACTTGCACCTGTATCTCATTGGCCAGAATGTGGTCCCCTGGGATGCAGTTGTCAGCTGGGCGGTGCCAGTTCAAATAAAACCAGATCTGTTACCAAAGCAGAAAGGGAGACTGTGTCCTGGGAGCCACCTCCATGTATTTGGCAGCACAGCTGCTCTGAGTCAGTGTCATCATCCTTCAAGAGGTCTTCCTTGCTCACCAGAGGGGGGGTTAAGAATTTTGGTTAAGAATAAAGGTCAGATAAACCCGGGTATAAATGCTCGTTCTGCCATTTATAGGTTGTACTTTGGGCAAGCTTTGGTTAATTTTTGGAGCTCGGTTTTTCTTCACTATGGGGACAGTTGAACTGACTTTATAGTTTGGTGATAATGAAATGGGTGAATTCTAACGAAGGGCTTATCAAGGCCTCACATAGTGAGCCATCAATAATTGATAACCTCTGGGATTATAACAGTTGCCATTATCACTGAAGGAATCATAGACATGGGTATGATATTCTATTTTAAGCATTTCTGGCCTTGGAGTAAAAAACCTCTTACTGGCCATGTGGCCTCTGGCATGTCGATTAACCCATCTGAGACTCTATTTCCCCTCAGTAAAATAAGGATAATTTGATCTGCTCTCAGTTATGAGAATCAAAGAATTACTTTCTGACATATAACAGTGAATATTAGGCACAGCACAAGCTCAGGAGTCATACAACCTAGTCTCACACCCCAGCTCTGCCACCTCTTAGAAGTGTGACTTTGGCCATATCACATGATCTTGCTGAGCCTTGGTTTCATTATTAGGAGAAGGGAATAGCAATAATGCCCTCACAGATTTCTTGAAAGAATTGTTGGCAATTATCTGCACAAATGCAGGCTGCCTGAAAAATTGAAGGCTCTAAATAAATTACAGTGGTGATTATGGTGATGACGTTGATGGGGACGGTGATGATGACGATGGATCATTCAGTATTTATTGAATGAATGAATAAATGAAAGAATGAATCAACAAGCAAAATAGAAGCCTGGGATTAGTGCAGAATCCCCCCCCCCCCCCCCCCCCCCCCCCCCCCCCCGCAGAACCATCCAGAAGGGAATGCAGAGTGCTAAGTACCCTGGGGGATTCTGAAACCTGCTTTTGCTCTGGGCAGTGCCAGCAGTACTTGGCAGGCTCCGCACACCAACGGGGACCACATAATGTGGATTGCGGGGCTCCCTTAGGGCAGCCTTCTAGTTACGTCCTGAGAGAGCAGACTTTCCAACTGAGCATCAACTCCAATCATCCTTAGGTGTTCCTGTCTCCTTTTAGAATTGACTCCCCGCAGTGACTGGGCCCTCAACCATGTCTCCAAGGCTACCTATATATATGTAGCCAGACAGGGTACCATAAAACATTTATTACGCAGAGGGCAAGATGATAACATTACTTACGCTTTTGCCTTCTAACAAGAGGCGATAAAACCTTTATGATACTTCCAACCAGCATATCCCTGTTCCGTTTCCATGTTATTCTTGCTTTTCCAGCCTCCTCCCGAGTTTCCTCCATTAAGCACATCGAGTACTAAAGACTTGGAGCTCATTTGGTACAGGGAGAAACTCAATTATATCCACCAGCAGAGTGTAAAAGGAATGGAAGTTTGAGATATATTTATAGGTTACAGCCTCTAGGTGGAAACTTGCCAATTTTCAGTCCAGCGATCTATAGGAATGCTTAGCAGGATGTCGGCTAAGTCCAGGGGAACCATTCCAAATGGGAAACACGCTCTAAGAGGATTTATAGTAATGTGAATGTCAAAGTTAGCTCCAAGTTAAATGAAACTAATTGGACCCTATAGAACAGAGATGGTAAACTGGGATCCCAAGACCGTATCTAGGCCACCGATGAGTCTCTGCCCATAATTGGGCCACCCAGTTTAAAAAAAAAAAAAAATGGTAACCAAACTTGAGAGTCAGTTTCATATGAAAACAAAGATTGTGGGTGTGTGTTTGCATGTGTGGGACTTTTGCATGTCCTGTTTACAGTTCCTCCACCCTCTTCATTGGTAACAGTCAGCTGGATTTCAGTAGCAGATAGCCCTGTAGGAAGATCACATGGCCTCTGATTTACCAGTTTCTACCACTCCCTATTGTCTCTTTTATTACAGCCAGTTCCTGTCCTCATTTATGTGCTGAGCAGTTAGTTGTGTTCTGGCCTCCCCCTTCAGGAGATGCTCACTGTTTGCAGGGATACAAATGTCAAAATGACCTCCAGCTCCAATGAAACACGATGGCTCCTTTAGAAGGTACCCCCAGATCATAGGAGCGCAGATGTCAACGTCCCTCCTAGCATAGCCAAACTAATCCATTAGAAGCAACTCATGAATCCTGCACACTCTGAGGAGCAACGGTGTCAACTCTGAAAAGCATCAAAAGGACAAATTCGCCTTGGTGGAGTTTTGTTTATTTGTCTCCGCTCATGTCAGAGCTGATGGTCCCACTGGCTTTGAATGGCCTTAGGCTTGGAAAAGGCAGATGGCATAGAGAGAACTGTCCTTTCGTCCCTCTCATCTGTAGTGGCTCTTTTAGGGTAGACAAAGAGGAAGTCCAAAACAGCTAGATGGAAAGGAGAACTGCCAAGGGACTCCAGAGTCAGGGAGAGAGTGTGGGCATCATGCTGGAGAATTGTCATGGTAATTGTATGGAAAACAAGGCGGAGAGAATAATATACTATAGGAAGGCAGAAAGCCCAGGCTGGATCCTCAGTGGAGCCCTAGGGTGATGCAGGAGTTTGGGCAAATCACTTCCTTTTGTTGGGCTCCAGATCCTCATCCTCAAAATGGAGGATAGACTGGTAAATTCAAGAAACCCATCTAAAATCCATATCAGAGAGGAAGAACTGGCCCCCAACTGGAAGAACTGAAGAAAGGCCCCTGGAGTGACTCCCAGAGAGCCCTGCTGATTTATCTGTCCTGGGCAAGTCAGCAGGGTGTGTCTGGGGGCAGCTCTAGGGTCTGTTCTGAATTTGCAACCACTCTGTTTAATTCTTGTCCTCCTGGCCTCTCAGCCCTCTGCTGTCTGGCTCCGCAGTATATCCATGGCTTGTGCCTTTTTCCTCTTCTTTCCCTCACTCTGCTCTAGATATACCAACCTCATCTTCTGGGAACTTGCCCACATAACCAGGTGACGCCATTGCTTCAGGCTGTAAGGTCTTTTTTTTTTTGTCTGGGAAGAACGCAGATTTAAAGCTTTGTTCCTCCTCCTTTAGGACTTCCCTTGTCCTCCTCTATCTTCAGGCACAGGGTCCTATCCAGAGTTGACTGATTTAGGGATTGAACTCCTGGTGGTGCCACTAATCAGTGTGCCACACAGTCTGTGGGGAGAATAGTACAAGGAACCTGGTGTTTCAATCCTTCCCAGGTCACTGGACCACCCAGTTGACCAGTAGTTCATTTTACTCACCAGTGTTCCCGTGATAGATTATTTAAACTCCCTGAGTCTCAACTTGTGCATCCATAAAAAGAAGATGAAAGTAATGCCGAGCCTGTAAGAATTAAAGAAGAGGCCAGCATACCATGACTCTGTACCTAGTAGCCAGTGTGTACCCAAAGCTTTCTTCAACTTTGGAGAAAGGTCTGCATTTATCTTTACACTCAGTTGTGCAAAATCCTGAGCACCACCCATATGACCGCTTGTCCCTTAGTTCCCCTGGGAGCTCTGTGATTTGGAGCTGGAAGCATCACTTTTGTGAGACAGGAAAATGGTTCTCCTTTGCTATTAGGGAGCTTCTGTCTGCATTGCTTATGCTAATAAGTGGGGGATGGGATGGAGGGGGGAATGAGTCTGGAAACAGGAGGAGGCCCTATGCAAATGTTAGCTCTTTATTATTCTTCCTAACACTAACAGCTTCTTTTCTCTAGTGGCAGCCCAGAGCCACTTGCTGCCCAACAACAGTGGCCCAGATGTTGCCAACATCTGTCTGCTTCCCTGGGCCTTTTACAGAGAGAGGGAACAAAGGAGCAAGGAAGGATCTTATTAGGGAAACCTGTGAACAGGTTTCACAGCCTCCTTCTGCTCCCTTCCATGAATTTTAACCTCCTGGGGAGGAGGGGCCTCTTCTTATCCATCTCTGTGCCCCAAGTGCCTTGCCTGAGAAACACTGGTTGCTTTAAGTGCAGGGACTTGGGGCTGCCTGCAGTAATGCTGTCTGCCAAGGTGACAAGGATTGTTGGTTACCTAAGTAGAGAAAAGAATGTTACAGAACTGGGGCCCACCAGGAAGCTGAGGCAATGCGAAGACCCCGCCTTTGAACTCCAGTTCTTATGATCAAATCAGAAAGATTTCCGGACATGTCATTCAGAGTAATGGGCGTGGGTTTATAAAAGGGATAGGCAAAGGAAAAGGGGACACTCTCAAGGGAGAAAGTGCATCCTCTCAGAGAAGAGAGGGACAATGTGCCTTTCCTGCACTCCAGATTTACTGGAGATCCCAGGGAAGTTTTCAGAGAGTCCCACCCAGGTCCACTTCTTGAGTTTTGACTGATAGCAAGGTGACATCCGACTTTCAATTCCCCACTGCCAGGACAACTCTAGGTCACCTTGGCCCACGCTGACAAATTCTAATTGGATTCTTAACCATAAATTCTTACAAATTTCATGGTTAGGAGGAATTATCCTTATCTCCCTGAGTTTCAGGATCTGGTCTAGGAAAAGGGTCACGAAAGTATTCCCCTTTTGGGTAACGTGGGTTCCTCTTATCAACATTATTTTGTCCTGCAAATAACAGATGGTTTGCTGAGAATATGGCATAGCCTGTTTACTTAGGCCAGGCCAGGCTTCAGGTAAATTGCTTCTTGGAAAAGAAAGCATATGGGAGTCAATATGTGGGTCCATTTTATAGAATTATTCTCTGAACCTCATGTTCTCACCATTTGCATTGGTCTGTCCCCTAACAAGATGAGCTTGAGTTTCAGGAATCGGAGGGTTGCTATTTTTTCTGTGTGATCTTGGAAAAAGCAAGGCTTCAGTGGCCCCATTGACCGATTGATGTTATCTAAGGTTTTATGAAGAATTCCTTGTCGGATTCATACTTGGGTGTAATGGAATATCTTTCAGCTGGAAAAGACTGAAATAATTTTAAATTTGAATGTAAACAGAGCATGTTTTTATTTTTCCTTTTTGTGTATTTCTACTTGCGAGGGAGGCAACTTGGCAACTCCAAGGATAATAGTTAATGACTTTAAGTTACCACTTAGTACCAGGAAACGTTATATATTTATCAGCTTCTTTAACTTTTACAACAGTCCTCGGAGGTGGTTACTGACATCCCTGTTACCCTGATGACTAAACTGAGAATCAGAGAAGAAAGTTCATTCTCTTAAGTTATTCGGTTAGTCCCTAGATGTAAATCAGCGAGTGTCTCCCAGAGTTCTTTCTAGATTTCTCTACCACCAAGAAGCAATGAGTTTGTGAGCTCGAGGCATCGGGGCTGACTTTGGATTGATCAAGGCACACTTGTAACACGTTAGCACTGGGAGGCCCTTGAAAGTCATCCAATTCAACCTCCTCTAGAGGTGAGGAAGGTGAGGCTTTGAGAAGAACAAGAACTTGATAATGTAACTTATCAGCTCCCCCCGCCACCCCGTTCCGGGTGAAGCTGACCTGGGTTTGGATTCTGTCTCTGTCACCTACATCTGTGATGCCCCATCAGGAGAATCTTCAGAGGGAATCTGTGGTTCTGCGGGAATCCTTGGGAACCAGTGGAAACACTTCCCAGAGCATGGGGAAGCTTGAGTCTCTAGATCTGCTTCTCCCTTCCTCCCTTCCTGTATCCCAAAATGAGTGGGGGCATCATTATCAATAAAAGTCTTTCCCCTCCTTCCGGGGAGCCAAGGTGTAGCTGTAGCTCTGTGAGACAGTGAGATTTCACCCTGTAGCATTACTACAACCATCTTTCCGTAGCCAATGCAGCCCCTATACCAGGCTTCTTTGGGGGAAACACAGCTTTGAGTCTCCTGGGAGCTGGGCTAACCTGAGAGTAGCAGTCTCTTGGAAATGGTGGAGAGGAGGCACCCAAATTTTCAGATTTTCTGTAGCTCCCCAGTTGTAGATGGGTGCAACAGTCCAAAGAGAGTTAAGAGTGAGGAGAGTGGAATTCAACTTTGAGAGCTATTGAGTTCATTGACTATCCTTTCCCCTAAAGACCTTCAGCAAATAATCCAATCTCTCTGAGGCATAATCTGCCTATTTTTAGAAATAATACTAATACTAATACTAATACTAATAATAGGATTACTTCATAAACTTGTTTTAAGAAGGCAGACAAAATGGGTAGGGTGGGGCTGGCAGACAGAAGATACCAGCCAAATGGTTGTCTTAACTGCTCTGTGAATCCCCCATTGTTCTGTATTTTATAATCTGTGACCACTGGGCATCAATGGTGAGTACCTAAAAGCAAGATATCAACTATCCCTATTTTGTTTATAGGGGAGGAAACTGAGGCAAAAAGTGACACTCTTATAATAAAATCAGTGCTAGAACTGGGAGTCAGATTTGGAAACTAGGGCTCCTCACACTCCATTGACTTGCGAAATTCACCCATTATTGAGCAACTATTATGAGCCAGGCCCTGTTTCAGGAACTAGAACTGGGAATTACTCCATACATGACACTTCTACCCTCGTGGAGATTGTAGTCTGGTGCAGAGTGAGACCTGTGTGTCAGGGCCAGCCCCGGGATCCCATGTCCAACCCCAAGCTCCTTCTCCTATGCTGTGATGACATTTTTTCACACACATTTTTTTTTTTGGACAAGTTTCCAACCAACCAATAGTGTGGAGTTTTTCTCAGTGCCCACCCAGTGCCAGAGTCTTTCCAGCCTTTCTTTCTCCAGCCCAGGACTGAAGACTCTGTGACCTCCCCAGGGTGGCAGTAACCACAGAGCCCCATTAATACTTCTGCAAGACTGTGGCTGTCCATGGTCTCATTCAGCACCTCAGAGTTTGGC